>NW_028187144.1:2009479-2143587 GCF_003343005.1 Rhea americana | reverse complement strand
TGGAAATTCTGATATTGGGTCCTGAAACTCTTACAGTGAACTCCTGGAGGCCTTATCACAGCCTATGTTGGCCCTGCCATGGGAGCCACAGAGGTKGCAAAGTTGCAATGAGCTATCTGCAGCTTCCAGAACAGGCACGCCTGCATCTTCATTCTGGGGCTCAGGCACTAAACCAGCTTTAATTGCTCTCAGGTAYTGAGCCTGTGCTCAGAACAAAAAGATACAGTTTCAGGATAACAGGAGGCACAACATCTTAAAATCAGAATATAACACAACCTTTACTATATTCTCCTCTGAGGTAATGTCCCTTGTGAGCCCRTCAGAGAAACCATTGAGGAGATGCTAATCTTTTCCTGAAAAGGCAGGTAATACCCACGGTTATTCTTTCATCTCCATTATTACTTCTCTCTCTCGGTGAGACCAGAGCAACCCAAAGGTCCCCAATCTCATAGTGATCATTTGGCAATCTGCACAAGATGGACAACAGTCTTGCAGTGTCTGTATGGGTGCTGGCCAGGAGATAAAAACAAATGAGATTAGAGACCTTTCAAGATGGCATGTGTCATGCCGAGCTCATTACCTCCCTACAGCACAGCTGCAGTACTAGCAACTGTGTCAGGTCTTCAGTGTCTGGCAGATCTTCTTGGAGRTGGCATACATTTTCACTTTGCATGACAAGATGGGAGTATTGCTGAGGTTATCTGCTATTCACATTCTTTCCTCCCACTATGGCACTTTTTCGGAGGCCCTGCTTGAGGTTTGAGCCAGCATGTCTTTAGAAGACACTCTGCTCTTAAGATGGAGTTTTGCAAYCTTCACCACAAGTCCTGTTCTTGCTGGGCAATTGGACTCCGTTTGGAAGAGACAGGATTCTGGTAACTTGCTCAAGAATGTCAGAGAAGCTCTCAAATCATTTTCTGCATCCTATGAAACTTGATTCTTTACCCTAAGTAGAACTCTTGTTTTCTGACTGCCTCTACTTGTTAACCTGTAATTAATACAGTGCACTCAACATACATAAAATGTACTATTTTAAAAACCTTGCATATTTTAAAAACCTGTCATATTCACAATATCATAATGTGATGTGTCRTGGGATACCTGCGCAATCTGTCTTTAGAAGCATTAGGCACTATCTTCAGAAGGATTAAGTGCATGTAATGTGAAAGCACATATTAAATACTTATGTTTAACTGAAGTCTCATTCGAGCTTTGCAGTTTCTAACTCAAAAAGAGTTAGAAACTCAAAGCTACAAAATCATACTATACTTTTCTTCTAGCCAGGCAATATTATGGACCATGTTATGGTTCCAGGAATACTGTATGGTTCCAGGAATACTGTTTTCTCACAGTTGTTGTGTCCTAATAAAGATGTTTACAGTTTCTAGTTGCACTTGAAAAGAATCTGGTCTTCTGAGGAATGATATAGGTTTATGCCTCCTAGAGACTGAGTTCATGATCTATCAGATATTTRTCCTTTGCACCTCCTCTAATGTGACCATATCTATGTTTTGGCCTCTTTTCCTGACRAAAAATTATTGACAGCCAGCCATAGAAATCTCTTTGCCCCGTGTTGGCTGTGAAAATTAGGTATTCTGAAAATACCCCTCTCACATCTTGAGGCAATCAGAAGAGACAAATAGTGCTGATAAAGAGTATTTGTTAATTATCGCTTATAAAACTATGCAACGTTTCTCTTGAATTCACAATCTGGTATTGGGGTGGCCTGAGTTATTTGCTGGACATCACCAACAGGCTTTCAGTAAAGTCCTGCTAAACTGTGAAGACTAACTGCTTATTATTTCTACTGGTCTTTGTCTATGAGTGTGTATTACATGTTTAAACACATAGACTTGTTATTTTTTGTGACTGAAAATGAGATTATTTTTCAAACCATATTACGTACTGCAATTACTTTAGCCATTGCAGTCTTTCATGTTTTGAGCCACAAACTGTAAGGCAGATAGTTGTGTTAGGACTGACGGAGAACCAAACTCGCARAGTTGCAAAGGAGACATTGCTTTGCGTCCCTCTTTCTGAAGAGGTTTCAAATCTCAAAACTCAGAACTCATGTCCCYTGACTAAGAAAAGGTTAAGGCAAAATTCTATTTACCACCACCAGTAATCACTTGAACAGCACCGGTGTGACATCAAAACTTGGCAAATGTGAAGTTAGAAAATTAGAAAGATAAAATTAGAAGAACAAGGGTGAGTTGGCTTGATTAACTTAGTGTTTAAAATAGTGGAAAGATTTTAGAAAAAACTTCTGTTTGTGCAGGTAGCTTTATTTCAGCGAGTGGCAGAAGTGCGTCCCGCTCCTGCAATGTACAGCTGACACAGGCTTTTACTACAAATTAAAGCAGTCTCTAGGCTAATTTAAGATGCATTGAGAGTGAACCAAAGAATCAGGAAATCGTTGCTTTCAATTTTGTTGTGAATTCGTTCTCTCGGGGATGTCAGATTTGGTAGGCAAGAAGATCACATCTTATTWATTCATTTATTTGTTTATAGCAAAGTACCTCAGATATATGATACTTCATGAGATTTCATGCTTCCTGGTCACATAGCTTCCATCCACATACCATTTTTGTGATCTTTTATAAACACAAGTCCTCCTAACATCATAAAAGTATTATACAGATTGTTTATGATGAGATTTATGCCCAAGATCCTCAGCCCAGTCACTTCAATTATAATGAATGTATGCTGAAAATATCCAATACTAGAATCACCATTGCCCTCTTTATGCTTTAGTTGTTCCAATGACAAAAAGTAGTCATTAACTCAGTTTAACAGTCCCATTAGGATTGRTTTCTGATTGTTTTAGATTATTGGAGGCAACAAAGCAGCTGGAGTGTGCWGCGAGTCTGCCCTGTAGCAGTCCACAGTCTGCCTCTGTTGTCTATTTTCATCAACATACATCAGCTTCGAACACCAACAAGTCAACCAGAACCTGCTATAATCACACTTGCAGGGCATGCTATTACTGCAGGCAATTTCACTGATAGGCCCTTTGCCTGCCAGAGATGTATCTATTAAATTATTCATGCCAGAATACAGGAAAAACATGGGTTGTTAGAAAGTGTTATTAGATGTCGTTCCCATATGTTTCTCCAAAGAAAGTACTGTAATGTGTGAAAATATAATTAGAAGCAAATACTGACTAGTTGCAGGCAAGAGTGGGAAGATTTATGTTCGCTGTTGCTGACAATTTTCCTCTGAAAAATTTTAATTAGTCCTATAAGTCCGATCAGGTACATTTGCTTTGTGAAGAAAAATTATTGAAGTGGTGGTGATTACCAGAAACTTTGAAAGTGATACCTTGTTTGAATTTAGAAATGTAGGAACATAAGAATATGGAGATGACTTTTTACTGTTGAACTCCTACAGATAACCCAAGACAGGTAATGATGTTTTCCTGCAAGATCATGAACCAACATAAAGAAAAATAAGATCATGGCCATAGTCCTCTGCCTGACTTTCCTGGATTTCAGGCCGTGTTGCATGTGAACGATGAAGTTATTTATGCTGCTCAACAAATGTGTGGGGATGGAGGAAAAGACACATTGCAGGATCCAACAGATGAGCAGCCCTGGCACCAAGGAGAGAAGAGGGAACTCATCGGTCCCTTCCAGTCAGGGCTGATCCTGCCAGGAGCAGTCCCATGGGCTCTGTACCTGCTCTCTACCTTTGCTCTCAGCAGACTGTGTAGGTATCACCAAGCTCTCATTTTCATTTAGGTATTAAGCTTTTAACATACTAACCTTTTAAGCGAAACCTTTTGGGTGGGATCCTTCAGAGCAGATTAGATGGTCTGTCATGTCACTGTCACTATCTGAGCTAGTTGTGGTATAGAGTCGTGCCCACAGAGAGGCACGAGTATTTTGAGGCATGACTCTTTTCATCTTAATGTAGATGTCTAAAATAGATTAGATGCATTGTGCTTAAACATGCCTGTTTCCCTCCATTTATGATAAAGGAAGCTTGTGATGTAAGTAAAACTACAAAGATTTTAAGTTGCTTATGATTCAACACTAACAGGAATGAAATGGTGTCACCTGCACTACTAAATTATTATATTTAAATATCACTATAACAGTGTCTTSCAGTTCTGTTAGAGTTGACTGCAAGATATTGTTTAGACCACTTATAATTAAAAGCCACATTAAATATCTCCTGTGGTCTTCACCAATGCTATATAGATGGAATCACATCATGGAGGTAATAGGATGTTCATTCTGAAATGACTAAAAATGAAAGAGCAGTACCCAAACTTAGAGCTACTCCAGAGGAAGAAATGACTAAGCTGAAATAAAACATTTTGAAGGTTTAATTTATGGCCACAATCTACTCAATAATTGGATGGAGGAGACAAATTTTTGCAAACCATGGATGGATGCAGATTTGGGGGAGGGGKAAGGAAAAGCAAACCTCAACTTTTCTAAAGCTGCAAGTGTATAATTAATTCTTCATCAAGCTCCAGATTGCCTGTAATTAGTTACCTGCAGACTGCAAAAGAGGCAWGGTAGTGGTGGTGGAGACCGTTGTTTGGTAATTCCCACTGTGCTCCTTTTAAGAAACATTGCATGACACCGTGCATGTGATGTTTGCTTTGTGAAACATGATGCTATGTGCTATATCAACCTCTAGGTGTTGTCAGATGTCAACCGCAGTAACTTGTAACTCTCTTCACCTGGAAGGGAGATGTTGGAAATTGGAGCAAAATTATCTTTCCTAAAGTATGTTTTATTTCTGTGAAACTTCACARAAACAACATAGTGCATAATGGCTGTTGTCCTAAAATAATGTTAGTAACTCAATSTTTCATCCTGAAGTGTGCAAATCATTACAGCAGCTAACTCTCTCAGCAGGGAGGACTATAGGAAGAACACTGCTATATGCAATTCATGCCTAAGACAGGGTGATACTTAGATAATTATATTCTGTAAATAATGCTTCTGTGTATAATTGTGCCAGTTTGGGATATGCTGTGATGTGGCTTTTCCACCCAGAGCTGCAGGAAAAGGAGAAGAGAACTGGTACCTCACCRGCAGCTATGGCAAAATACGTTTTGCTAAGAGGTGCTGAGGCAAGCCCARCTTTCAGCAGGCTCTTGGGAGAGCTTGCTTTGAAGCTGCTCTGACAYCACCTTTTGGACATGTGGTTTATATATCCCCCTCCAGAAACATCATTCAGACACCAGCCTATACTCAGATTAGGGGATGTGCCTGGAACTTCTTTTTCAGCCTCACACAGGTGCAAGAAGTAGAGAGGACAATCTGCTGAATATACGTTCTTTCCTCTCACACAACTGAAGGAACAACTAGAATCCAARCGTGGCACGTAGATTTTTATTTCCCTTAAAAAATCCTGCTCATTTCTGGCATACCTTGATTACCTAATGCTCCTCCAAAATAGGAGATAAAGCTCTATTATCAACCCTTTATTACCATTTTGGCCAAGACAYTGAGACTGATTTATCTGGATCCAGCAACAGAGGTGTCCTAAATAAACGAGAGCTATCTATACGTGTTGCACAACAAGCTACACTGAAAGAGCACAAAGRCTTCAGACCCGATTTCTCAGAAGTTAGGAGATGACAAAAGAAAATTACTTGGGAAACCTTAATTGTCCCAAAGCATAGCTCTTCAGCAGTCTATTTGATCCTTCCTCAGTCTTCAGCCTTAGGCCTGGATTAGTGGCTCTTACATTAGGGGATATTTGTTGTAGGCTCTCTCTGGAGTCAGTGGAGAGACATAAGCATTTCCTGAGGGTTCAGTGTAAGATYGGAATTACTTTCTCGAAGCGTTTCTCTCTCTCTCGCCCTCTTCTCTGCAAGAGGGAGCCTAAGGTGAATAGATGCCTATCTCATGCACTTCAAGTGAGTGCTGAAAGTTAGGTGAAATAAATTTGGTCCATCAGCCTTGTTTACTTCACACTGTTCTGCCCCTTTTCTCAAAGCAATGATTAATTTCTCTATGGGATTTTCCCTAATACATGTTACTTTAATGTCYGAATGTTTCATAATTGATAACATTTTTATGTTATAAAACTGTCCCCTAAACTGAGGGGACAGCACAACTCCCATTTGTCTGTTGAGAGGTGAGGCACTGACAGAGTAACATAAAAAAATCTAAATTTGAACATTCATTTTGTGATGCCAAAGAGGTTTTTTGATGTACTTTGTGTTATACACACAGAGAGCCTATGTKGAAGGCTCTCACTACCTTCAGCTTTAGCTCTATGTAGTTATATTCTGTGCGGATCAGCTCACAGTATTTGAGACAGGTCCCCAAAAATACACCACACAGGACCACACTCCCCTAGAAAGGCAAAATCTCCTTCTCCAGAGCAGTATTCAGTCAGCYTAACCACACAGTTATCTTCTTCTTCCCTTGGCTCATTCACCTGCATAGCTTATAATTTCCTCTAGTTCAGGTCCTCCTGTTCCAGACCTCTTTCCTTTAGGCCCCCTTCCCTTCCTCAGCCATCTCAGTCTGGCTYTTCATTCCCCCTGAAGTCACATTTCGACCTGCCCCTCAGCTACCTCAGCCCAGCAAAAAGCTCTTTACAGAGCTTTACAGAAAGACTTTATATAGGGAAGATGTCTTGGCATTGAGTAACAGTCTTGGCTGCTGTTCGAAGTTACCTCTGAGAGGTGGCACTTCCAGCCGCATATAGGTCAGCTCCCCAGCACAGTAGCGGAA
Source organism: Rhea americana (assembly GCF_003343005.1). Lineage (NCBI taxonomy): Eukaryota > Metazoa > Chordata > Aves > Rheiformes > Rheidae > Rhea > Rhea americana. The sequence goes on along the minus strand of NW_028187144.1, from coordinate 2,136,880 downwards.
CTTCAGTTCAGATAAATTACCTCCCCTTACAGTAGTTTGTCTTTTAGTATTTTGGCTTTGCTTGCAGGTGCCTCATCACCAAAAAAGCCTGACTTCATTAAGACCTTGGTCTTGTTGGCTTTGTGTCATGCCACAAGTGCTACCACTTGCACTTACTTCAGGGRAAAAAAGTGTGCCAGCCTTCAAAGTTCAAAGGTAGACTCAAATACAGCTGCCAGCGATCATGCATTTCAGGTTTTCCATATCCAAATCTTGACTCAGTTCTGAATGTCTGGGAAATTCAGAGGCCAGAAATTCTGGAGACCACTTCTAAATCTTAGTTTAATCCCATTGCTCTTGAAATCATATGCACTGATTACCATTTGATTAGACTGAGTTTGGACATAGCCCAAAATTTTAGCTAKGAATGACTTGGATCACTCTCATCAAGACTTTAATATTAAATCATAAGCTTAGTTAAACAGAAGTTGAGAGGTAATGTTTTAATTGCGAGAATAAAAAAAAATCACAAAGAACCACTTCATTTCAGCTTATTAAGTCTTTCATGCTCACAAATGGCTTTGCCTGCCAGGAGAAGAGAAACAACAAATGTAGAAGTGATTRGTGTGGAGGGTGTTTCCAAAAACATTCCTCAAGCATTGCCTTTTAAAGCCAAACCATCTAATTTACATATACCCTATAGTGTGTTTTATTTTTGTGMGCCACTAGTCAAGCATCAATTCATTTATATCTATGTCTTTATGCCACTGCTATACCCAGACCTTGTAAGGTTCTTGTGACCTTACATGTATCATATCAGAACTGCTGATGCAACAGCCATTCAACTTCTCAAATGCCTTATCACAGTGTTCTTATCGCTCAGCATCAAACGTTTTGATCTCTCTCTAAATACATGCACAYTGAGAAATCAGCACATCACAAGACTTCCTTGGCCTTTATCCATYTGTGCCACAGACAAATCATTAATATGCCCCTTATGGTAACTAAAATTCTGAGCCAYGTTGGCCTCTCAGGGTGCCCAGTCTGCACTGTTTGTGTTGCAGCAATGACCAAAGCCCTTCATGTGGTCTCCAGCGGGCAGCTCAAAACCACAGTCTTATAAAGTCAGTAATACCACAGCAACAGAGGCAGATGGATCTTTCATACTTCTGCTCAGCTTCTACCATATCCACTGGTAAAACTCACTCCAGAATTTTTATAAGCTACCTCTAGTACATTATATGACCCTATTCAAGACTTCTGCCATGAGTTTTGCTGGTTTCTCCCATGAATCAGGTACACAGATCATACATAAGCTGTCTATTAAATAAGCTTACGACAGCTGAGTATGATCTTGCCTGGATGCTCTGATAAAGCTTTTATCTCTTATTCTCACCTTCCATTTTTGAATTAATGCTGATGGACAAATAGCTTCAGAGCAACATGCATGTGGAGGCAGGGTTTGAGCTCTGAAATCTTCCCTGTCTAACCCTGGGGAAACATGCTAGAGAATTTCTACCAGAACTGGGGAATTTCTTATGCCAAACACACAAAAGAAAAAGAATCAAACCAAGAGTCGTTTGAACTCTCTGGCAGCTAGTCCATGGATGGGAGTTCCTGTCTAGCAGGACATCCCACAGATGCCTCCTCTAAACACTGGCAACTATGATCTTTTGAGCTGCGCTGTGGCTCCTACRCATCCAGGAGAGACTCCAAGTGTCTGGTGCACACCAGTGTGGTGACTGTCACATCAAAATACAAGTATTTGTAATATCCAAAATGCTTGTGAATACCAGACTGCAGTAACAGTATTGTATCAAAACRCCGGCAGGACAAGTGCAGCGCTCCCTGCAGTGTTTTTCCTAGCTTGGAGAGCAGATATGCCACGAATTTGTTTGCAGTATGTGTTGTAAATAGAGATTCCTCTACTCTGGTCTCCTCAAGAGCGAAAAGTATCGGTCTCAGAAAATGTTTCTGATTTCCTGTTGCACTTCCACCTAGGATAAAAAACACATTGAAGTATTTCATTTTAGTATCACTGAGGCTTGGAAAGAACACTTCTCATTGAGATGTGTCCTTATAATTCATAAAAATCCTGCAGCAGAAATGTCCTTTTTACACTTTGTATGTAAACYTGAGCTGTTTTTTTCTACTCCCACTTTTCTTTGGTGCATGTTTTATTCATCTTCTAGATGGCGCCAGTGTCACATTACTGAGACAACTTCTCTCAATGGATATTTTTTCACAATTGTATTTTAATGGCTTCACATGTAAACCAGTGAAATAGGCATTTGTCAAGACCCAGCTTTGCATCTCTTTCTGCTCTGTTTTAACAGCTGCTATTATATTTCCCATAGTTTTTGAGTTTGTTAATGTGGAATGCTTTACATATTCTTTTTCAAATATTTCCTTTTACACCTATGTTATGCTTTATTGTTGTTATTTTCAGGGTACATGCCAGTCTATATGAAACATGAAAGGAAGTTAATGACATTATTATAACTTCTCCATACTCTTGGGTCACCTGAGCAGCCTCATAGAAACAGATAATCTCTAAGGGCAGAGCAGAGCTAGCCTGCATGAAGGTATCCCAACTCATGTGTAAGGAAGACCTCAGAGACCCTACTTGCTTCACTTGCCTACAAAAAAGGTTTTGCAGTGCCTTTTTGCATGCAGCTGATGTAGTTCAATTTGTCTTCTGTATGTCACTGTGGTTCTTTCTAAATTCTTTCCCACCTAAAATTAGTTTGTTTTTCCTGAAGGACAGATGTCTCTGGTTATAAACCGAAATGAGTTTTTACATATTCCAGATGTTTCAAGAGGTTCTGATGGCTTTTTCTTTCCGATGCAATCATGCAAATAGCTAAAAAGAGGAACTGTTAGCTCAGGAGAGTTATTTCATTTATTTTTATAAGTGAAATAAATGAATAGGTGAAAATTATAAATATTTTTAATTGTATGAGTTATATTCCTTTGTAAAGTATGATCCAATCTCTATATTGGTCTACCCGCTCTGGCTAACAGATTTATGATTATATTGTTCTACTGGCCAAAATCTGAATCTGTCATGGGGTTTTCTACAGCATGCATAGAAATCAAAGTATCTCTGAGGTAAAATTGGATCTTCCCAGTGGAGTCCTCAGTGGAACTGCAATTTTCTGGTCTTTCAAGTGGGAATACTGAAACAAGAAGGATTTTGCAGTATGCAGTTTGGATCCAGGCGATTTCCTTCAGGTTCTCTTTCCGCATTGGCAGCCCTGAACTGAAAATTTCTCTCTGTGACTCACTGTTTTGATGCTGAGATTTGTTTCAGCAGAAAGCACCTGCCTACATGGCYTGGGGGGACGTGATGTTGCTGTAGCTGCTGTCTGTCCCCTGGCCAGAKGCTTTCTGCCCAGCCCATGGGGTGGGTGTTGCACAGTACCTTAAAGACCTCCATGCCCGAGCCTTTCTAAAGCTAAAGGCCTGCTGTTTGCAGCCCTGTACCCTGCTTTTTACTCACAGCTCTAACCTCTCACTGAAGCTACTGTGGCAGCGTTATTCAAAGCTTGTAAATCAGTATTTTTCCCTTGTTGTTCTCATGCTCTTGTCATTTTTTACACTGTTTTCTTGGCCTCGCACTTGCAAGCCCCAATATTTTGTTGATAATAAATTTTCATGGGAAGTGACTACTACTGGTATGAGACTAACTCCTTCTTTCCTCTCTTTTTCCTTCTCATTTTGTAGATTTTCTAGTTTACAGAGAAAACCAAAATATAATATGTAATAAAGTAGATATAGAAGTCATTTGAATACTCAGTAAATACTATCTATTAATTTACATGTACAGAAGCTTACAACCAATTAATGTGTAACACTTGCACCTACCTGACATATTTCAGTCTGTACTAAGTGTTTCATAAATGGGAACAAGCTGTAGGATGTTCAAGTAGGTCCCACAGAAAAGCATGTAGTAGTTGGTGAACCACTTGATAAAGAACAGTTGCCACTGCTATCCTCTGTGCTAGCAGAGCACATCCAGAGAAGGACTCTCATCTGAATCCCTGTTACTGCTCTTCCTGACTGGTCACTAGGAAAGTTTTTACTTTTGCTCTCTCTCTCTCATTTTTTCTTTTTTTTTGTTTTCCTCCTTAAGTAGCTTTCAGCATTACAGTCATGTAAGCAACCAGCTATGGACCCTGAAAATAAAAGTGCATATGCGCCTCTTTCAACATCCTTTGTGCAACATGCGGAGGATGAAGTCTTCTACTGTCCTGTAGCAACACTGTAATATCGCTAAAAAGAGCCCACGTGCTTAAATCATACAATGTAACATCTCCCATGTTTTATATAGAATATATAGAGAGAATAGGTATATATAGAGAGACTATATATATATATATGATACATATATTTGCACATAAAGAAGTTTTGAATTCAAACTGGAAACCATTTCACTGAGGGAYTTTATTCCTGAAGCTACTTCAGTAAACAAAACATAGTGTTATAATGTAGATGCCTGCAAAAAGTCAGTTGAACCATTGTACAGGTAACAACTTGCTTTCTTCCATGAACAGGAATTGTCAGAGAATTTAGAAGATGGTGCACATATAAATGAGGATTCAAGCACATGAAGGACAAGAAGGTGATCAGGAGTAGTCAGCATGRATTCACAAAGGGGAAATCTTGCTTAACCAACCTGATGGCTTTCTATAATGGAATGACTGGCTGGATAGATGAGAGGAGAGCAGTGGCTGTTGTCTGTCTTGGCTTCAGCAAGGCTTTTGACATTGTCTCCCATAACATCCTCATAGGTAGACTCAAGAAGTGCGGGCTGGATGAGCAGACAGTGAGGTGCATTGAAAACTAGCTGAATGACAGAGCTCAGAGGGCTCTGATGAGTGGTGCAAATGTAATTAAAAGCTTGTAGCTAGCAGTGTCCCCAGGGGTCAATACTGGGTCCAATCATCTTCAACTTATTCATCAATGGGCTGGATGATGGAGTCTACCTTCAGCAAGTTCACTGATGATACCAAAATGGGAGGAGTGRCTGATATCTTGGAGGGCTGTTGTTCAGAGGGACCTCAACAGAMTGGAGAGATGGGCAGAGGAACCTCACGAAGTTCAACAAAGGGAAGTGCATAGTTCAGCACCTGGGGAGAAGTAACCCCATGCACCAGTACAGGATGGGGGTTGATCTGCTGGAAAGCAGCTCTGCAGAGAAGGACCTGAGTCCTCCTAGTGGTCAACAAGTTTACGATGAGCCCCTGTGGCAAAGGCTAACAGTATCCTGGGCTGCATTAGGAACAACGTTGCCAGCAGGTTGAGGGAGGTGATCCTTCCCCTCWGCTCCACCCTGAATGTGGTCCAGATCTGGAGCTCCCAGTACAAGAGAGACATGGAGCTACTAGAGTGAGTCCAGCAAAGGGTCACAAAGATGATTAACGGACTGAAATATCTCTTATGTGAGGAAATGCTGAAAGAGCTGGGATGGTTTAGCCYGGAAAAGAGAAGACTGAGAGGGGACCTTACCAATGCATATAAATATCTGAAGAGAGGGTATAAAGAGGATGGAGTCAGACTCTTCTCAGTGGCAGGAAGAGAGGCAATGGGCACAAACTGAAACATGGGAAATTCCACCTGAACATAAGGAAAAACTTCCTGCRCACTAGAACAGATTACCCAGAGAGGTTGTGGAGTCTCCATCCTTGGAAATATTCAAAAGCCATCTGGACAAGGTCCTTGGCAGCCTGCTCAAGGTGACTCTGCTTGAGCGGGGGGGGGTGGACTAGGTGAAAGTTCTTTCCAGCCTCAACCGTTCTCTGATTCTTTAAGCTCAAAGAATACTCACTCCCACAGCTCTCACAGAAATCGATACATTACTGGAAAGATTAAAAAAAAATCCAAACCTCCATCAAATAGTAAACGAGAAGATTATAAAACAAACTGGCATATAAAGAATTCATTAAGAGTGCAAGAAGCAGCCTGACAGAGATTCTGCTCACCCTGTTCACACAAGGCCACTTCACTTTAAAAGAGCATTCACATATTTTGGAGAAGTGATTCCAAGTCACTTTTTTAGCTATTTTTAGTATTTTCATAACACGACTGCTCATTTTTCCAAATACAGAAGGAAAAAGTCTGACCTTTTCAAAGGCAAACTGAAGCTTTGCTACTAAAAAGTCTGTCTAATAGAGGCTTTGCCATCCTGTGGCTCACATTATGTGATATCTGTTATGAAAAGCTATTAAAGTCAGCTACAAGATGAGGGAGTAGGTTTGCAGCCAATAAATTACCCAATTTTCTGAGATGTATTAAGTTTGTGGGCACTGTGGCTAGGTGTGCAGGCATTCTGGCTCCGTTTACACCAGCCTATTACCAAGCTGCCAGCAATACACTTGAGAAAAATGCTGCAGCCATCCCCACCGTTCCAGTGCTGCAGCAAATCATACTGTTTTAGTGGCCCAGGGTCAGGCTCTCCTCCCTTGCTGGAAATAACAGACTGGCTGTCACGGGACACAACTAGTATATTTGCACACCTCTGGCCCTCTCGCTTGCCAGACCCTGCAACCCATTTCTTCTGATGCTTTGTCTGTTATACCTCCATGTCCATCTCCTAGAGCTGAAAATGTTGTTTATATCATACAGTGCACCATGACTGACCTGTCTGTCCACGTGCAAGTGAAGTCCCACCACTCAAAAGCACTAGCCATATGCAGCACAGACATTGAACTATGGGGAACATATGAGAAAAACAAATTAAAAGGGGAAGATTCTGTGATTAACCACTAGATTTGTGGGAACTCATGTGTTCCTGCCTCTTATCATTCTAGTTTCTGTTCCCTCTCTTCCTTTCTGCTTCCTGAAAGGCTGTTAGGCCAAATCACAAGCGTATGCTAAGGATCCCAAACTGCACCCACTGTGACATTTCAGATTCATCTTCCTTTAAGTTGACGCTTGTTTGGGAGGGAACAAGAGGTCTCTCTGAGAAACGCACATCCTTCAGACCTGCCTTGGGCCATCTTGGAGGGCTCTGCCAGTTCTCAGCCCTTGGAGGAGAGCTGCTATTACCGAAATGGCTGGTGAGCAAGGCTGGAAGCCAGAGACAGATTACCTAGGGATGGACCTGAGAACTCAACTTCTGCTCTGATTTTGCTTTCACCCCCCTGTTTTTCCCCTGAAACGTGGGCTACCCTGTGTTGGTCAGCAATTAGAGAGTACAAGCCATTATCTTGTCCTGCATGTCTACTTGGACATGCAGTGATGCATGCATCCTGTCTGGGAGGGCTTTGCTGTGCCTTAGGGCTGGGGATACAGTGAGGTCCAGAGAGCTGTGGTTGTGGAAACTTCTCTTAATGTTAGGTTTAGCTCAGCTGGTTAGAGTGTGGTGCTGCTAATGCCAAGGTTGCGGGTTCAATCCCCATATGGGCTGCGCTGAGGGTTGGACTAGATGATCTCCAGAGGTCCCTTCCAACCTTACCATTCTGTGATTCTCTTTCCTGCCAAATCCACTCTGGTTGCCTTGGGCTGGCTCCTCTTGCGTGCCTGGTTTCAAGGGATACCAGACTTCACACAGCTGGAGCCTTGTGTGGCTTCTTGTAGGACTGCAGTTGTGAGATTTCTCACAGGAGATCCTCTCTCCATAAGGAGAGCAGAAGCATTAAGCTTGGCAGTAGAAGTGTTTCTTGGCTCTTACCAGAGATAAAATGTGTGTTGCTTGATTACATCTCTTGTATCCCAACGTGTCACAGAACCACAGAATCACAAAATCGGTAAGGTTGGAAGGGACCTGTGGAGATCATCTAGTCCAACCCCCCTGCTCACCAGGGTCACCTAGAGCATGTTAGACAGGGTTGCATCCAGGCGGGCCTTGAAGTTCTCCAGAGAAGGAGACTCCACAACCTCTCTGGGCAACCTGGTCCAGTGCTCTGTCACTCTCACGGCAAAGAAATTCCCCCTCACGCTCAGGCGGAACTGCCTGTGCTTCAATTTCTGCCCATTGCCTCTTGTCCTGTCACACGGGRCAACTGAAAAGAGTTTGTCCCCATCCCCTTGACACCCTCCCTTCAGGTACTTGTACACATTGATCAGATCCCCCCNGGTCCAGTGCTCTGTCACTCTCACGGCAAAGAAATTCCCCCTCACGGTCAGGCGGAACTTCCTGTGCTTCAATTTCTGCCCATTGCCTCTTGTCCTGTCACACGGGACAACTGAAAAGAGTTTGTCCCCATCCCCTTGACACCCTCCCTTCAGGTACTTGTACACATTGATCAGATCCCCCCTCAGGCTTCTCTTCCCCAGGCTGAAGAGGCCCAGCTCTCGCAGACGTTCCTCAGAGGGCAGGTGCTCCAGACCTCTGATCATCTTCGTAGCCCTGCGCTGGACTCTCTCCAGTAGCTCCATGTCTCTCTTGTCCTGGCGAGCCCAGAACTGCACACAGTACTCAAGATGAGGCCTCACTAGGGCTGAGTAGAGCGGCAGGATCACCTCCCTTGACCTGCTGGCAACACTCTTGCTAATGCACCTCAGGAGACCATTGGCCTTCTTGGCCACAGGGGCACATTGCTGACTCATGGTCAACTTGTCACCCACCAGCACTCCCAGGTCCTTCTCTGCAGAGCTGCTTTCCAGCAGGTCAAATTCAAGAGATGCTTTCCAGCATCTCATCAGAGCTCCCAAATCCCACTCCACTCCTTCATCACACCCAAATACAATTTCCAAAGAACAGTCCTCCCTTCATTCACATGTGGTCTGTAGTGGCCTTGGTGCTCCTTAACTTTGTCGAGTTTGTCTGAGGCCTACAAGCTCTCTCTGTAGAAGAAAGTATTCAGGGCTTAACTCCATGCCAGAGGAGATGCATAAGATATGCTGGTAGTTAGGCTCTGACTACACTTTCTGTCATGGACTGCTGTTCTTGTTCTCTTTTGCTTGTTCCTTGATGTATCACCTTGGTGATGTATCTTGTACGTTAAGGCAAAAGTGGACTGATATGGATGGAGTTTAGCCCTTCCTAGTACTTCCAAAATAAGTTAGAGATTAGAATTTTACTCAGAAGCTTTATCCAGTCTTTGTCACTGGTGTTAGTAGATGCTAGAGTTGCATTTGATTTTTAGATATAGCATGGATATAGCTTGGACTAACTTAGACTAAATTTACCTTCAAACATTGACCTATGAAGTTCTTCAGAAATGGCATAAAAGTAACAACCCACTCTTAAAGCTGAAAAAAGAAGAAATATACAATTACAAGGCTAGTGAGAAAGTGAGAAAGGTTTGTATTTTTTAAGTCAATAATTATTTTGAGACATCAAGAAAGCACATAATAGCTGCTAGAATATAAAACACTTATTTGCAAGGTCAGGAAAATGAGAGTTCTTAAGACTACCTGAGTAATTCATAATCATTTAATCAGTCTATTCAAGTCATCAGAATTAAATGCAGGTATAAATTAATTTCTTTTTGGTTTCTAGCTCCTGTAGAGGGTGTTGGAGGGCTTCTCTAGGTATCTGGATCTCTAGGTATGCTTATTTTGCTCAGTTGATAAAACTTTAGGCAACACTAAAATGTAGCTCCTGAAATGATAATCCCTTCTCCAAGCCTGTGCTCAGATCAACAAGGAGACTCATTTTTCAGAATTTTGTCTTCCATCTACATATAGATATTCCTGAACTAGAGACCTGACGTGCAATGGACACTGTATTAATTATTCTACTGTCCACATTTCTAACCCTTGAAAATTGACTGCCACAGCCCAGTTTATCTGAAGTGCCCCAGAATTTATTTAGTTCAGGGGGCTGCAGTGCTCTTGGACTCCTCTCTTTTGCAAGCAGAAAGTGTTGGCTCAAAGATCTGTACGTTCTGACAGACGGGCCATCTGTCACCTGTCATCAGATCCCTGACATATCATTGCTCTCCCATAATAAAAACAACAAAGCCCATCACTCTTCATTAGCACCTGGCAAGGAGAGAGAGAACAAACATGTAATGAGCAACCGTGACATTGTCCTGAAGCCACACCATGATGGCTTGGGGCCTCACCACTGGGCATAGTAAAACAATCTACTTTGAATAGAATAGCTATGGAGGGAGTATTTAGGATGCCAAATAATTAACTCGTACAAATAATGTCTAGAAACATATACATTTAAAAACAAAATATTGCATTTGAGAATAAGTGCCCCCTTTGCCTTAACTAACACTTCTGTATTCTGCAGACTTTATCTCCCCATACACTTAAGGTGGGCAATGCTGTTTGTTACCAGTACAACAGTGTGTGTGAAGGAAGCATTTTAAGTAAAAACTATTCAAAATACTTCCCTAATTAGATCTAGTTTAGGTATTTCTTGATGTTTTCCAGTCCTATTTTCTATGTGGARATGACCTCTTAGTAGAAGCTCTTTCCACTGGTGAACTGGAAAAGACAAGCTCTACAAAGCACCTCAAACATTACTTTCTTTTGACATATGGTCATAATGAGACAAAGCCCACAATTATTTTAAAATTACTATCTTATGTTTTATTCACTTTCAAACCACATTATTCTCTCACAGGAGAGGCCATGATGTTCATGTGCACCAGAAATGAATGCATACTGATCCACTTTAAAGAACCTCAGTTACCGCACAGTTACTGAGATGGACATGGAGGCACAACAGACATACATCAGTTACCGCACAGTTACTGAGATGGACATGGAGGCACAACAGACATACATAACATCAAAAGAAATGGGTTGCAAGGTCTGACAAGCTAGAGGACCAAGGCATGCAGATATACTATTTGCCTTAAATAGAGAACCTTTCATACTCAGCCACATATGCACTAGACAGCCATAGAGTCTTAGCCTTCTGGTTGCTTAGATCAAAGTCATTAAGCCATTTCCTGAATGCTTTTTGTTGCTTTTGGTAATAAGTTGCTAAGGACAACCAGTCTTCAGCAAAAAATTATCTGGATGGATTTCAGGAGGTAAAAAAGATTTGTTCTAGAACAAGAAGCCCAGCCCCTCAAGGTCAGATGCAATCTCAAATAACTCAAGTAGGCCCTTCAGCATTTTAAGGAAATCTTTGATAATTTTATGTGCCTAAGAAAGCACACTGCACCTTGTGCACTCAGCCTTGCGCATAGAGCCTTGATTAGTGAAATGCCACTGTAGCACCCAACGGAAGTGAAGATACAGAAGTATGAGTTCAAGCCTTGCTCTAGAGTCAAAATGGAGATTACATATGGCCTGCTGGGCCATACATACCGTACCTGTTTTTATTCAAACTGGAGAGCCAAAGGTGGGTGGCCTGTCACAGTAGCTGTCACTTCCCCTTATGCATTCTTTGGTAGTGGCATTGGGATATCCTGCTCACCCCAAATCCATAGGTAGCCTTGGCTCAGGCAAATTGTTCCCAAGAATGATTTGGCAGAGCACCTCATAGTCGTTCTTTAGCTAGATTCCAAGCACGTTCTTTTGCCAACAGATGGGAGCGGCTGGGTTACCGAAAATAAAGTGTAAACATGCAGTCAGTGTATTAGCTAGAATATGTCTATTAATTTTCTGATACTGTTCTTTTTTCTGCCTGCTRTGAAACCAAACACAGTTCATATAGTCCTGATGGCGTCTGTGTGTTCATTACACTGAGGGTAAAAGGGAATATGGACTTACTGGCTAATTCATTCATCCCCATTCATTTGAGGTACAATTTAATAACATCTCCTACAAAAACAACTCCTTTCTCGGCATCTCTCTTCTCTCAGGCATCTCAGCACAGACTTTCTCTCTTTTCCCCTTAGTAGGAAATGCTTCAGTTCCTCTTACTGCTGAATCATGGATGCCCTGCCTGAGCGGCAGCTGTAGTGCAAAATCTCTTTCCAGTCTACACCTTGGGCCAGATATTTATACTTAAAATATGAAGGTTTACTTCCCTGCAATCAGTACTGGTTCCTCTGCATTATAGATAATTGTTGGCATATCTTTCAACATCATTTCCCCACTTCAGGAGCCAGCTAAAATTGTTTTTGTGGCTGACGACCTTTTTTTTTTTTTTTTCAATTTCAGATCCGTCTATTTTCTCACGCTCTCATTTATGATTTGCTTGGAAATCTGCTATTTATCAAGCAGACTTTGTCTGAATTTCTGAAATATCAGCCAGATATTTATACTTAAAATATGAAGGTTTACTTCCCTGCAATCAGTACTGGTTCCTCTGCATTATAGATAATTGTTGGCATATCTTTCAACATCATTTCCCCACTTCAGGAGCCAGCTAAAATTGTTTTTGTGGCTGACGACCTTTTTTTTTTTTTTTTCAATTCAGATCCGTCTATTTTCTCACGCTCTCATTTATGATTTGCTTGGAAATCTGCTATTTATCAAGCAGACTTTGTCTGAATTTCTGAAATATCAGAGAGATGAGTGTATTRTAATGGGTTTTAGTCATTCCTACTTTTTCCTCAGATCATTTTGCAGATCTTTTGCCCTCTCTATGGCTACAGCTGTATTAGCTGTAAGAGTGCTGAACCATTCTCTAACACTGAACCGAATGGCCCAAGTCTGTACTGCTAAACTTCCACCYCTTCAATCTCTCTGACCCTCTGTCTCTTCAAAAATACCTACTGCAAATGGTTCAGTAACTTCTAAATYATGCAAGGAAATTGCTTAGGAGACTACATGGTTGCCCAGGCCAAAGCCATGCCTGGGACTGCTTTAATGACTTGACACTGAAGATCATAGTGTCAATATCAACCATATGACACTGGGAATGTTTCCTGTGGCTGGGAACATCTCTAAGCTTGCATTATTTTACTCGTTCAGTTGTAACCCATATTTCTTAAAATAGTTGTTTCACAAACTCTTGCTCTTCCCGTGGGTGTCTATTTGCCAATTTCCCAATGATTTTTTTTCCTAGTAGATAACATCCAAGATATTTTTTTCTCCTGTAAATACTGCTATTGTCTCTACTGCTCCTATCAAATCTTAAATACACAAAGCCATCGTTATCTGCTATCAGCAGATCGTTGTCCCTTTTCATCCATCATTGGGAAGACCCCAGGGATCAGTTGCAAGAGGAACTCTACCCTGATCACTCTGAAGTCAGTTTTCCCCTCTCTCAGAAGATGAAGGTATTTCTTTGCTCTCTGAATTATCCCAGTGTACCCAGTCCTGGCCAATTGCCATGCATTCCCCCAGCCARCTAGAAGCCAACAGCAATGTCCACTGCATGGTGGTGGAATCGACTTGAAGGGCTGATTTTCTCAACCCTCCAGTGATACTTTCTCGGCTTTTCTCTCCACTTGGCTGTTTTCTCAGGGCCTCCATTCTCCTGTTGCACAACAGCTATCCTTCACTTCTCAATCTTACTTCCTAGCTGGGATTTTTGTACTCCTGTTTACCTAACATAGACTTTTTTTGATACCTTTCCCACAGCTGAGTGAGATCTGTTAAAAAACACATCTTTTCTTTGTTTCTTTATTTAACGGYTCACCAGCAATGATTTACATCCTCATATTTTGTCCTGATAGGGACAGTTTTTTTTTTTAACTAATGCAGCAAACGGATACCCAAACCCAAGACAACCTTCAAAGAGCCTGACTTTTCCTCCTTCTGAATTAACCAAGGCACCAAAGGCCTCATCCTCTCCCAGGCCTATTTCAAATGATAGCATCCATGTTTTCATCAAGCCCAGCCACACCACCCTGGGCCCTGGAGGTAAAACAAGCATTTGAAATCTCTCTCTCTCTCTTTCTTTTCTTCTTCTTCTTCTTCTTCTTCTTCTTTTTTTTTTTTTTTTTTTTTTTTTTAATATCTGGATTAGTAGCAATCCATCTCTTTGTATTTCTGTCCTCGCTCTATTAATAGATTCCCAAATGTTCTGACAAATAAACAGACATCACTGCTGTGAGTAAACAGTAGCTCCTGCAATAGAATTCCTCAACACTGCCAGCTCCACTCTTAGCACGGGTCCAGGTACTTTGCAGTTGAGCCTGTGTTTACTCATGGATTAGTGAAGCCACTGCAAGAGAGCTCTGTCTACTTTACGAGCCTTTTGAGCTTGGGTCTGACAAACACTAAACATATCTGAATTATTAATCTTATACTGCTCAAAAAATTCATTTTTCCCTCCAAATTCTCTTGCTTTTTAATGAGATTCATGAAGGCCCCTTGCAACCCTACAGAAATCTTTTCTCTTAAAAATTTCTAGTGRTTCTCTGCTTTTTTATATGTAGTTTTAACCTCACACAGGAAGGCATTTCCTTTCCAGCACAGACCAAGTATGACCTCCCAGTGCTTCAATAAGAACAAATTCTTCTCTATCAAGCATATTCCTTTCAYGTGCAGATTAATCCCCTCATCTTTAAGTTAAAGAATTAAGTCCTTAATTAAGTTCATAATTAAATCCTTCAGTAGTAACTTCATATTGAACTATTTCTACCTTTAACTGGAAATCAAAGGAAGTTGGACTTTTTTCCAGATGTGCACTGGAACACAGTGCTCTATTTCCCTTCCTAAATGGAATAGTGCTGCTCCCCCWTATACCTCAGAATTAGGCTGCTCACAGAGAAGATAAGTCACRGGAGCCAGAGGTCCTGTCCTCTCCTGTGCAGGAGGAAAGCAGTAGCAAYGGGTAGTTTGATACTCAGTTTTATAAATCCCTGAGCTCATAATGGTGATTTATTTGCCATGTGAACCTCAAAATGTCTGAACAGGCTTCTAGGAAATGTTGGAGAAGAGTTGGTACTTGTAATTCATGTTCCATAGGAGGCTGAAGATTGGGATTTCTCTGGCTGCACAGTTCAAAAYGCTCCTGGTGCCTTGTACCAAATTAGAAAGAGTCGCCGACATAGTTCCAATAATTGTTTGAGAAAATGGTATAAAAGGGAGGTGTAAACCTTCATCAGGAACAGAGGATACTTCCAGAATAAAACAACAAATGGATTTCATTTGAACCATAAGATAATTGTGCAGCTGATGTTTCAGCTTAAGAATATCACAGATCAGTGTCTCAACTGAGGTGTGCATGGCTTGAGATGTAGCATCTGCTAGAGGAAATGTCATGGGAGCTCTGTACCGCTGAGTAAAGGACAGGACAGAATATTGCTACATTCAAATAGGAAATGGGGAAAAACAGCCAGAATAAACAGAATGCCATTCAAGCAGCAAAGAAAAGAAATCCTAAACCTAAGAATAGACACAAATGCTAGAAAGCTAGGAAATGAGACAGAGAACTGGCATGGAAAATTTGAATGAGGATACCAGCATAACAGGCATATCAGAAACCTGATGGTGCCCATGATGGCTGAGGGCACAAAGTGTTCTGGAAAGATGGGGACACCTGTGCTGATAGAGGAGCTCTACTATATGTAAGAGAAAGCTTTAATCATGTTAACTACATGTTCAAAAAATAACATGGAATCTTTGTGTACTGAAATTCCAAGTCTATGAAGGAACTATATAATATCGACATATAGTATTGTATTATTACACTATGAGTGTGATTATATTCATATTACACCATTTTCTATTATTGTTATATATTATATAGAGATTTATTATTACATTATATTGCATATATGCCATACATAATTGCATATACATGTGTATATTGCATATATGTARTATTTGCAATATAATACATACATTATTAAATAAAATAATTACATTATTATTACATTATATTACAGGATCATAGAATCATAAAAGATGCATCAAAGTACCTCTGGAAATTGCCTAGTTCAACCTCCCTACTCAAAGCAGGGTCGAATAGAACAGGTTGTCCATAGCTTTATGAAGGAACTATATTAGTATATAGTTAATATTACCATGGAAGATCCATTTTGTAATCATGACCATGATGTACTTGGATTTAAAACCTCTTCAAGATCAATAAAAGCCAAAAAAACCCAACCAACTAACCAATCAACCAATCAAAAACCCCTTATAGATGCTAAATTTTAAAAAGGAGAACTACACATATGTGAGGACACTTTTTAAGAAGATGTTTTCAAGGGCAAAATTAAATCTTTTCACACACTGGGGGAACCACTTAAAGATACCATAGTGCAGGGAAGAGAAAATGCCTTCCTCTAACAAGAAAAGATTTGAGAGAGCCCAAAAGAAACCAACATTAATAAACATGACTGAAAGGAATGCTATTAAAAATAAGAAGGCATCCTTAAAAAGGATGAAGTTGTGCCCAAACTGGGTTACTGGAAAGGTCTATAGAGCTGTAATTAAGCACAAAAACATAGCAAACCAGGTCGAAAGACCCCCTTCTAAACTCCCCCAATTCCAAAGAATCCTGGCAATTATTTACAAGAAGCATGAAGACTATTAATAAAACCTTTTTCAAACATACCAAGAACAGGAAGCCTACCAAAGGGTTGGTAAGGTAAGTCAATGAAAGAGGCAGAGGAAAAAAAAGCCACAGGAATTAAAAACAAATGTATTTGTACTTTTTTACATCTGCTCACTGAAGAAGAGTTTGGATAACTCTATCTGAAGAGGATTTATCACGGGGCATGTCTTAGTTTGAACTAAAAAATTCATGGAACAAACTGACAGAATTAACATTAACAAGTCTCCTTACTTGGTGGTTTTCATCCCTTTGGAGCACCAAAGGAGCTCCAGGTGGAAATGACTGAAATTCTCACTGTGATGTATTACTTTGCACTTAGAGCTGTCTTATAACCAAAGACATGGAAGGTGGTTAATGTGAAAAATGAAATTACTAATTAGGAAACGTGACACGTACTGAGCAAAATAGTAGAAACTATATTAAAGAAATTTTGAGGATATACAGATAAACTAGACATACAGGGAAGAATTTTTGTAATGGGAAATTGTATCATACAAGCATATTGGAGGTCTCTGAGTGACAAATCATGTAAATGAAGATCTGGCTGATGCAGCATACTTAAAGTGTTCAAAAGACTTCCAAGAAAGCTCCTCACCAAAGAGCCTTAAAGAAATTTAGCCACCATAGGATAACGGGGAAGATTCTTGCATGGATAATCAGGACATAGAGGGTAAAAGCAAATGGTCAGTCTTCACAGCNAAAAAAAAAAAAAAAAAAAAAAAAAAAAAAAAAAAAAAAAAAAGATCGCCACTGAGGTGTTTCAGAGGTTTCTGCTAGGACTACTGCTCAACATGATCAATAAGTAATCTAGAGAAGAAGGTAAAAGTGAGGTGATAGAACTTGAAGATGGTGCTAGTTCTTCAGGGTAGTAGAGATATGGGTTGACTGGGAAGAACTACAAAAGCACTGTAGGAGTCTGAATGACAGAACAATTACATGGCAAAAGAAATTCAGTGGAGACATGTAAAATGATGCACATTAGAAGTTCCCTTGTCCAACGACTCTACTTTTATAAACAGATAATAGGCTCTGAGTTGACTGCTACCTCTCAAAAATGAAAGGTAGCATGAAAACTTCATCTTGGAGCTCAAAAGCAGACCAAAAAAAAGCATATATAATTAAGCCACTGTCTAAATCCATAATGCACTAGTGTTTTTAATGTTCTGCACAATACTGAGCTCCCCTGATTGGAGTGGATTTAAAAGAACTGGATAAGGTTTGAAACAAAAAATGACCAAGGCTTGCAATCCATCTTCCACACAATGAGTGAGTGCATAGGCTGAGACTCTTCATCCAGCAGAACAGRTGACACAGGCATATGTGACAGACATCTACAGTGGCATGGGAAGGGTGAATGCACAGCAACAGTATTTACMTCCAGTTTGGAAATAAAAGGAAAACTTTCACATATGGTAAAACCACAGASCTGTATCCTGTCTTCCAAATGCCACATGTCTTCCCACACAGGATCAAGGGGCCATAAAGCAAAGTCAGTGCCAGTCAGATTCAGGATAAATGAAAGGAAATGTTTTCCATGAAAAGGATAATAGACCTACAGAATTTCTTGCCAAAACATGTTGAGAAAGCAAAAAGTTTATGGAGGTTCAAAGAGAGACAGGACAAGCCCTTTGGAGAGCTGCTAATGTTGCTAAGTAGACCATGCCATGTTTGGAAATCCCTCTGATAGAAATAGCTGCARGCTGGGAGAATACAAGGGGGAAGTACCATCTACATTTGCTTTGTTCTTGCATTTGTCTGTGCAGCCCCTGTTGGAGGTAGGACACTGGCCTGGATAGATCCTTGTTCCAAATCAGCCATTCCTCACTTTGCATGAAAGAAGTAGCAATTATTCCTGCTCCTTGTCAATAAAAGAAGTAAAGAGTATCCAAAAAAAAAAAATCCCACTGGTAGGCAGTAGGTTCAAAACAGGCAAGGCGATGTGATTTTTCACACATGTAGTTCCACTGCACACATATAGACCTAATTCTATGGTAAATATTTCCTATAATAAGCAGTTCAGCAATAGAACCTTTGTGCAAGATGGGGAGGTTGCCAAAAGCTGGGAAACTGGTGGGTTCAAAAGCAGCTGGACAAATTCATGGAAGAGAAAGCAATGAAAGGATATTAAATCTCAGGACAATTGTCCTGCCGCAAATCCTTAGGCATGAATTACTGATGGCTCTAGCGATGCTTCCCAGAATCATCACTACCTAACTGGCTCTTTATTGAACTGCTCCATGGACACCCCTGGTTGGCCACTGTCACAGACACAGTACCAGACGAAGTGAGCATTTTGACTAATTCTGGCCTTTCTTGGCTTTCTATTTTCTCTTGCAGAGCAAAACATATGTGTTTCTATGACTATGGCCTACAAACATTGCATATGATATCTCAAAAAAATAGTCAAAAGTAATTTGAATGGTATTTTTATAGACAAGAATCGTGACTGTGGCTAAAATTTCTTATGCTGAAGCAAAGGAAACTCATTAAATATTGCATTAACTTTATTCCAATTTATCATATCAAACAGTAAAGAGCCTCTATCACCCATTTGCAAACTCTTGACATAGTAAAATTGTGCTTTCAGCTTTTGGCTAATTTTAGCATTGCAGTCTTGCAATTCTAATTCTAATATGTTTCAGCAGTACAAGTGATGGATCTGTGCACTAAAGAGATGAAAAATGAAAAACAGAAAACTAAACAGAAAACTCCACACTAAAGTGGGAGTATACCACTCCAACAGCCAATTTGCTTATCCCTGCAGATGTTTTCAGGATTGCCTGTCAAAGGGGAACAGAATTTTCTGTGGATGTAGCTGGAGGATATTGTACATGATGCTGCTGAACCCTACTGAAGTATTTAAACTTTGCAGAGATGCAGGTAGAGAAAATTTAGACCTAAGAAATCTGCTTGACATAAGAGACTGATTTTGCTATACTGATATGTAGAAAATGTTCTATTACCTGCAGAAGTTATAGTGCCCATGTTTAATTATTAAAAAGGAAAGTAAAGACATGATACTGTTATTAAGTTAGAACACTTGGGTTGTTTGCTAGGAATGCCTTTGATTAGTAGTGGAATGAAAGGTTTAAATTATAAAATAATGGTGCTAATATGATATAGRTGTTGACAGAAATTTGACAGAAGTAATTTAGGTAACCTATAGGAATTATACCTACAGTCTTGCTGAATTATACCTAGTGTCTTGCTTAAGAGATGCCTGGGAGACTGATGCACAGAGAGAGTAAATGAAGTGAAAAAGGCATATTAAAGGTGGTGTTCTTTGGAGCTTTGCATGGAGTGATGTTTTCTGGAAATTGCATCATGTAGTTCTGTCAAATCACATTAAGATCCAAAAGGTAGATAGCTGCCTTAATTTTAAAGAACACAAATTTTATTTCTTGCTTCCCCCTTACATAAACCCATATCTTCCTGTAATATCTTTAGTCTTACAAAAAGACAAAAAGGCAAAGTTAATGAGCATTTCAATCTAATCTGACATTGTACTGCTCAGCTCAAGTCCTGTGCATGAATACTAGAGATTGTAGTAACTAAGAAAAGTCACATTTCTCATTGGTTTTGCCCTTGAGAAATGCAAAACCATCAATCTGTCCATCAGAGATGWCACCAAAATAGTTGGACTTCCTTTGCACTGGTGAGCACCTCCCTCCCCCTAGGATTCCAGCTGTGCCACATGTGTGGGCATGTCCCTGTCCCTGGTGCTGGGAAGTGGCACCTTGTTTGTCTTTATGTGTTTTTACTGCTCTTTCCACCTTTGCATTTGGGTTTGCTGGGTCTCCCCCAACAACTGCTTGGCACTCTAATGCTCATGAGCAGCACAGGTAAGGATCTGCCTTCCTAGGATGCTAAAAGTGGGGTGAGCCTGTGCCATCAGCATCAACACGTCCCTGTAGAGGTGCTTATTTCCTCCTCCTTTCCTTATTGCCACTTTGTCAATAGAATGGTCCTCAAAGAGTCCTGGAAGAGGAAGACCTTTGCTGCGTTGGCACCCTCCTGCAGAAGAGAATGGTGTCCTCCTGCCCACACGCTCTTACACAGCAGTGGTGACCAGCCTCATTGCTAGCAATTGGCTCACTCAATTCACGCAAAGTGGAATGCAATAAAACACATGGAGGAATAAAACTGGCCAAACTGCATTTTCATCTATTTGCAAAGAAGTAAAAAAAAAGGAGAGAATGGGGAGAATTGCTATGGCAAAGGAAGTCTCAATTTTATACTTATCCCTTCTCTTCCCGATTGTCTGCCATAAGCAGTATTTACTGCTTAAGCTGAATGAATTCTTGATTCATGCATGTGATGCTCTCAGAGTAGGGAAGTCGGTCTTCRTAACTGTGAGATTCTCTCAGCAGAGATGTTTGATGCATATGAGGGTCTCATTGTGGGAAAGTGGGATATGTGCATGAAAAAAGCTGTGAGATTTCATCTGAACTGGGGAATCTTCTGACAGCCTGCTGTGTGCTCTGCTTATTGTCTAGCAGCCAGGGGACGTGTTGCTAAAACAGTCTTGCATGTATAAAGCCAGAGCAGGGAAATCTGTGCTGTTGCTCTAACAGAACACAGCCTTAGCCTGGCAATAAAAAGTATTTCAAGGGATTGCAGTGTCGGTGGTGTTGTGAGCAGAACGTAGCAGACTCCATGGAAAATGAGCAACCACCCAAACCCATACTGCAGACGACACCCGTTGGACAGGCTACATGGACCCTTCCCACGGAAACTGCTTCAGCTGCGGGGGAATAGGGGTTTATGGTGACATAACGCAGATTCAATCTGTGGCAGAGCCACCCGGGGGTATGCTTTGGCCTCTGTCGCCACTTTGGGTGGCTTCTGAATTCAAAGTCCCTTGAACACAAGCCTGTATCTCCACAGCCCTGTGCTGCACACCTGCTGCTAGACATCCACAYTGGCCTTGACACTGTATGGCCATGAGACCATGCTATCCACATCTGGGTAGAGAGGACRAGACTTCCCCTCCTTTCACCAAATTCACTAATTGTATAAACTTTGATAACACTTACCTTAGACTCCCGCCATCCATCACGTCTGAGAATTTGACAAATGTGGTGGTTACTTATCCTAAAATTAGCCACGCCAAAACTTTGTTTGCCAGGTGCAGTGAAGAACCAAGCAGAACTAATCACGGYGGAGATGGTGCGTGAGTGCTGCCGCAGCTAACTAAAGCTAGGAAAAGTGTATTTTCATTATGTCATTCTTTATAATAAGAAGTAAAATAAGAGCTGATGCAGGAGATCCTGAGCAAGAGAAAGCTTTGTTATGTATAAAAACTTCTCTGCTTTCCCTCTGGTCTATTATGTGACAAATGAGTCATATTTTTGACAGTTGCGGACAAGAAAAGTTGTGGCTGAGGGACTGACTACAAAGCGAGGCAGATGGATGGGTGTTGGAACATGCTGAACAAACAGCTTACTTCATTTTGTTTATTCTCTTCTAAAGYGCTCAGTCTCTGGGTATTGGGAATGTTACATAAAAACTGAAATCATTGCKCTAACCCTTCTCTGGTGGCATGCTGCTGATTTCAAGAGAATTACAGCCTTGGTCTGGTAAAAACAGCAACAAAGGGGAAGAAACAGCTCTCCAAATGAAACTGAATTGAATCATCTATTTGCCTTTATTTTCTTTTTGCAGCAAAAGACCAGGTAGCCTTTGCTCAGCTTGCGCTCCCTGCGCTAAGGACCCTGAAAGCAAAACACAAGATAGTTCAACCAAGGTGGAGTGAGATACCTCCTGGTTTGGCTGCAAATCCCCACACAAGCCTGGCGGACAGTCACTGGTTTGTGTGGCCAGCCCACGTCAGGCTGCTCAGACCTTTCCACACCAGTCCTGAGCACTGATTGTGCCGGTAGACAGGTCACCTAGAGGCAGCACAAAGATGGGTCTCAAGGAGAGCCCAGGCTCAGTGCCCAGGCACACGTAGGGTGGCAGAGTTTCTTGGTCTTCTGCAGAGGACTCAAGGAGTTTGGGCTAAAATGTCTAAGATTAAGGCCAAAGATTGCTTTTAAAGAAAAATCAGCTCAGTGCCAACAGCTTCCCAGAGCACGTTAGGGTGGGATGTGTGGACATCAGACCTCCTCTTGGTGCCAAATGATCCCTGTCTTGATGGTGGAGGAAGCTGGTGCTTGCAGGATTTCCCCCACCTCCCTTTCCCTTTCCCACCACTGCCTCCAGCCCTGTTCAGCTGGTCCAGCTTACTGTATGCCATTAAAGAGGACATAAATATGCAAAGTCATTTCTCAGAATGATGTTGTCTGTGACAAAGATTAGCTTAAATTAATTCCCATTTTTATCTTGTGGGGGCACACTGRTTGCAAACTAGTTACAAAAAAGGATAATCCAAACAAATTTAAAGGCTGGAAATTTCATTTATAAGTAGACATTTTTCACAATGCATCTCTAACTGATCCTAGACCCTTGGATCTTTTCCTAAAATTCTAAGTGAAAAATGGGGACAAAAGGTGATTTTATTCTCTTCTTCAAGATCACACATATAGTCTATCTATATAATCTATCTTTATGTAGTATTTTAAAATACGATTTTAAAAGTATCAAACAGYGTACAACATCCTAAAATATTTGCCAAAGCCTGCAGAATAGAAAATGCTGCCCCTGGGATCTGACCCCATGTGAGTTTTATCTAAAGAAACATCGTTAAAATCCAGACTGAGGACAAAAGCTTAAACTTACTTTCTCTGCGAGYGCCAGACAGTTTCAGAAAGAAGAGCCTCCCGCATGCTCCGAGGAGATAAACCGCTGACGAATGAAAGCGGTCGGCCGCGGACGGAGATAACGATGACTTGTGTCCCACACAGCTCTTCCCATGGCTCTCCAAATTCTGGCCGACACAGTTCAGCCTCGCGACTTCCACGCCAGATTTTCACCAAGCACGCGCAAGAGCATGTGTATTTATAACCGCGGAAGCGCACCAGCGGGTTGTCTATAAACGCGTGCATCCAAACGCGCCCGTGTTTGTGCGTGCGCATCAACGCACGCGTGCAGCTGCACACGTAACTGTGCGCGCACAAACGTCCCCGCGCGCGGGGAGCACGAGCGTGAAGCAGCCTTGGGAAAGCTTTCAGTAGGAAAGCGAAGGGACTGCAGCAAAAAGGAGAGCGCGGCATAAAGAAACTGGTGGGGGGGGAACAGAGCTACGGCAAGACGCTGCTGCGTGGACACTCAGCGCTTTTGCTAAGTGTTGGCAGGGACTACGTGGATATGAAAGTGGATTTGGCGAGAGCTGGAGAGACTTGCAGGCTGCGATTCAACAGCAGCGTTTAGCCACTGAACACTCGGTCRCTGCCAAATCCTTCAGATCCTGCACTTTCATAATCCCATCAACTCGCAGCTTTGTAATGTCTAACACACAAAATGTGAAACAGAAATAACAGAGGTTGCAATTGCAGTTTGTGTTGATTGTTCAAAATGCCTAAAGCAAGCAAAAGGTCCCTGTGACATCAAGATGGTGGTAAAGAGATGGATAGAGAAGTAGAGAGGTTTCGCAAGACAGGCTAYGCAGAGAAGACAGAATATTGGTAAATATTCCTGGCACACTGTCAACCTTGCATGCGTTAAAACCGAAACACTTTTAGCTAGTAACTAAAAAAAAAARGTTMTTTTTTTCAGTCACAGCTTCTGAAGCAGTTTTCTTTAGGTTTTAATCCGAAAAAGGCTCTGTTCTTTCCAGTAACTTCAATGGGCTTTAGATGAAGGCCTTAGAAAGTGTTTGACGTTCTGTCCTGCTCGAGTTCATTCCTTTCAGAGTTGAGGACTGGATCGATTAAACTCTGGGAAGTGCATTAATGCTGCCAGCTGCCAGCGGCTCCACGGCTTTTAAAGATAATCAATTCTTCCCAAGGCCCATGGCACCTTTGGAGGAGCAGGCAAAGAACTTCTCCAGTTTTAGTGCTTTATACTTTAAAAAGGGTGGTTTATTTTACAYGTAGACAATTTTAGATGTCTTTCTCCATTCCGGATATTTGTTAACATTCTTCTGCTTTCATTAGTATATTAATGAGGAACAGCAAACTGTTAAGAAAAAGCTACAAGCAATTAAAAAAGATGTTGTTATTGGCTTTGCAAAAGGAACAACYTGAAAACCTCCCGTGCTCTTCCTTTCTGAATAATTCCTATTAAAATTACTCCTCCTTCTTTACCACTTCTTCATGCAATAGCCACCTCGATCTTTCCAGCTATCCAGCCTTATGGCTGACAGCAAACGAGCTACTAATATTCRATGCTATTTTTTTTCTTGATTATATAGAAAATGAATGTAAGCTTTGTRTTTTTAGTCTTTGGAAATAGATACGTTTTACTAGGCTAAGCTGCTGTGTTGAAGACATGCAGCATTAAATTCTTCAGTGGAGGTAATCCCTGCTGTTTCTTCAACATATCCTTTTTTACCAAAAAAACTAGTGGTGTAGGAAGGTGAAACTCTGCCATTGGACGTTCATGCCTGCATACAGCAAAACATTGGCTGAGCAACTGGGAATATAGAGGGACTCCTTCTTCTGGATTGTGTGGGTCACTGGATGTCTCATCCCAGCTCACCTGGTGCTGCCAGGTCCCCCATGCATGGCCCTGTGGTTTTTCTGGGGTGGTGGTGGGCTGAACAAACTGGTGTGAGCAGTGCTCTTGCATGTCTGTGCGGATGTGCATGTGCATTAGAGATGCTGCCTTGCCCAGGCAGGTTTCAGATCCTCATGGCCGAAGAGGCTGCACCTTGGCAGCCTGCCTGGTGTGACTGCAATGACGGATGGATGCACCAGGCAACTCGCTTGCACCCCCTCGCTTTCRGCAACAACACTTAGCATTCCTCTCTAGCCAGTGCGAAGAGGGAATCGGCAGATCAGCCCAGGTGCCCTCAGCACCTCTTTGAGCACGACAGTCTGGAGCAGCAACAGTAGCTCTACGTGGGCCAGAAAGTCACCACATGGAGCTGTTTGAAACAGCCTCATCTCAGGAGGCAGCCCAGCAGCAGGACCTCTAGGCTGTGGCCTGCAGAGGTGCCCGGGAGGGGAAGGCCACTTTGGGGGAAAACAATGCCTAAACTACCCCTTTGGAGAATTAATTCCTGGTTACCTGAGCTGCAGTATGGCTATGGAGGGAAGCCTGGCACTGCAGAGTGCATGATAGGTGATGTGAAACACCACGGTGCCTTGAATTTGGRGTGTCCGTGATGCCGAGAATGGTGCCCTCCACAGCAAGCATGGGACACRGGCTCCTCAAGTAGTGCTCCCATGGGGGAGCACTCAGGCCAAAAGGATGCTTGAACTTACCAATAGGAATAATTCAGATTTTTGCCTTTCCCTGGCCTGAAATGCTTCATTCAGGTCCAAAGTTAACCTGCTTCATGCAGCAGCAAATTAAAGCCTGCAGCAGTGACCTTGCTTGCAGCTGTGGGCTGGTGGGAGCTGAGTCCTGGTCCTTGGGCAGTGCTGGGGCTGAGGTGGGAAAGTGAAGGAGAGGAAAGGAAATAATAAGCCACTCTCTCCTGCTTTTCTCTCTTGAGACTGGACTGCCATGGAGCCAGAAGTGCAAAAGAGRACAGAAACAGAGGCAGGAGGGAGTGTTACTGCAGCCTAGCCTTGTGGTTTGCACTCTCAGCTCTGCTGCTTTTGCATCTTGGACCTTCTCTGCGTTTTATGGAACTCAAAATTCAGAGATAACCTGGCTGGTAACTGTTGAATGTGCTTTGTGCGCAGTATCTTGCAATGAGAGTCCTTGATTCTCCATGATATTCTGAGATGGCTTCTGCAGAATTACTGAAGATTTTATTAACAGGGAAGGTACTAAACTCCCCTTGGAAGCTGAGTCATCCAGTGACAGCTTCTGAAAAATCCCAGGCAGTCACTCCAGCTCCAGCTCATCGGGTGCAGGGTGAGCTGCCAGCCAACTCCATTCACTGGAACAGCCTACAGAGGAAATACAGCATTATTTTAGTAAGAAGAAAGAGTGCTCTCCAGAAAGCAGAGCTTTTAAGAAGGTGAATGGAGCAAATTACTGAGCAACAGAGCAACCATATCACGTGGTGAAAGAGGCATTCTTGAAACAACGTTCAGGAAAATAATAGGTGATCAGCGCGTAGCTTTTCCACATGTTTTGATCTCTGATCTTGTGTATCCACAAACAACCTGCTTATCAGTCCCAGTGCGATTAYCGCTGTGTCCTGGGTGATACAGGTGTCATCGGGCTGCTACTGCAATGCCTACATTAGTCATCACAGCATCTCTGCCTGTTGCAGATAAAAGGCCGTTTGAATTACTGGGGCATCTCCAGACAGCCCCGGTAGCCACAGTTCTCCTCTAGCCAGGGCCGTGCTGTCTGAAGCTGTCTTTGCTGCACRTCACGGCTTCCTCCCAAAGGGCTCTGCCCCTGGCAGCCGCCCGCCAAGCTGCCCGTGAGGTYGTTTCCTATCCCGCTGCAGTTCAAGTGAGCTGGGAGAGCAAAGACCCTTTATTTCAGGYGTCTAAGGTACTCTGCCCCACTGACCAAAGCCTGCACCTCTGCAGCCTYGCAGGCAACCCCTAGCAGATGGGGAAACAGCTGGGAGAGTAACCAAACCAGCCAGCACCACCACAGCTGGGACAGGACGCACAGCCACGGCCTTAGATGAGTTTGCGATGTCTATGCTAGGCGCCAGTGGAGCTGTCTCAGGAGAGTCCCTAATTCACTGTCACTCTGCACCTTGCAAATTTATTTAAAATGGATCTCCAGCATTTTAAATGTGCTTTGTGCTGTCAACGCAAACGTGGGCAAATGTTCACAGCTCGCTCCAGAGGCTGAAGGTGCTCGCCGTTTCCTTAGTTAGGCTGGAGCAGTCTTGCGCATTTCTTATGTCCTTTTCCAGCCTCATGAAATAAAAAATGCTCAGTTGTGTTTGCAAACCCCCTTGGCATAGGGATTTGAGAAATCTGGCGACGCAGATCTTTGCAGGCTCTGCACACCACAACTTAGGCCCCACTGCACAGAGCATGTCCACGGGGTGATTTTCCATGTTCCAAAGACCATTTATAAACCAAAGTGAAGGGACCTTCCCATAAATGAGAATCAGACACAGGTGGCCAGTTTAGGGTAGGTTACGAGTGCGACTACCAAGAGAGCTTTGGAGCATAGATGACTATAAATATAGGTGCTGAGCAGCTTTTAGGAGGAGAGTCCCCATCTGCCAAGCTATGGTAACAACCACGTGTGGATGCCTGGCCTGCAGCAGCTGGGAAATAAAACACAGCAGCTAAGAAACACTTGAATACATCTGGTCTGCCTGCGTGGGCTGACACCACGGAGGAGGAATAACCCACCTGTTGCACCTATAGTGTGCACCGATACCTATTGCTCAGCTGCAGTGGGTTAGGAGCAGCCATCTATGCTGATCCACTGATGAGAGGTAAATTGTTAACGGGCCGTACGGCATTCGCTGCAGTCACTTGTCCATGATCTAGCAGTGCTATGTATGCAGGTCCTATCAAAATGCGAGGAAAATTAGTCCCTCAGCTCCATAAATTCACCCTGGGAATGTGAGCTGAGTTACATCACCCATCAACTCCTAGCCGCCTGCTAATGATGTCAGTTTTAATGTACTTCCTGCAATAAAAAGCCTGGACAGTAACCCCTGGCACGTGTCCTCGTGTCCTTTTAATAATTCTCAAAACTACACCCCTAAAGATGYGTGCTAAGCTCAGCAAGATCTCCAAATATGTCCATCAACATAGATAGCACATAGATAGAAGTAAGAGCCCATATATAGAAATCCAGAAAGCTCCCAGGATCACTGCTTAGCTGCAGGGCCTCTTTCACTGGAGGAAAAGAATGAAAGATTGCAATGTGATTACTAGTAAGACTCCTCGAGGTGAAACCATTTCTCACTTAAGAATATRTAAGATCTGTTACTAAGGATTTACTTCCCCTTCCGACTACTCATTACTCTGTGGCATTTGTGTTTTTGATTCAAGTTTCTGAGTTTTTCCTTTCCCCTAATGAAACTGCAAGCTGTAAGCAACAAAAAGCAGAAGAAGGAACTACTGAACATACCAGACGGCCAAAGAGCTGAGGTAGGACAACATTTATCCACTTTTTCTTTTACAGATGTAGATAAAAAAGCCATAATAATTAAAATACAACTTACTTTTGTTTCTTATTACTTGCAGCAAGCTTTGTTTTTACTAGAAATTGTGRTCACTGACTGAATTTCTCTATGCTAAAGTCAGACTTGAGAATTTTATTTGGAAGAAAGAAGTGTGACTTTATATAGCTAGGACTTGTGCCAGATGGAAGATAACAATCAGGGGTGGATCTGAGCRCGTCTCATTCTTTAATTAGACCAAAACTACACTTTTTTTATGGCAAACTTCTAAAACAAAAAAGTGTTAAAGGTCAGGATCTTGATTTTTTTTTTTTAATTATTATTGTGCGTGTAGAAAGGTTAACAAAACGTCACATGTTTCTGTGAATTGAATTCAGTGTTAATTTCAGGTATCACATTTTGTTGTTTATTCTTGGTAATGTTGCTCCTGAAATATAAAATGAATACTAGAAAGAAAGCAAACGGGAACTTAAAAAAAAATGGAGTTTCTGTTTTTCTCGTTGTGCAGTGGCAAATGCAAGCAACCTGCCGTGAATGCGGCTTTATAGCAAGGATACCGTAACAGCCTTCTTACTCAAGTAACAAACACAGGCCTCTGGGGTCTGAGGTCTTCTTCAGACAAAGGCAAATTGTGATAGATGTGCCGAGCATCTCTTTTCCCYGCTACACAGAAGGATCTGTATCTTTATCACTAAACATAGCAAAGAACCCTATTTTGCGTAAACAGCACGATTTCTCTATTTAACATTGCAGATGTGGAACACCATATTGAAATCAGGTTTTCTGGTAGTTCCTCACTTTCTGGCGAACTCAGTGTTTCAGATGGGCGGATCTGAGAACCTTCATTTRGAATTTTTATGCAGATTGGACATGAAGAATTTTATATTTACACCTTTAGCAGCAGCACCTCTCCACCAACACCACCTCCCTTCCCCTGCCACGGGGAAGGATTCCTCCTGTTCCAGCACAGCACAGAAATCTTTCCCACTGTCAGCTGAGATACTGGTTGACTGGGCTGATTGCTTTTGATTTAGCCCTCCACCAGAACTGGGAACATCCCAGGGGTACTGACTATTACAGTTTTCCCAGTAATAGCTTTTTGACATACCGAGAGGAATCTCTTTTTTAGGATCATTATTGGTCTCACTTCACAAGGAGAAAGCAGGAGCAACGCAGTGAAGTCAAMTGAGTTACAGAGGTGTTACATAAACTGGGAGCAAAGTACAACCATAAGAAATGAGCTAGTGTCTCAGAGCGACCACCATCTAACCCAATATTCGGTCCCTGATGATGGTGCTAGTAGATGCTGTTTAGAGAGCCCATGGGAGCCAGATCACCTCCTGTGGTGCTTTGCCCCTGTATTCCCCCGGCATCCCTAATTGTCGTTTAAGGGTGCCAGAGAGTATATCCCTGCCTAGTCCTTTATTTCGCATTTATTGTGCTTAAATTTATCCAACCCTGTTTTGAACCCACTGATACCAGCTCCCTCACTGGTTGAAAGCAGGTTCCCACCAAGTCTACTGAGTGTCCCTAGTGCTGCAGGACGCATGAGTAAAGTGGCGTTCACACCATCCATTACCTTTATGCCTCTGTAAGCTTTGACCACATCCTCTTTCAGCCTTCTCCTGCCATACTAAAGGGTCTCAGCCTCTCAGTCTCTACTCCATTCCTTGATCATTTCGCTCACCCCTCTCTGTCCCTTCTCTAACTCCGTTATGTCTCTCTTGGGTGCAGAGACTGGAACTGCACACGGTGGTCACGCAAGGATGCACAAGGATTCATGGGGGTTTTATACAAAATAACACACTGCTTTACTATCCATAACTTTCTTCATGTTGTCCCTCATTTTGTCAGCTTTTTTAGATGATGTTGCAGCCAAGGCAGTAATGACTTCAGTAGACTCTTGATGACTCCATCGCTGGAGCAAAAGGCAAGCTCTCTCTTGAATGTAACAGCCACTTTCTAGTTCAGTATCGTATAGCATGATTTAGATTATTTTTTCCGAGGATGCATCATCTTACATGAAACTACATTGAAGCTCATATGCCACCTTTCCAGCACAGCGTGGAAAAGCTTAGGAACATCTGCCAGCCTGGAGATTTCTCTGTGCACAGCCTTCTCCAGATCATTGATAAAGATACCGAACAAAAGCACAAACCTTAGAGACCCCATTATGGCTTTATCAAGCCCTACACTTTTCTTCCTATCCTTTAATCATCTTTCAGTGCATAAAAAAAACTGTTTTCCAGATCTCTGGCAACTTAGTTCCTTAGAAAACTTTTCGTGCAGAACTTTGTCAAAGGCTTTTAGAAAATTTAACTATATAAATACACATATGTACACATATACGGATGTATACATAAGGATATACATCTTTATATAAATAGGACCGCTGGACCCCCTTCATCCATCATCCTTACAGCTCTTCAGCAGATGAGTGAGGCATGATTTCTCTTTTTTAGGAGATGCGTTGGCTCTTTCTCAGCAGGCTGCTGTTTCAATGTGCTCAGAGATGTACTTTATTACGACCTTCAGCATCTTGCCAGAGRTAGGAGGCAGTCTCAGCAGTCAGTAGGTCCCAGCACCGAGACAGCCAACTCGCAGCTCTCAAGCTCCCTTCTCAAGCCCTTCTTGTAGACGAGGGCTGCACTGCCAACGCAGTGCACAAGCCCTTTGGCACTGTGTCTGATTGTAATGGTGGGTTATGTGCCTTGGCCATAACGCCATTGGGTCCTGAACATTTATCGGCCTCTAAACTTAGGTAGTCAGTTTAATATTTCCTGTATACGCACATCAAATGGAGCTGGCTCCTCTGACTTGTCTTCTATGAAGAATGTACCAGGCATGAAAATACCCCAGCATCTTCAGTGAGGAAGACTGAATTCACTGAGCTTCTCCACCATTGCCTTGTTATCCCTAAAAGATCCTTTACCATCAAGCAACCCTGCCAATTCCCTAGCTGTCTTTCATCTTTCGATGTATTTACAAAACATGCCACTCWTAGCTTGAGCATCATTTACCAAGTGCTTTCAAAAAAATTTTTTTAATACTCATCAATTCCTCTCTATATTTCAGCTCCCATGGTATGGGCTTTCCTATTCTCCTCGTTTGGACAAACCTTCCAGTTTGCAAATGGTACCCTAAAATAATTATATAATAATCATTTTTAAGTGATTTATCCTATAATAGCCTTTCTAACTACTCTATTGATATATGCAGGCATCAATATTTATTGAAATACTTATTTCTTTTGGAATGATGTCACATCTTACATGTGGACTTCCAGCACAGGTTCTGTTGAATTTTCTATGTGTTTTTCTGATAGCACCCAAAACTCTGTAGGCCTCTTGCTTCTGAGACTGCTCCTCACTCTCACAGAAGTGCTGAACCTAGCTGTCCTGTGGTTGTTTTTACAAGGCACCCTCCATCCAAAACTGCTTGAGCTGGGTCTTCTGCAGCACTAAAGGCCAAACACAGAACAGCATCCTGTGTTGCGGATTGTAGGACCAATTATCTTAGGAATCAGTCATTCACTGCATACAAGCATTTTCTCTACATCTCATCCTAACAGAGAATTATATCTGTATGAAGGCACCTAAAATCTCCCGCTATTACTACCACCTTTCAGCTTCTCTAATCTCACTTAACGTTTTCTGATCACTATCATCACGTTGATAAGGAGTTTGGTAGTGCAAGCCTCATACTGTATTTTTGTTATTAGAGTATAGGATATATTGTGTTTTTCTCTAAACATAATATTTTTATGCTATTACATTTTGTGTAGTCCTTCAGGCAGAGTGCCACTCCTCCACCTAAACATCCWACACTATCATTACCATAAAACTGGTAGCCTGGCAACACGGGATTCCATTGATTATCCTCTTTCCAGCAGGTCTCCGAGATGCCCATTATACCAGGACTGTTGTCTCATGCCAAGCATTCACTCTTCGCCTTCTTATTTTCAGGCTTTGAGCACGAATGCAGAATTATGAGCAAGTTTTGCTTTTGCTCAGTCATTTATGTTCCAGTCAGCTAGTTTTGCAGGTGTTTTGATCAGCCTTTTCTGGCTGCTAGACTTCTACCTGCAGCCTGGGCTTAAAATCTGCCAGGCTGGGGAGCCTTATACTATACTATGGGGAGTTTAGTGTCTCCTTCAACTCTAGGCTTACTAAATACTTTATGCTTACTCAGCTGGTTAGCTAAGGGTGAGCTGTACCTAAAGGTGTGCACTGGAGAAAACCCTAGCACCTGGAAATTGCCCTGTTCATACTGGTCCTTCAGCTACAGCCTTTTATCTGCTGCTGGATCTGGGCATGTTCTTCATCAAGCTCCAAAAACACCATGTTCCTGAGCTTGTTTGCTCTATCCTTACAGACCCTAGGAGGTGAGTAAGGCTGCCCCTTACTCAGCAGAGTCCCCAAGCAGCCTATGCAGACTCCCAAAGCATATCCAAAGCTCAAGGCCACCAACGGGGGACAACTATGACTCTCGCAGGCCAAACACTCAGCAAGTTCGCCTGCCCTCCAGGAGCCTCCACTACTCTTCCTCCCACCCCTCCTGAGCCAAACTCCTGTGCAAGCTGCTCCATTTGCTCAGCAAGGAGACATAAATGCCCTCTCAAGCTGCCTACTCCTGACCTCATTGAACTCTATGATGCTCTCCTTGTGCCGCTCTGGGTTCAAGAAACCTGTCTTCCTGGGAGCCCTCCATGACCTCTGTGCTGTCCGTTCTCCAGCTGGCTTGTGCACCCATGCATATGCTGTCTCCTTTTCCCTTGTTGAATTGACTCCTTTGCTCTCTCTTGCCAGGGTGGTGCCAGAGCCTCTGGGTGTGTGCATACCTGCCTGCCTCCGCTGCCTCTCTCGGGTAGTTTCCGTCACAGAAACTCACATGGAGGAAAAASCTCCTCCTGGAGCATTTCCGTCAGAGAAGTCTTTCAGTACCACTTAGGAGAGACTCCCACTTCAGATTGCCCCTTTCACTCCCTCTTGTCTTTCAGAAGGGTGTGAGTGCCAATCTCCCTTTTGAAGTCTTTTGGGGGACTCTGTAGATTTAGTCTTTCACCTGGAATCCATTCAGGTGAAAATTTGTTCCTCCTCTACCCAGGAGACAGCCTGGACACTCTTACTGAAAACAAAGTTTGTTTCCTTTTCTTAGGTATGTAGCACTTCCTGCTCATCTTGGAGCTCTCTCCTGACCTGAGCTGGCTGATGAACATCTCTGCGCTGCAAGGAGGGGTAAAATTCTCCCCTTTTACTTTGTGGCTGCTTGAGATATTCCTGTGTGTAATACATCTTCCACTGGGCCTTACCTTCAACATCAATCTAATGCAAGAATCTACATATAATTGCACAAGTCATTACTGGCCCTTGATTGAGGGCAGGCACAAGGGTGATTAACAGCTTTCAGGTAACTGCTCTCCAGCCTCTTTCTCTTAGGCCTCCCATAACAGCTTAAAAGCTTTGTTTGGATAATCTGGAGAGTCAGAGTACCAGCTCTCTCACCACGTCCAAGGATGCTGTGTTTCCTCAATTACACACAGGCATCTAGTTTCCTAAAGGTCTTTAGCTGACATGAGAGATGAGAAACACAAAATAGCTTTAATGGTTGTTTTTAGCTACCTTACCCCATCTAAAGAGCTTGACCAAAGCGACTTTGCTTCTGTGTCTGTGGTACCTCTTAGCACTCTCCCCAGGATGCTGAAGCTGAAGGGGTTTTAATAAACTGAATTTTAATTGCTCCAATCCTCTCCTTCAGCAGATAGTGTCAGGCTATAAGAAATCACTTGTGGTGCTGGGCAGGGCTTCAAATTTGCAAATGCTCCAAGTTCTTCATCTTTGTTTGATTCCTTCATTTCGTAGGTTTAAGAGAGTCATGTCTGGTGGCCCATGCCACAGGAACACCTGTGTTCAAATGTTCAACAGGTGGCTGATCTCTTCTCATTCTGTTTTCGGGGTTTTAAAGGCAGCCATGCTTGGGCCATAGCAAAACACAAACAAAGTGCTCTTATATTTGCAGTACCTTGGGCTATGATGTTTCCCTGAAAAATGGGAAGACCAGCTTTACTCAGAAGAAAAGCTGTTCCTGATTCCACATGGAAAACTCCCATGTCAGCCAGTTGCTTTGTGTAGAAAACCAAAACCATTCAAAATTTCTCTGACTGGAAAAGGATTTGTTGTTACAAAGTGTACCTTGTCTCTCTTCTTTGCCACGGCAGAGAGTCTTAAAAGAGCAGGTATTTCCCTTGCAAGCACCTTATTTATTGAGGCTGAGGCGTGGCTGAGCATCACTATCCAGTTTGCCCAGTTCCAATCTCCAGCGCCCATTAGCTTAATAGATATTATGATGTTTTCCAGAGGGACGATTTCAGGCACTGCAGGGACAGATACAACCTCTGTGTGAGCAAAAGTCCCCGCAGCCCTGGCCAGCGCACTCCCATCTCACCACAGTGGGCAAGCCCTGCTTCTTGGAACCCAGCCCGGAGGGATCGCTCTTCCCACGCTCCCTCTCACAGTGGGGCCACTCCAGCCGCCAGACAAAAGACCACAGCTGGAACACATCTGGCTGCAGTATTCAGGGATCTAGATGGGAGCCTGAGACAGAGCCCTGCAGAGAGCACAGACATGCGTGAACGTAGCGGGCCCCGAAACCACGGGGAAAGGCTTCAGTTCACAAACCAGCTCCTATTTACAGCCATGCCAGCAACACCAGTGTTCCCAGCACTGCAGCCGGTACAGGGGAGCCCAGGGCACCCAARTCTAGTGCCCGCTAGTGAGATTCCACCTGTGCAAATAAATTCATTTCAATTTGTTAGGCCAGTGAGGTTCAGAATAAGAGTTACACCAGGCCATGCACYGTGGGCTGATCATCGCTGTCAATGGGGCAAATGACAAGCTGCTTTTTCAGACACATAGGAATTTCTTATGGCTCTGTTTTTAGGCTAAAAATTTCCATGTTACATTTCTGGAATATGTTGGCAAATGTGGAGAGGAAATTGCTTTCCCTCTATTAAACAAGCAACAATTCTGAAATCTTCCTCTCAAAGTACCGGTAGCTGCAGGTGAGCTGAGAAAAGAAATGTGGAATTTTGCAAGGAAATAGACTCCAGTGAGAAGAAAAATATTATTTATAATGTTTTAGTGATAATTGTTTTTGATTTAACTGAGTTATGATTTCATGGGAGGAAAAAATACCACTCTGCATGAACATGGCCCATTTTCTCACAGATCATTTTCAATAGGATTGCTAACATGGGCCACGCTGTACATAAAGAACTACCTGATTTAGAGCAGTTGAGACCAAAAATGGTTGCGAAAGCAGTAAATGAGGCAAGRGTCCCAAAAAAAGGAGACAGAAAACTATCAGCAAATAAAAAGAAAGAAGAAATACTGTGTAAGGAGAAGAGAATTTAAAAAAAGGAGCCATGCATAATTAGCACAGTATTTATACTCTGTTTAAGATATTAAATATCTTTAATTTATTCTCATGAAAGTACATCAGAATGTGTTCAGGAGAGAATGCTCAGGGAAGTTCAACAACATTCTGCCAACAACAGAAGACAGCAGAAGAGTTTTGCTAGTCCCACTAGGCAAATTCACTTTCTTTTGGCTTTTCATCCTAATTGAAACAAAAACTTCTTCGCAGATGGTGACTTCTTTTCTGAGCAGCTTTTAATACTTCCAAAGTTGGTAACTGCTGACTCAGGATCGCTCTGTTACAAAATGACTGACAAAAAGTTGGTTTATTTTGCACAGAGATGCTCACAAAATTGCCATTGAAACGCGTATAAGATTCACCTTCAAAAGACAGCACTTACATAGTTTGAGACAAACACCAGCTGCTGTAATAGCCAAACCATTTAGAGCTTCCTTGGCGTTTTGCATTTTGAAAGTGTCATGCACACATTCTGAGATGTGAATTTATTGGGACATCACAAGTGATTGCTCATTTAACCAAACTTAACTTTCCGCCGCTGTCTGCAGCTTGTAACTTTTGCACTCGSTGAAAAAGTCACAACGGTGAATTCCCCACGTGGTGTGCACTCCAACACTCACAACCACTTCTTTTTACTTTGTCAGAAGGACCGAGGGCCCTACCGCAGACTATGAATATTTCTGAGATGGCTCTAAATGACAGCTTCACTAAAAGCTCACCCAACTGTACAATTGATGGCTTCAAGCAAGCTGTTTATCCTGCCACATATCTCACTATCTTTTTCCTGGGTGCTATTGGAAACGGCCTCTCCATATACGTCTTCTTCCAGTCTTCCCAGAGAAAGACCTCGATAAACATCTACATGCAGAACTTGGCCATTTCAGATCTCATGTTTGTAAGCACTTTGCCCTTTCGGGCCACCTATTTCCTGTTGGGCTCGCACTGGGTATTTGGCGAAGTCCTTTGCAGGATCATGACTTACACCTTGTACGTTAACATGTACTGCAGCATTTATTTTCTCACTGTACTGAGCGTGGTTCGTTTCATAGCCATCGTCTACCCGTTCAAGCACTGGAAAGTTGCTAACGTTAAGTATGGCAGGATAACATGCGCAGCCATATGGCTCTTCATACTGGCAGCCTCCAGCCCACTGTTAAGCAAGGAAATCGCTGGGTACAGCCACCCAGCCAAATGCTTGGACCTTCGCCCAGCCAACACACAGTGGCTCTTTCTGATGAACGGCATCGTCGTCGTGATAGGCTTCATCCTGCCGTTCTGCACCATTATCGTCTGCTACATCTTTGCCATCAAAGCGCTGCTCAAGACTAAGGCTCCTCAGCAAAAAAAGACAGTCTGTCACAAGAAGGCGCTGTCGACCATCATCATCACTCTGATCCTGTTCCTCCTGTGCTTCCTGCCRTATCACATACTCCGAACTGTGCACCTGAGGCACAGTGAGTGCCACCAGGACAACCTGCCTTTGCACAAGGCGGTGGTCATCTCTCTCTGCCTGGCTGCCATGAAYAGTTGCCTTGATCCTGTGCTCTATTACTTTGTGGCTGAAAATTTCAAAGCGCAAATCAGAAGTTTACATTGCAGGTAGCTGATTCAGAATCACAAAATTATATATATGTGCTCTAGATAGGACATCTAGACTGTATCCAAACTATTAAAGAAAAAAGGTCATGTGGTGCTAGCTAACCTGGAGCCACATGGCTCAGTGCCAGGCCCTGCTGGAGCAAAAGTGTCTTGGAGAGAGCTCACTGGAGATGTTCAAAACCAAGACAGGAGCTCACTTACGTTAAGCAGCGTGGATGACCAGAGGTCAGGYGTCTAGGCAAAGTCCCTGGTCCTCTTTTATTTAGCAGCACAGATATGCCTCCACTGGTCACYCTCGCCAAGACAAGGCACTGAAAGAGCAATATTCTTTTCTCAGTGTTGCCACCAATTYGCCTTGTTACCAGAGTATTTAATTTCACCTTGCTCACCTGTGACTTGAAGGGAAACTGTTCGCCTAACTATCTTGGTGTCTGTGCTCCGTTTCCCTGTGTGTTGAAGTTCACATTTCAGGTGCTTCATGGTGCTGTGCCAGTTCTCTTTGCAAACATTGGCCGAAGGTTTGCATATAACAGAAATATAAAGCATTAATGATATTTTCTGCTGAGTCTGACTTACACAGCAGGCAGAGAGCCAAATAGGACCTGGCAATGGCTCAGGCCATTCAAAAAGCATTAACGTTTCTAGATTTTCAACTCTGAGGTATTTTGTTTAATATTTCACTTATTATCAAGTGAAATAATGCTTTCAAACAAACAATTTCAGTATTGAAATAAGTAATGCAACTTTTGAAACCGAAGGCAGGGTGCTGGCTCGGGCGCTCGGAGCTGCACCCTGTGTCTCTTTACTTGCTCTCTGATCCCTCCCAGACCATTGCAAAACTTGCTTTTCTGYTCAGCGTTGCCTGTGCTTTTCTGAAACAGCTGAGCACGTGGGGTTAGGCAACTCAGTCCATATGTGAGGATCCAGAGACAGGCTTTTAAAAATATCTGAGCCCAGACGGGTAGCTAGTAGGACGCTTGGCAGCGCAGCCTTAGGGAGCCTGACTGCAAACTGCTGCCAAAGAGGTGTCYCTAATCCCTCCGCTCCTGTCTGCCCCAAGCAGAAAACTGTTCCCTTTTTCAAAGCATTCAACTTCCAGATGCTTTGAACTGCCTGACATCAAACAGGAGCAATGCAGCAGGAAAAAACACAGAGCCAGGAGCAGGAGGAAAGATAGGTGGCAGGGGAGGAAGAGGAGGAGGAGGAGAAGCACTGTTTTAGAAAGCAGGAGGGAGCTCCACCTATGGAGGCTTTGGAAAATCTCACCAAAAGGCTGTCTGCATTTTTAAGCCCTTGAATATTTTCTAAAATGCATGTCCAACAAATCAGGCCACTTGCAATTGAGTGCACTCAGAGTCCAATCTTGGTTTAAGTGCATTTGGATTTTTTTTTTTATGATCCCCCTTTTTCAGTAAAACCATGCTTGGATTTTTTAGCTTGGAAGATGTGTCATGTTTGTGAGGAAAATAGTCGGTCTCATATGGAGGCTTGGTATAATGATGAAAGATCTCCCTCCCTGTGGAATCCCCCTAGAAGAATGTTTCTCTCAGTGAAGATACATTCTCAAAGCTCTGAACTTTTTGGAAAAAATACAACCAACTACTTTCAATTCTATTTGAAATATAAGGAAAACATCATTGATGGCCAGGTAGAAAAGTRCTCAGCTTATTACTGGGGAAGTCATATTTTTGTTGGCTACCTAAGGGTTAGCTTGAGTTGAAGAGTCAATCTGTACAAGTAAAAACTTGTACCATAAGTCTTCACTAATGTTTATTTTCCAAATCATTATTTCAATAATTCAGATAGGCTTATTTTATGTGTCCAGGAACAGATCTGAGACTTGATCCAGTGATGCCATGTTAGCTCATGGAGTGCTCTGTCCCATGCTATTGAAGAAAAAGGTAATATTACCATTGGTTTGCAATGGGAATGGGATCAACATGGTAGCTTGTGCAGAAAAATAGTAGAAAAATGATGCGAAGGAAGGGAGCAAACTTTTTTCATGGTTTTCCCCTAGCAGGAGTAGTCCTGAGCAGAGAAAAGCCTGCTTGGAGCCTTTGACAAGATACTATACATCTTACTATCAGGAAACAGAAAAAAATAAGAGGTGTTTATCCACAATTTAATCACACTAGAGTGTGTTCRTTTCTGTGTCCATCCAAATGCACCCTCTTTTGCATGTGAAGGGTAAATGTATCCCATTTGATATCTCTGTATGTCTCTGAGCTCACTCAGCTGAAGCGAGTTTCTTAACCATGGAGTATCACAGTAAAAATGTAATAAAAAAAGAAAGACACATATTTATCCTCCAAAATAAAGCTCCTGACAGTTAAATTACTAGCAATGCCTCTCGGTCCCTCAAGGGCCCACCWACCCTTAAAAACTATCTTAATATGTTTCCTCCATTTTCCAGGAGAAAGAATCTAAGAATAGCTATGCACCTAGAAAGTTAAAGCAACGAGAAAGTTTTCAGTGCAAAGCTACACCAGAAGCAAAGAGAGGTTTTATAAAGTAATCTGCCTGCCACCTGATCCACTTCACATTTTCTTGTACCCCTGACTCAGGCTGGTGCGCGGCCCCGCGTGCCTGACACTGCAGAGTGGCTGCCGGCCGGACATGGACCTACCGCTGCCTCCCACTTCACCTCTTCTCCAGACGTGACCTCYTCTCCGGATGTGAGCCCTCCTGCAAGACAAGACTGCTGCTTGCTATTTCGTAAAGAGCCTTTCACATACATAAAAAAATGAAAGTTTTACAGATCAGAAGGGGTAAATGTTACTCTACAACTAGCCAGTGATAAAGAAAAATCTTTCAGGGAAGATTGAGGTGGATTGGAAGAGAATTAACGGACAAGGCTTTTTTCTCTAACATGGGCTAAAGAACTTTA
Organism: Rhea americana; assembly: GCF_003343005.1. NCBI lineage: Eukaryota > Metazoa > Chordata > Aves > Rheiformes > Rheidae > Rhea > Rhea americana. Next base: position 2,096,551 of record NW_028187144.1, on the reverse strand, counting down.
TTGTAACCAATAGAGAATATGTAATATTTTAATAACAAATTATATCTAGTATGTATATCTTTTATAATACTGTTATGTATAATATTTACATGTAACACATTATTATGTTACGAGCAGTGCATTATCCTTTCATTTTCATGATATAATTTCTGCCTTCCTTACCACACATCCTGTTACCATGGCATATATTTTGCTTAAGCTCCTAACAGTGTCTGGGGAAAGGGGCATGTGTTTTGCTGCTCTGTGCCCCCTTTTGAGATGCATGTTCCTGTGTGCTACAACAGCACGTTGTGTGGGCAGCAAAGCAGACATTGGACTTCCCCCCGCATCTTAGGGCTGCTGCTTGTCTTGGTCCTTTAGGACGGACAAGATAGAAATGACCTTCTGCCCTTCCAGCTGATGAGCACAGAAATAAGATCCATCAACAAATAACAAAATGTAGTSAAAATCAGGAGAAATCAGATGCTATTTCAGTAGTGACCCTGGACTAATGTTTTGATTTCCWATATTGTATCTGAGGGAGATTAAATGAGAAACTCTTTGAAAGACAGCTTGTACTTCAATTTTGCTTTGACTTAGACAAGAGAGTCCACTCTTGCCCAAGGCGCTTCAGCTCTCCAGGCTGACCATGATGTGCCACATGATACCACTATCCCCACATGGATATGCAGTCCAGTCCCCTGCACACACTTGTGCCATGTCTATACAGGAATCTTACTGGACATCTGCAAAGGAAGCAGTATATTTAATTGCATGCAGCTGATGTTACATAGGTACATCTGTTCATCTACCAGGCAAAAGTTTAAGAAAGCCAAAGAAATTACACAGTTTCCTTTGTCCCAGATTCCCTTTTTGCCTTTCAGGAAAATTGGCCTGATTTCTACCACCACTTCCCCTCMCTTTGATTTTACAGCTGAACGAATGAAGCCGCCTAACGCTGGAGCCAAAACCTGGTCACTCAAGTCACATTCCTGCTCACGTGAACAAAATTTGAGCCTCTATTTYTGAAGCTGAGAAATTAAGCTGTGGACCTTGATCCATAACCTTATCCAGTCCCTGTATCACTATAGGTCAGGCTTGAACACTTGGAGTGGTAGTTGGCAGCCRAATACTTAATCAGATTCACATGTATTCCTCTGAGCAACTGCGTRGAGGCAGCTGGAGCAGATTCGCTCAGCAATGAGCTGTGTTAGGAATCCTAACATACACAATATTGAAAAAGAAAATCTCTRAAGAGAGGCACTCTGTGCAGATGTTTCTTAAATTTTTGCCAGCTTTTCCATTTTGGAAATAACTTTGGGTGACCTCCCACTGCAAGTCTCCCTGCTTGTTTCTCAGGGCTGTGTTTTAAATGATGGGATTCAGAAGCTGATAACAATAACCGCGAAGCAGAGAATCAGCCTTGCCCATGGAAACCACTGCCAGCTCCCATTCCTCAGCTTTCTAATGTGGTTATGGCCTAGCCAGAATAATCCAGCCCAAGAGCCATCACATGTTTTCTGAAAACTTTTGTTATTCTAGTTGGAGCAGTCTCTTCTGGTTGTCCCTCACCACTCAAAGAGAACATACAAGCCCAAGTCAGAAATGTGAATGTGCTGTAAGAAGCTGTACTCTCAGACTGTTTTTTTTTTCCCTTTTTTAGTTTTGAATCACACTGAACRTAGTCATTGACAACACTGAACCCAGCAGACCCACAGCGCTAGATTCAGACTGATGGTAAGCAGGGAGGAGGAGGAGGAGCTGCGCAGCTCCTCCTCCTCCTCCTCCCAAAGTGGAGGCAGGGTGCAGAGGACCTGGTCAATAGAGAAAATGCTGTTGCACTGCCTTTCAGAGAAGGACGAGGTAGTAAAAACACCACTCACGGACTGAGAAGCTGTTGCCTACCTGCAGGCCCTTTTCCAGCCTCAGGAGCTCTCATTTTGTCCTTTACATTCAGGGCCATYATAGCTCAAACAACAGCTCAGGCGATCACACGGAGAACGTATCTACATGCTTGCAAGGAACAGGATGAGGTTAAGGCCTACCAGCATGGCCTGTGGTGGCTCTTCACTGTTTTCCTCCTGTCTGATCTAGGGCTTGCGTGCCCCATCTTTCAGGAGAAATGTGGAACCTTTCAGGACCYGGCTCAGAGTCAGCAAAGTTTAGCAGCACTCCAAGGACATGACACAGGCAGCCTGAAAAYAGAGAGAGGAAAGTCTTCTCTGGGCTGTGCTATGGGAGGAGCTAATGTGGAAATGCAAAACTTTTCTCAGCGTGCCAATTCCAGTGAAGCACTTTACCCTGAAAAGAGAAAAAAAAAAGTTATTTTTGCACAACAAAAAAAAAAAAAACAAAAAAAAAAACACCTTGGGCTTCTCCAAGCCCACAAACAAGGCTGGCCCTCAGAACCACCGCCCACCACAGGCTCTCCCAGATCCTTGAAACAAGCAGCACTGCAGAAGTCTGTGGAGGGGATGTCTCTGGGACACTCCTAGCCCATCCTGGCCTGCTCCAATATCAGGGTCACCAGTGTGCAAAGTTGAAGGCAGGTAGCATCTGAAAGAGTCTTTTTAACCACCACTCTCCAAGTAAGACATTTGCTCCTGGATAAACCAGTGGAAAGTGCCTTTAAAACCACAAGACCTCTTCATGCAAGCCGTTACACCATGTCCTCTTAAGTCAGCTTCTAAACTAGGTTGGCACACACACCTACGCATTCAAATAAGATCAATGCAGAGAAACCTACTTTAAAAGGGAACTTCACAATCAAAATATGCTCCTAGATCCTCTCTTGAGCCAGTACACTTTGGTGTTTCCACCCCCACCGTAAACTATACCTAGTCTAAGGACTGGACTCTTGAGGGAATGTGGCTTTGGAGACAGTCCAAGCCACGCTGGCAAAGGCTTTATACGTGGTCAGAAAAGAAGAAGCAAGGATGGTAGTCATTCCTGGAGGCCCTGAGCAGCTCTCGGGATCTTSGGAGGGCCAAGGGCACCCTCACAGCCACCCCTCTCTCCTGCCACCCTGAACAGGCACGTGACAGCTTCAGGCCCACAAGATAGACCAGACCTCTCTTTCCTGCTCCTGGCCTTGGCAGTCCAATAGACAGTGAACTGGGGAGACCCTTTTCAGCAAAGAGTGACACATACTGATTTTAAGGATTATCTAGCAGTGTTTCACAGATAACCAGGGCCATGGGACGAGGAAAGGCAGAAAGACCGACAGTCGGGAAAATTATGACAGAAACTTTCTCAGCAAACGAGCAAAAGCAAGGAAATTGTGAAACCATTTCCAAGAACTGATATTCATGGCAACATCTCCATTTCAGAAATATGTCTGGTTTGAGATAGTCTGCCAGGAAGGAGCCTTAGAAGTCGCACAAGAATATGACCAAGTTGATTTGAGTTCTTATATGGCTGAGAACTTTCTTCTTTTTTTCAAACTCAGTAATTTCCAAAATATCTGATTTCTGACTCATAATAAGCGTTACCACTGCCATCACATGGTTTTGTGATATACTTGCCTTCAGAGTATATTTTCATATCTCTAATTTCTCAGTAGACATTTATTCATCTGTGATTTTTTTTTATATTTAGCATGCAGTAATTGAAGGTAGCAGCAGAACATTAAAATATCCTAGGCATATTAGGTAAAATGGTAAAGCAGTTTCACTCACATAGTACTTTAAAAAAGCTTATATGTGCATATGTTATRTATATTTATATATTATATATATAAATATAAACATATATATGTAGGCAAACACACATTGTCACATATGTACGTATATATATATGTATTTATGTGTTTATATCTTTGCATATTTATATGCATGAGTATATTTCTGAATTTGCAAAGTCAGTGAATAAATATTTGGTAATCAGGKCCAAACTTCTCAAGATTAATGTCATATATAGCCCTTTTTCATTAATGTCTCAATAATGGATTAATTTATCTTGCTATATTTTGCTTAACTGCCTTRTTACAAGAGAACTTTGTAGTTAGAGAAAATTGTGCAAATTCCTTTGGAGAGTGCTGTGCACTTGCTAGGTTCTCCAGCACTTCAATTTATAGAGAGAAAAGGAGGAGATTTAGCAAAAATTCAAATATTTCAAAACCACACTAAAGAAAATAGAGAGCTTCTATAAAATATTTACAACTTTTAACCTAAAAATTCCCCTCAGGAGCAGAGTTTCCAATTACAACTAATTTATCAGCATGGAGGGARTCAGGAGAATTCCAATTTTTAAAGGAGAATGAAGAGATGAAAATGTAATACCCTAAAGTAGAGGTGAAATAAAATTATATAGAAGACTCCTGAGAAATTGAAATTGATTTGAAGGCCAATATAATCTTCCTCCAGTAGAAGATGGTATTACATTTTCCTCCCATATACAAATATATAAGAGGCAATCAAATCTTATTGTTTCAGGAAAGATGTGCCATAAGCGGAGGTGGGATCAGAACCCAGTCAGATTGTTCTGCTACTCTGGGGACTTTAGCTCCTACGCAGCRGGATTGCCCAGCTGCCTCTAGCAAATGTGGAAAAATATAAAATAAGATGCAYGCAACACTGATGACTTGTTTTCAAAATCCAAAAAGGATATTTAGTAAGTGTCAGAATGCAAATAACACAGAAATGGATGTTAATTACTATCTGAGGAGATAGAGTCAAAAAAAATCCTAGATATCTTTTCTACCAAGCAGTAATTCTATTTTAACAGAATATCGAAAGTATGTCTGGATAGGGGAAGAAGTAAATATGAAGCCCATAACTATAGGAAGGTGAAATTCATGTGCATGGATCTGTGTCATGCTGTGATCAGATGCTTTCCAGGCTCAGGGCAGGCGATTTCAACCTCAGCATTTCTTTTCTGCAGTGTACAATCAACCGGCACCAGGCTGGTGTGGGACTAAGCCCAAAGTTTGAAACAAATCTATATAGCAAGCAGCAATACAGTACCTTAAGGAACAGCAGTTTCCTATATAGGAACTATATTATGATAGAAATCGTAACAGTACATGGTTCAGAGCAACACAGGGAGGCTGTATAGTCTATCTCCCCGCAACCGGATGAGTGCCTGCATCTAAAGCATCTCAGGCAGATCTGCCTACAGCGAGGAATTAAACTCTGGAAGGAGATGCACCYCAGCTAGCCTTGGTTGGAGACACACATCCAAAGCTGGAAAGCTGTGAAGAAAGCCCCAGTACATTTTCTGAAAACAGTTTTATGTCTTCCCACAAAATATAGAGCATAAGGGAGAAATAATTTCCCCTGGATTTGTGCTGTATTTTCCCTAAGAAACTAGCTTCAGTTCCTTGATGTTTCCCTCAGGCCCGTTGTTGTGAGAACAGCTTCACATCTGCTGTCTCCTTCCAGCTCCGTTTTGCTCTGCCCTCACAAAAGTTGGCCTCATGGCTTTTCCTTCCTCCACATCTATCTGAGGGTTTCTGCCCAGCCTCGCAGGACAGCTGCCACTCGGCCAGCCACACCTCGCCGGCAGTGTCAGGTCAAACAGGTTTCCTGCAGCCATGCTGGCCGCRAAGAGCGAGCTATTAGGTTGGCCCAGCATGGTTGTAACGTCAGGACATCTCCACTGGCTCCTGAACGATCCTGCATGGCAAAAGCTGGAGGGTCCTCAGTATTTATGAGATTTGCACAGTTGCTTATGGCTTTCTAATAAGCCGAGCAGTGGAAAACCAGAGGCATTATCCCTATTAGCCRTGGATTTTGGCCATGAACATTGCTTCTGTGCTCTCTCGTTGTGTTTTGGATTTAGGCTGCCAATGGGCATGCATTGCCCTATCACACTGCGGAGCACAGTTTTCCTGCCAGCTTCCAGTTCCTTCAAATCATGATGATCTAGGCAACATTTTCCTTGCAGAGCCCTTAACCATTTCTAAACCAGACAGTAAAAGACAACACTACCTTCTCCTCTGACTGCGCCTTAGAAAGGGCGTGCTGGCTCACTGTGGGAGGATTGGAGCAACCAGCAGTAGGAGTCAGTGAACTTTAGATGTCTACAAGACAAATGCATATGTCTACATGTGCCCTTTTGGTTCCCTTTATGATAAGTGGAAGGAAATGGGGGTTTTCTGAGGCTGGTTTATTCTGCCTTGAAGCAGGGAACACATGAGTTGACCCCATCGACTTTAAAAGCAGCTGAGTGTTACTAGCTCATTCTTTATCTACCTTATCAATACCTGCAGTTGGGCAAGATGAATCCCACCTTAAATCTCTCAGCTGTCATCATGAATATCACAGGGATATAGCACTGAAAGAGGTCTTCTGGGAAACATTGCCGTTCTGTTGCTAGTAACAACACCATATGTTCACATATACAAACAGATCAGAGGCCACCTGAAAAGCAGTTAGACTACTATGGGAATACATTTCTTTGAAAATTTTTTCCAGGTGATGGTGCTTTGATGGCAAGAACCAATTTTCCAGCTTCCAGCCTAAATGCAGTCATAGGTGCTTTGCTCATGCATTGAGCCTGTCCTATGCCTTGCATAGTTGTTTTCCCCGTCTGGAGTGTATCTGCCAGACATAGTCATAGAGGGGAAACATTTTTTTAGTTTCCTACTAGGTTAAACATGTCATATCCTTTTGGTGTGCAGGCTCCAGTTGCCTGATCATCCTAGTTGTTCTCCTCTGCACCTRTTTGAGTCTGCATTCAGCTTTCTGGACATGCATGATCTGGACTGTTCGCACTATTTCAGCAGAAGTGAAATAACAATGGGCAGTGGCACATTTTCCTGCCTTTATTGGAAGAAAGGATAAGTTCCCTCTCCTTTTTTTTTCCAACCAAAGAATGCCAGACATCCACTCTTGTCATGAGGCTTTATGGTACAACCTACGCTGCTGGGTAAAAAAAAGGCCAAGCAGCCTGGGCCTACTCACACCTACACTGCCGAGGGCCTGCAAAAGTGTCTGAGAGAGAGTCAGCTGGAGTTGTCCAAAGTGGAGCTGAAAGCAAGGTAGCAAGCACCCGGACAACCACACAGCTTCCGAGTTTGGTCCTTGCTCTCTTTTTTCTGGCAATGTGGAGATGCTTAAAGAATAGGTGGTCTCTCATTTTGCCCTACCTAAACTGATCCCGTTTTTCACTTCCCACAATGTTTTCTGTGCAGGAGTCCTTTGCTTTTAATTCACTACTGCACTCCTGCTTTTGGTGCCAAGGCTGTTAATGGCAAGGTTATGTGGGATGGTATCAGGTCTGGTTCTGGAGGACCCCCAGAAAAGCTCCTTCCTCCTGCACTAACTGATGTGATCATTTTTAGAGAAGAATAACTGACTCTATAAGCTTTGCATTGACCCACAGATACCTGCAAGTCTTTTTTCTCCCTCTTAGGTAGACATAGTAACCAATACCTGGTGAGTCAGTGCTCTGCAGCTTGAGCGAGTTATTAACACTTTTTAATCCCAGGTCTCCAATGTCACGTGCTAAATCTTTCCCAGTTGGGAGAGGGAGGCTGAGTGCTGTGACACATGAGTTGGACCAGAGCAAATCAGAATGCATATAAGCAGGCCGTTTCTAGAGCTGCTGGTTATCGTAGGATAGCTAGGTTATATTACCTTGATGAATTACAAAGCTGTTAGATGTAGCCTCCATTTAACCAGGTGAACTGTCTGCACTTCTGAACTCCAGAAAGACAATCCAACAGGGAGGAAAGATGACACACTGGAGGTAAAATAAGAGGTAAATTAGCTCATTTAGCAAGTGACATCAAAGGATGTGGATTCTGTCACACCGACTCTCTTAAGGAGCCTGAACTGAGTTCAAATAGAGATAGCTCTGTACTTTAGTTGGCAGGGAGCAGCCTTCTAGGAACACCAGCACGATCAGCACAGTCAAGGGGGAACCCTTCATGTCTGCTGTACCAACATGCACATGAAACAACATGAAACGAAAGAAGTAGAGAAACGGAACAGAGACACAAGAAGAAACAAGGAAGAACATGAAAGACAGGAAAAAACCAATAGCGARGAGAATAGGAAGTAGGGAAGAAAATAGAGAATCTTTTTTTATGGGATAACTCAACATAGCATGGGCCAACTTATGACACGAGGACTGAACTTTGCCAGTGAGACATTTCTCGTTGGCTTTCCACATTTTTACCGGGTAAGAATGGGTGTCACAGACAGGYGATGCTGAGCCAACAGCTGAAAACCATGGGATGCCCAGGAGTGGAAGGACAAGGAGCTGGCCAGGCAGACCCCAGTGCTTCACTGCTACCACTGGGAGAATGGGAGAAACCAGAGTGTGGATCAAGCCTTGGAGAGGAGGATCAAGGTTTTATCAGCCTGGGCCAATGTGATATTAGTGAAATTGTGATCCTSATAAGCAACATTTTTGTACCCAAATAGTGCCAAAAAATGTTCCACGTTCCTAAGGGAACAGTCACAATCAAGTATWTTGGTGGTATCTTCTGGCATCAGTTAAACTTTTCATTTTTCCAGCCAGAGAAAATTGGAAAGAAGACACAAATTCAAGGAAAGAATACACTGGAATGGAGAAGACCGTAGGAAAAAAGGAGAATGATCAGAAAAGAATGATCAAAAGGAAAGGAAGGGAACAGGAGGGAGAGGGGAAGGATGATAGAGAGAAGATTTTGTTGTTGAAGTCTATGAAGTGAAGCCATTCAGTGGCAGGAGGGAAAATGTGTGCTGAAGTTAGAAGAGTTGTCTATGGCATTCTCATTGTGCCTGACTTTTACTCAGTACCTAGGTGCTGGGAAAGTATTTCATATGAGAGAGGTACAGAGGGCAAGAGAGTCAGACACTAATGGGCCTGGATTTGCTACCATATTAGTTCCTTAGAAAGATGCTTTATGCAGACCTGTTGGCTGTTACTATTCAAAGAATCACACGGTGCTGCTGAAATTTTTTCCAAAGCTGAAGGATATATAAAATAAGACAAATGTATAATAGCTGGAATGAAGACTAGATAGAGTGGCAAGAAGCAGCTCCTTCTACAGAGTTAGAGCTCTGCAGATATTAGTGGGGATCTCACCTGTGTGGTTGAGAGACATATTGGGGATTTGACACAAACCCAACTGTGGCTGGCCACAGCCACATGAACTTGGAGAAGGAAAGAAGCTTAAGCATGTGGGTACGAGCCACACTGCACCGCCTGGTCTCAGGGTGAAATAAGAGACCTTCTTTCCTGGTGTAAACGTAGCTCCAGCCATCTGAGGGTAGTTTGGGCTAAGATGCCTCTTACTGGGTTGACGTCTAAAGTTCGGTGAGATGAAACGTCCCTGGTGCACTGGCTGTCCACTTTGGAATATCCCAGTAGCTACTCTGCTCCATGCAGCCCCCTGTCACCTCTCTGTCGCATGACCTTGAGCCACTTGCTTGAACTTGCAGCATTTCAACTTCCCCATTTGTGAAATGCAACAAAAACTRTGAATAACTGCAATGCTGCAATACTCGCAACAGCGGTGGCAACAGCAATAGCCACGTCCCTAATCAGCAAGTGTGATGAGCAGACTTTCATCAGTGCTTCGAGGTTTTCAGCAGGCAGAAGGGCAGAAGGGAATATGAATAATTCCATCTCGTCACACCAAAATAAAYTCAGCATAGCTCCACTGAGGTCAATGACTGCTTCAGATTTCTACAGGTGGAACTGAATACAAAATGTGATCAGCCTTGCAGGACTGTGAAGAAAAATGAAGCAAATCCTGCTCCATCACTCAGACATTTAAATAGAGTTTATATTATTAGCTGCTCTGTGCAATCTGATGTTTCTAAATATATGATTTTTCAATAAAGCAATGCAAGTTTTTAAATTGCAGCCATCACATAGCAGCAGACACAGCGAGCTCATAAAAGTAAATCTCTAGGTACAAATGACATCACCAAGCTCTTTGAATAATAAACTTTCACCTTCCTGAGCCAATACAAAAGAAGCCTATCTTCTTGCTAAAAATATACYGTAGCAGCAAATCGTGTACGCTCAAACTACATATTAAAATGCAGAGAGAGCCCTCTGGGATTCAAAGACAAATATGGTCCTGTGCAAGCTCTGAATGATTTAAGGCTGTTAAAGAGATGCTCTCAAACAATTAAAAATATCTGCAGTTCTGTCAGGAGATTCTGCCAGGCTGCTGTGGCTSCGGGTGCCTTAGGGTGCTTCCATGGCAATGGGATGATGCCGATGCCCAGTGATGTACGGGAGTGGAGATATGAGCTCTTACCTTTCCGGTCCCCAGCACGCTGCAGAAAGGACAAGAGGAGAGACGGTTGTCATCAGTCAGAGGTCTCACACAGCCTCAGTCAGAGGCTTGCAAGTGCCAATGCACCAGGAAAAATGTGGAGAAATGAAATTCTCAGAAATGGTTCAAAATTCATAACAAACTTCCAGAAGAGGTGAGTCATTCAGGGTGACTGTCGATGGTGAGTATCACGCCATCCTGAGACAGAGTATCAACATGTGCCGGCTTGGCACTGTAAGCTCCTTCTTTCAGAAAGCTATCCCAGATCAAGTGCTCAAAGGTCCTGCACAGCAGCAGAAAGACAAGCTGGCATAGCATTAAATCTTATCCAKCAAAGAAATTCAGAGCCGTCCCTGCCAGTGACTGCTACTGTCCCTTTTGGAGTCATTTTGTTCTGGCACCTTTAGCGTGCAAAGAGACTCTGCAAGCAAGCTATACAGCTTAATTGTACGGGGCAATTTTTTGTTGGCTATTACCCAAAAGATAGCTAGGATTAAACAAGCTGCTAGAYTAAGCACAAGTGTGCTCACCATCCCAGTAAGACACCCAAAGAGGTTTTGCTGGCCAAGCAGGTCATAAGGAGAAGGGTTGGCACTTGCTGTTCCCTGAGACAGATTTTCAGTGTTGCTACATTGCCATAATCCAGCAAATCTGCCAGCACTGACACCATCAACACTGACAGATTCCCTGTTTTCTTCCTGTAGGACTTTGTCTCTTCCCATGCTGGTGTTTTTTCTTTCGAATCCTCCAACTACAAGCAATTTTGTCTCAACTCCATCTCTGTCTGCAACCTGACCTTTCTTWTCTTGCACGGCCCCACTCTGGCTTTCCAACAAGGTCCTGCCACTGGGCTCGATCTGAGCTGGCCTTTAGACCCTCCCTCGAAGGCTGCCAGTGGAAACCCCACTAGACCCCACCACCCCCAGCCTGCTGCTTCCAGCCTCTGAGCTGCCTGGTCTACGCCCTGCCCRGTGCAGGACACCTCCCCAGCTGCAGCGCCCAGCGTTAGTGAATGCTGTGCTGTGGAATTAGATTTTCCTCCCCCAGCTGTAGGTAGGAAATGCACACTGGCACCGAGATTTCAATGTGGCCTTTTCCCAGGGATGCACAGGAACGCTGCGTGGCAGGAGGAGTGCGCCAGGAAATGCCATTGAAGGAGAAATCTTCATCTGCTCACAGGCCACTCCAGCAACCTCTTCCTAGTCAAAGGATCTTGAGGATGTTCTTTGGCTGGATCCTCTTGTCAAACATGATGCAGTGTTTGAACCTCCCCAATGGAGGATGTAGAGGGAGGAATGAGCAGAGATTGATCTCTGGGATCTCTCAGAAACCCCTCTGGGGATTGTTTCTTCAGTCTCGATGGTACCACCAGCACCTCTATTTCTCCCCAAGAGTCTCAGTGCTTGCTGAGTGAGTGTTTGCTGTCCTGCAACCCTMCTTTACTACAGAAACAAAGATCATGCCATCAGTCTGCCCTACCAGCACATAGGCACACGTACACACATAGAACTAATTTAAAAGCAAAAAATACTTTTGAGTACCCCATATGCAAAAGCTCAAATTGTTCTTTATTTCTGTTGTTTTGCTGGAATCAGACACTTCTCCACAAACCCAACCCATTCAGCATGTCCCTGCATTTTCCAATTTACACAGATCTGTTCAGCTACCAACGGCTGAAACTCACAGATTCAAGAGAATGATTGATCTGTGATCTAAAGAAGTCATCAATAAATAAGATGTTCTTAAAAGCAGAATTCCCTGGTTCTTAGAAATGTTTATGTGTTCTGTGGCTGTGGTCACAGCCATTTCTCTCTCTTTCTTTTGCCACACATGCTCACACATGTACACATGTAGATATATTTCTTTTTTTTTTCCCCCAGAAATACATTTAATGGAGATTTCCAAATTCAGTTTATGAAGATGGATTAAGAAGCATTAGCCTTTCCTGTAGCTATCATCTCAGTTGTATAAAACAAACAAACCAAGCATCAACAAAACCAAAATATCCAAATGATCTCAGCAAGGCTTTTGCTGTAAAGCCTGATACCTAGCCAGGTCCCCAACTAATACAAACAGGTGACTTCAAATTAACTTGATCATTAACTTGAAAAGCTGATACAGGCTAAGGAACTCCCAGGTCCAGATCATACCATACCTGACAGATGAAGTGACAACTGAGCTGAAAAGCTACTGCAAATTTGTTTCCCTAGGGATGGTATGGGGGCTGTAAGAGCAGCCTCTCATTTCAGAGCAGGCCATCAAGGGTATTKAACAATTTTTAGCCTGAAACAGCCAGCCCTGCTTAAATGTTGGGATTTATCATGTGCCAACYGAAATTATATCAATGTCCACGCAAAAGTGCATCATGCCTCCTTAACCCAAGGAAGTGCTTTACCAGCCACAAGGAATAGAAAGAGCCAGTGCTGTTGGGCAGTCCAGTCAATGCCAGCCGTTTCCCTGGGAATCTAGTTCTCAAATGAGTCAAGTACCTTTTTATTTGCTTCCTTCACAAATTAAAGTCCACCAAATCAAATTGGTAAATTCAGCTATTACCTCCTAAGAGAAAGCTAGACTGAACAGAGAGCTTTGGCATTTGACTATCCAAGATCCTCCTCTAGTAATTTTGTAGAGATGAGCACGTAACAGCAATATAGTCACTTCGTATTTCAGTCACTATAACAAATCACAGAKAGTCTGTCTGTGTAGGTAATTACTTCAATATGGATGAGTACAATTTATCCTGCTCAGCTTTTACAAAGCTCTTACTGTTATCATGCATACTTTATTCCAGGGAGTCAAATAAACAAATCCAAAATACCTTTTGCAATGCTAATCCTGTCTTCCTCCACTGGAAGTTACTGCTAACTTTGCAGTTAATAATAAGCATAATGTTGGCTGTACAATAATATCAGGATTTATGCTCCTCTAAAGCCTTAGGCTTTATGCTGAAATTTTGGTGCCAGCACTTTACACTAATTGSTTCGTCCCACAGTGACCAGCCAACAGCTGGGTTTAGTTCAGTGTTTCAGCTCCTAACACATGCCCATCAGGCATCCTTGCTCCTCTCTGTGCTGATGGGACATCTTCATGTGCATCTTGATTGTTGCCAAAATGTCTTTCTTCCAGTGTCTTTCTGTATGGCGGAGTTGTGACTCTGACAAGCTTGCRTACAAAATCGATTTCTGTCTCTCTCAGGAAGCTCATAAGGACTTAGGAGCCTCCAAGAGCAAGCCTGGGGACAGGCTGCAACAGCCATGCAAAGCTCTCTAAAGATGGTTTAAGTATGGGATGTGACAAAATATGTATATGGGAAAAAAGTAACATAATCTGGGCTGCCTAAGGGCACACTGCATTTAACTGTCTCTGTGAACCAGCCTAAAAGCCCTTCCAAGTCAGAAAGGATGGGCCAAAGAACTTAAGTCATAATTTGAAGCAGATATGTCAGAAGTTGTAAGGATTTGAGGAGATTAAAGTGAGTGTCTTTTCCCTTGGATAAATAAAAAGTAACTAAACATTGATAAAGATGTTGAAGAGCAGTCTGKGTTTAGATGAGACAGCTGGGATAGAAATCCTGTCCTGCTACATGAGCATTGCACCAGGACACCCATGTAATCCACCAGTGGGGAGCTGGCAGGCTTACGAAGCCTTCGTAGCTGGCATGGGCAAGACGATGACCTTCATTTGGCTCTTGCCTTTCAAAAGCCAAGCTGTTWAAAAAAAAGAACACACCATGAAAGAAACAGGAGTAACCAACTGCTTTTCCCTGTTGTACAGCATGAACGATTTTTTTTTCTTTTTTTGAGTCAGGACTTGCCGCAGTTGTCTCTTCTGTTGCCTCCCAGTTGGATGATGGCATATCTATCACTGTGGAAAACTCCGTTTTCTTACCTCTGTCTTGTGATACGGACTCTTTTCTCTCCTTCAGCCACACTAAATCTTGTCTCATTATATCTCATCATTTCTTTTTTAATATAACCAAGATTGGTATTTTCATTACTATCTCCAGTCTTAATACCTGATTCATCTTCTATCCTATGGCAATRAATTCCTGTAATGGTTAGATAGCTAGAATGTTGCTAGAATATTTTAGTAAGGGAACAAATCCTGTTTGTCTACATTTTTTGTTCAATCTGAGTGATTTGCTACTCCATCATAAACTGACCTCACTTTATGGACGAAGCAGATTCCAGATGTAGTACTCTTCTATACGCTGTTAATTATATGGCCAATATCACTTCTGATCTGAGCTCTTATTGAACAAAATTTTATATGGTGTCTTGAACTYCCTTTGCTGCTCCACTGCAAAGTCATCTGATCTGTTTTCTACTCTACAGTAATTATTTCATGCCACTCCTTAAAAGTGAACAAATTAATGGCCCTTATAAGCCCTCCCTCTTCCTCTCTAAAACCTTCCTCCAAAGGGACTGGTTTCAGCTTGTGTTCTTCTCTGAGTCTGCAGTGGGATATACTTTAACCAGGCTGCGTAAAGAGAGGTCTTTTCTCTTTAATTACAAAACTATTTGGTGCTAGCACYACTCAGATGAGACAGAAGAGAACTCCTCTATGATATGCTACTTCTTTCTTTTTTTCTTTTATTTGCACTACATTTTTTTTCTCTTTTTGCCGCATATCTTATGCATTGCCATTTTAACCCTTCATTTATCTGAAGCTGTATTTCTCAAGCTCAGTGCAATTGCAAGCRTGTTCGTTAGGAGCCACCTGGAAGATGGGCTTATCCACACCAACTCCCTTATTTTTCAGTCACGCCAGTCACAGCTTGGGTGTTCAGGACCCCATCCTTACATTTCAGCTCTTAGGACCCCAAAGATGTCTAACATAGTATGTCTGCATGAGTATTACGTTATATCCTACAGGAAAGTGGTCATGATTCCTTTCTTCAGGTGAGCCTACTCTTCCTCACTGCAAAGAAAAAAACGCTTTTTCTAAGTACTTGAATGGATTTTACCATTTGCACAACTTGGCCATCTGGGAGATTTCAACGACAGCAAAGATGGACCACGCTCCTGCACACGTGTGTGCCCATACATCTGTGAGGAATTGCCATCGCATCCTAGCAGTGCAGGAGCCGTGACACAAGGCTGGACGTACCTCGATTCCTCCCAGCACAGGTAACTTAGTGCCTGGGATCGCCTGGTGCCTGTGCCTACCCTGACCTCTGCAACGGGAAAACACCCGGTGCGGAGGAYGAGCTCTGGCAGATTTCTGCGCCTGGTGCTGGGAAACTTCATATCGATTTCTCATTTGAGGGACATAGGCATTTTGCATATACAATACTGCACTGGCTTTTTCCTGAGAGGTATATTGGTCTTTTCGTTTTAGTAAGTAACATTTGTGGCTAACAGCATCTTCCCTTTTACGTTGGTTATTTTTTTTCCTTTTAATTGAACTATAAACATCACTTTGGCTGTTATTATTTTAAAATATGGTTAAGAATTTGCAGAATAGTTTATTTGCCACTGAGAGCATAATATACAAAAGAACTATTTAATTCCACATTTTCTTTTCTCTCTTACTGAAGATGAGAATGAGATCCYTCTTTTCATTCTATTTTTAGGCCTCACCCCCTTCAAGACACATGCTGCCAGTATAAACTGTATCTCAGATGTAACAGGCTAGAGATCGTGTTTAATAAATTGCACTGCAGAAGATAATCGCATATTGTATTTTTCAGCATCTCTTTTTTCTCTCCTTTCTGAAAAACACGGCAAGCTTTCTTTCAAACTAGCTTTGAAGGCAGCCCAACCACTAGCTCTACAACAGAAACAGAGGAATGTAGGCAAATTGGGAACAAACTTCTAATTACAGCTCTGTTTGCTACCATTAATTTATTTCATATTTACCAATTTTGAAGCACTTGATATATAGCAATGATAGTCTTGTAATTCACAGTTACTCATCATTTAAACACTAATAAAAGTGACATAGAGCATTTCATGAAGATTAATGACCCCCTTAAGACTTGCTGACCTAAGGCCAAGGCCCAGTAACCCAGTTGACCATAAATTCCCAAACTGTTTTGGCCGGAGACCATTATTGCTGTTGGAAGCTGAAAGACATGGAACGAAATGTAAGATGCCTTTTTTTTTTTTTCCTCCTGACTGCCCAGTTCTGCAATGTGCATACACCAGTTGCCCTGGAAATACTGGGAATTGCCAGGCAATTGACTTCCCTTATGTTAGCTCAGCACGTGCCATTTTTATGTCCTGACTATCCTCTTCTTTTTAATTTGCAGAGAATAAGCTGTTGTTGCCTGCAAGATTATTTTGTCTACAGTCTTTAACACATCTTTCTAGGTGCAACATGAGATACATGTATTGAAATGTGATTCGTTCTTATCCCTAGAATCCAAGACACTGAAGTCTAATCACATCTTTCTTATATGTAGCTGTGTGATGATACGTGACTGAGCTTATCCTGGATCCTCCTGACATCTAGCAGGGTAGGTAAAAAGTCCCCTCTGGGTGCGGGCTGTGAGCGGCCAGGTTCAACTGGGCAGAGCTTGGCGGCTGATCACCTGCCAATGTGGTGAAGGGTCATCGTGTCCAGACCAGCCGTCCCAGCTAACACAGGAGCCTGGTGTCCCCCAAAGGCATGACATGCGAAAATCAAGGAAACAGTACTTTGTGCTTTATTTGTCCCCAGCTTTGACTCTTCAGGCTATACCCATGCCTGTTTTTAAGCTTCTTTTGTTTACAGTCAAGAAGACAGGAGAATAACTTTTTTTCCTGACAAAATCTGACTTTCTGAAAATCTTCTTCTGAGGAGCTGGAGCTGAGAAGGTCACCGTAGCCAGGACAGGTGACAGTGACAACAGGATAAAATTACAGGACTGAGAAACATTCATGGTCTAAATATCACAATACTGAGGGCCAGATACAGCCTGGGCTATTACGATGGAGTCACATGTGTTCCCAGCACCAAGCTTGGCTCCATCGCCTTGAACATGGAGGAAGTATTCAGTGCCATGGCACCCGAAGTCATGCTGCAGGATGCCACGACAACCATCCTGAAGGTAAACCTTGGAAAGGGGCTGAAGCTCCAGCACAAAAAGGGAATCAAACATGATAATATAGCCAATAAGCAGAAGACATCTAATAAAGTGCCACAGAGACAAACTGATGAGAGGTCTAGTGGTTTTTTTTTTAACATTCATATCAGTGATTTGGAAGAGTGAGCAAACAACATGCTAATTAAATCAAAGGATGACAGTATTCTGGTGGCTCTAAACCATCGTGGGCACTGAGATAAGATGCCAGTGGACTTCAGTGTCTAGGGGAGTTTGTCRTCCTATACAGCAGGAAATAGCAACGTGATTTGTTTTGTAGGGCTGCACAAGTATAGGCAGCATGCTAGAGAGCAAGGGGAGGTGATTCCTCTCCACAGGTTTCTGACAAGACTGGTCTGAAATCATGGATTAGCTGTAGACATCTCTCTAGTGGAAGTGTGCTGACAAGCTGAAGTCCCATGAAGAATACAGAAGTGATGATGGAGGTGAGCAGACTGATGGATGAAGAAAGTTGAAAGAACTAAACTGGCTAAGAAAAATCTTGGCTAAGAAAAGACAAGGCAAGCAGGAAGGCAGAGAAGAAAGTGAAGGGTGCTGCAGGTATGGACAATTCATTTGTAAATACCATTTATTTGACACTATTCTAGTGTTCTTACAGAAATCCTAAGTAGCTGAGTCCTCACCATGATAAATCTGATTTCAAGATACCCTTTTCTGTCACTTATCCTACATTTTCATCTTTTTGTCTCAATCATTACAAGTTTGAGATAAGATTCAATGACAGCGTTCAAAAACTCTGAAAAAATCTCAGTAATAATGAAAGACTGATGGAGTAATCCCCCTTTAAGCCCCCAATTCTCCAAGAAGAACCAGCAGAACTAAAGAAGGGAGGAAACAACAGGCATGGAGAGGAGAAAGACTTAGAAAAGCAGGCTGTGTCTCTTCCCCACGTAGATACAGAAGAAAAGTCCCAGCCATACAAGCATAAAACTGGAAGAGACTTCCTGGGGCAACTTCAGCCCCCTTTGATTAGAGCTGCCAAGCTAGAAGAGCAGTAAAAAGACCACTCTTCTACACATTGGTCATAACTTCTTAAAACATTGATGTTTCTTACCTGCATGACTTCGATTAGCAAGCCATTGCAGAACTCCACTCTTCCTGTTATTTAATACACTGGCTTGAAAAAATATACCATACGAAACATTTCAGCAGAATTTCTGTCCAGGTTGTCTTTTCTGAGAATTTCCTAATATTTGAGAAAGTAAACAGAGCATTAAGACACACTGAATGTTGTTAAACTACTCAGGCAACTATGTGTGTGTTCTCACTAGCCTAAACCAGAGAGAGATGGGTTGTCAAAAAATYTGAAAATAGGGTTCACTATGCACTGCAACTATGCCCCTTTTAATTTGTTTTTCTGCAAAATTTTTTATGGGGTTTCCTGTTTGTGTAGATGGAGGAATAGATTGATGGGTGGGTAGACAGATACCTGGAGAAGGAATTTTATTCAAGCAAATGGGGACTCTGTGTGTGAGCAAGTATATTCATGTCAGAATTGCTTTCTTGTCTGTTACGGATAGAGACAAAGAAACAAATATAGGCATGCATACCATTACTGGCAGAAATGTGAAATAAAATTCCAAGTATCTTTCAGACACTATGTGACTGATAGCATTTTTTCTATGTCAGGAGGGAAAACACCTATTTAAAAACTAGGATCAGCACATGGGGGAACCACAGTTCCAAAAATTGTACCAAAAAATGATGAAAATAATATTAAATGTCTTAATGTTTCCTAGACTGATTTTTCAGTTGTGTCTATCTGAAGTGCCTCTTGCCTTTTCCATGATCTGTACCCAGACCGGGGCTGCAGTTCGAGGAGCAGTTGTTTGCTGTCTTCTCTTCGCCTTCCCCATCTCCCCTCTGTCCCTCAGCCCAGTTCCTCTCTCCTGGGGGTGGCCGTGGCCGCCCTTCTCTGTTGCTTGCAAGGCTGCTTGCAGGTGTGGCTGTGGGAGCAAAAGCACCATCAAGCAACTTGGGAGGAGAGCTGGAGAAAGTCCTGGAGTGCAAAACACATATTGGTATTGCCCTCTGGTGGCTAGCACCCTCGGAAGGGCTCACGCTGAGAAACGTCCGTGCATTTATAGCTTTCCGGCTTTATTACGGGCTTTGTCCTGAAGGAGATCTCTTCCCATTCAGTCCTCACTCGCATTTGCTCAAGCTCTGCAGGATGTCTCCTGGAGGGACGGAGTCGACAGCCCTCTGCTGCCCTATGGGAGACATGGGCCATGCTGGAGGCTCAGGCAAGGGGGTCGTTCCTGTTCGCTGCTGCTCATTGAGAAACCGCCTGGAGGATTTACAAGGTGAGGGACAGCCAGTTCTCACGATGGAGGAAAAAAAATTGAGAACAAGAAGATCAAGGAGTTTTTGAAAACTTTCAGCCTTTTCTTTACTGGGTCAAAGAGTCCTTTACTGCATGTCAYCAAAAAAAAAAGAACTTTTTAAGACTTCATTGAGTGGCACTCAATTAAAATCGAAACTTTTTCCAGCTCTATCCCCATACAGGCATATATGTATGCAGACATATTTTTTATACTTTTTGCCATGGTTTGGAGAAACCGTTTGGGAGCACAGTCTCTGCTGCACCTAGTGACATTAACATGGGCAGCACTAATACCAGCACATCCACTTAAACTCAACCACTCGAAATGCTGATGCATGGARAATAGATGACTGAAAACACATTTTGAGAGAGGAAAATGATGGTGTAAATGATTCCATCAACGTCTATCCACAGGTAGCACTCAGTGCTGAACACCTCAACACATTGATTTCTGATGAACAAAAACCCAACAAAGTAACAACATGCAATCAGAGTGCACTGGAGCAAATGGAAAATGCAAATGCAACAGCAGACTCCACACATTTGAAACAAGATTCAAAGTGCTGTGGGGCCCTGTGATGCCCAAAATGATACTGAGGTTCAATTTCTTTAAGTTGCCATTTTTTTGAGTTTTTCCTCAAAATTAGGCAGAGGTCATCAAGGAAGATGGCAGAAAGCTGTCGACACAACATCTGCCTGGGCTCACGCCAGATATGTTTCTTTCAATGGCAGGTTTTAAACATTATGGTCATAGAACAGGCCAGGATCTGAGAATTGCTCAAATTCTTCTCCCCCCTCCCTTTTTTTTCCTGGCCTCACACGAAGCCCAGCTAGGATGTGAATTCAGGTTAGAGGACCCTGTGAAAAGCATGTAGCAACCAAGTGGCCCAGGGCAATTATTGCTCACAGTGCTGAAGGCTTTTTGAAGGGTTTCTGTTGGATTTTGGAGCAGATGTCCAACGCTCAGCAYATGCTCTGTGGTCACTGGCAGCAGGAGACTGCAAGGCGTATTCCAGGTACCTCACAGGACCCCTTTTATTAAAAAAAAGAAAAAAAAATACTAGCAAAAAAAGTAACCCTGGGACAGAGTTTTCTACACACTGATCCTAAAACTGTTCCAAAAAGATACTCGCATTTGCTCACAGAGGTCTTGCATTTGCCATACAAATACACATTTCTGAGTGCACAGACTCACATACTTCTCCTTGCACTAGAAAACCTGCAGTGCACATGAAACACGCATGCACCAGGAGGGAGGAAACAGTGCAGAGGCCACACGTTTCCACTCTGAAATCTCTCACTACCCTGGGGACAAAATTCCCACTGACTTCAGGAGGGGCCGCTCTTTTTCTGCTGGGATTTCTCCCATTTTATAGTGTCTGTGCCCAGCATACGTCAGAGGCTGTCCTGGAGGAGGCCGCCTGGTCACAAGGCCACAACCATGCCACATGCGTCATGCTCGTCAYAGCTAATGGCGGGGTCAAAGCACCTTCCCGGGAGCTGCCGCAGAAATCCCTTTTCGGGGTTGTGCAGCTGTCAGCCTGTCTCGGGCTGAGCCTCAAGCAGCAGCCTGGCATGTTTGTTGCAACTTGCTTTAGCGTTGCTGGAGAAGAAAACAGCGACTTGTGAAGCAAGCTGATGCCCAAAGGTCTGTAGGGGTATTTTGGTACTGGGAGCATGGTGGYATTTTGCTCTAAGATACTGCGCAGTGCAAGAGCACGGAGCAGATACACTGCTCTAGGTAGCACTCGATGGCAAGCAAGAGAGCAAACAAATTACACATGATCCGCCTAAGCCCATGGGCTTCTGTGTCTCTCAGTGCTTTCCAAACACTGGAAGACAACWCCTAACAATCTCTCTGCCAGAAAAATATAGAATCAGTAAGGTTGGAAGGGACCTCTGGAGATCATCTAGTCCAACCTYCCTGCTCACCAGGGTCACCTASAGCATGGTAGACAGGATCGCATCCAAGCAGGCCTTGAAGATCTCCAGAGAAGGAGMCTCCACAGCCTCTCTGGGCAACCTGGTCCAGTGCTCCGTCACTCTCACAGGGAAGAAATTCCCCTTCACGGTCAGGCGGAACTTCCTCTGCTTTGATTTCTGCCCATTGCCCCTCGTCCTGTCAMATGRGACCACTGAAAAGAGTTTGYCCCTGTCCCCTTGACACCMTCCCTTCAGATGCTTGTACATATTGATAAGATCCCCCCTCAGTCTTCTCTTCCCCAGGCTGAAGAGGCCCAGCTCTCGCAGCCGTTCCTCATRGGGCAGGTGCTCCAGCCCTCTGATCATCTTTGTAGCCCTATGCTGGACTCTCTGCAGTAGCTCCATGTCTCTCTTGCACTGGCGAGCCCAGAACTGCACACAGTACTCGAGATGAGGCCTCMCCAGGGCTGAGTAGAGGGGCAGGATCACCTCCCTTGACCTGCTGGCAACACTCTTCCTAATGCACCCCAGGAGACCATTGGCCTTCTTGGCCACAAGGGCACATTGCTGGCTCATGGTCAACCTGTCATCCACCAGCACTCCCAGGTCCTTCTCTGCAGAACTCCTCTCCACAAGGTCAGCCCCCAGCTTGTACTGATACCTAGGGTTATTTTTCCCTAGGTGCAGGACTCTGCACTTGCCCTTGTTGAACCTCAGGAGGTTTCTCTCCGCCCAGCTCTCCAGCCTGTCCAGCTCTGTCTGTATGGCAGCACAGCCCTCTGGTGTGTCAGYCACTCYTCCCAGATTGGCATCATCAGCAAACTTGCTGAGGAGGCACTATGTCCCCTCATCCAGGTCAYKGATGAAGAAGTTGAACAGGATGGGACCCAGTACTGAGCCSTGGGGGGCGCCACTAGCCACAGGCCTGCAACTAGACTCTGTACCACTGAGGACAACCCTCTGAGCTCTGCCTTTCAGCCAGTTCTCAATCCACCTCACTGTCCACTCATCTGTCCCACACTTCCAGAGCTTGCCTAGGAGGATGTTATGGGAGACTTGTCAAAAGCCTTGCTGAAGTCAAGGTATGCAACGTCCACTGCTCTTCCCCCATCTACCCAGCCAGTCATTCCATCACAGAACGCTATCCGATTGGTTAAGCAGGATTTCCCCTTGGTGAATCCATGCTGACTACTCCTGATCACYTTCTTKTCCTCCAKATGTCTGGAGATGACATCCAGAATGAGCTGTTCCATCACCTTTCCAGGGATGGAGGTGAGGCTGACCGGCCTGTAGTTGCCTGGGTCCTCCTTCTTGCCCTTCTTGAAGACTGGAGTGACACTGGCTTTCTTCCAGTCCTCAGGCACCTCTCCAGTTCTCCAGGACCTTTCAAAGATGATGGAGAGCAGCATGGCAACAMCATCTGCCAGCTCCCTCAGGACCCGTGGGTGCATCCCATCTGGGTGCATGGGTTTGTGGGTGTCTAGCCTGCCCAGAAGATCTCTAATCCTATCCTCCTCAACCAAAGGAAAGTCTTCCCTTCTCCAGACTTTCTCCCTCAYGTCCAGGYTSYRGGATTCWTGAGGGCTGCCCTTAGCAGTGAAGACTGAAACAAAGAAGGCGTTCAGTAATTCTGCCTTCTCTGTAGCCCTTGTCACCGGGGCCTCCGCCCCATTCAGAAGCGGGTCCACATTTTCCCTAGTCCTCCTCTTGCTGCTGATGTATTTGAAGAAGCCCTTCCTGTTGTCCTTAACATCCCTTGCCAGACTCAATTCCAGCTGGGCCTTAGCCTTCCTCGCAGCATCTCTACATGCTCTGACTGCATTCCTGTAATCCTCCCAAGTAGCCTGTCCCCTCTTCCACATTCTGTGTACTTTCTTCTTCTGTCTGAATTTGGCCAAGAGCTCCTTGCTCMCCCATGCAGGTCTCCTGCCCCTTTTGCTGCACTTCTTACTCATAGGGATGCACCACTCTTGAGCCTGGAGGAAGTGATGTTTGAATAGTAGCCAGCTCTCCTGGACCCTCCTTCCTTCTAGGGCCTTAACCCATGAGACTCCATGAATTAGGTCTCTGAAGATCCCAAAGTCCGCTCTCCTGAAATCCAGAGTTGCAATCCTGCTTGTTGCCTTACTTCTTTCCTGCCAGATCCTGAACTCCACCATCTTGTGGTCACTGCAGCCAAGGCTGCCCCCAACCTTCACATCTCCAACCAGTCCCTCTCTGATGTTAAGGACAAGGTCCAGCAGGACACCCTTCCTCATAGGCTCCTCCACCACCTGTGTCCAGAAGTTTTCATCAATGCATTTCAGGAGCCTCTTGGACTGCTTGTGCCTTGCTGTGTAGTCCTTCCGGTAGATGTCAGGGTGGTGGAAGTCCCCCAGGAGAACCAGGGCCTGTGATCTTGAGGCTGCTTCCAGCTGCCTAGAGAAGGCCTCATCAACTTTCTCTTCCTGTTCAGGTGGCCTGTAGTAGACACCCACWACAGTGTCCCCCCTGTTAGCCTGCCCTTTRACCTTTACCCATAAGCTCTTGACTACCTCCTCCTCCCCCTCGCCTAGGYAGAGSTCRATGCATTCCAGTTGCTGTTTCACATAAAGAGCAACTCCACCACCTCGCCTTCCTGGCCTGTCTTTCCTAAAAAGCACATAGCCATCCAGGCTGTGTAAAAGGCTTTTTTATCCCTGTTAAAAGGATAAAAAGGCTTTTTTATCCCTGTTTTACAAGCTAGGGCTCAGCAGAAGTCTGTTTGGGATGTCTTAATGAACCAGGCTCGTCCTCTAGCTGCTGCTCCGTGACCTGTGTCACATCTATCTGTCCCCAGCAGATGTCTCAGACACTCTGAGGTGCTAAAAATGGGACTAGATGGCTGCTTTTAGGGCAAGCAAGYCAAGTGGGGTGTTCAGCTCATGCCCTGAGGAGGCACTGAGCATCTGGCACCCTCAAAAGCGGAGCTCCRCACGCTGCTGTTCCCAAAGGGGCAGGGGTTATGTTGGGGCACCAGGTTGTCCCCCAACAGAGACAACCTCTTTTCCCACCCAGGGGCAGCAAGTGCAGCCAACCTGCTGTCCTGGGCAAGCTCCTTTTATCTGCCTTCTTTGGGCAGCAAAGTGCAATTTTGACCAGATGGCAGCAAAGCCCAGAGCCAGTTCTGGAAGCCRACCCAGGACGCACCACACAAAGGAACGAACACCAGCTTTTGCCTTCTRTTTGCTCTGATTAAACATGTTTGTGGCAAAATGACTGTGGATTCCTCCTGGAGGTCTTTTCTTAAAAAGATCTTGAATTGAAATAAAAACCCAAACYGACAAGGCAAGCCTATTCCAGAACTGAGTTAAAAAATATGTCTTTTTGAGGATGAAGTCCTCTCTCTTCACTATGGCCCCTTTATCCCATCCCAGATAACCCCAGAAATAATCCTGAGAATCAAAGTTGTCCTGTTTTTTCAAATGGATGCAGAGCATGGTGATATTTTAACCTGTAAAAGAGTACGCGATGAGAAGGCAGGCAGGTCCTCCCTGTCATGTTCATTGACCCACCAGAGCTCCAGCTCCCAGCTGGTCCCAAACCACCTCCTAGATCCAGCCGCAGCATGGCACAGCTCCTCATCGGATCAGCGCCAGGTTACGTTGCTGGTAACATTTTAAGGGGAAAGCAAGAAGAGGCTGTTCAGCAAGTGGGCAACCATCCTCTCAGCTCTCCTTCACTGCTAATATCAGCATCCACAAGAGCTTGCAGTTGAGATCCATGAAGAGTAACAGCACTGCACATGGGGAACGCTGCAAGCTTGAGGTAGGGATAACATATTGCCGCTCAGTGTTAGATACCAGCAAACAGCACCCGCAGCAAACTGTAAGTCTGGCCACAGCAGCAGGGTTTTCACGAGCTCCTTCCAAGCCRGGGGCTGGCATCGACCATTCAGGCTTTGCTCCAAGACCTGGACCTTCATCAGACCCTCCTCTCGCCAGGAGCTCGGCGCATCCRCTCCTTGTCGAGAGCTGCCTGGAAATTGCCACAGTCGAAGCTGTTTGCAGCAGAGGAGGGATTGCTTCTGCGGATTTCCTCTGTGGTTTTCAATAACCGCTGTTTTGAATGTCAGATCAGCATGTTTCACATGACAAGAGCTAACAAATCCTTCCAAAGGACTGTTTGTTATTCAACTGATTTTTACATCATTTTCTGTGGCCCTTTTGAAAGGATTAAGAAATCCTCAGATACTGGTACCTGAGGGAAAAATTTAGCAGCWCAGCTTATATGCAAATTCTGAATGTTTGTAATTCAAACTGTGTTGATTAGGTACATTAAATAAGTATTGATTCTGACTAGATGGTTTATGTAACTAAGCAGCACAGCAGGAATGAAGTATTACAACTATTACAGCTGCATGTGCAATTACAGGGCTCTCATTTATTGAAATAGTTGAAATGCACTGCTCCTGCTGTGCTGATTAGTTAAATAAGCCATCAAATCAGTGAACACAAGCGTGTGCCACAACACTGTACCATCTGGAATTATGTATTGGACTGTAACATTTGTGATTCATACTGGCTAGTCATCCATCTAACTAACTCAAGGCAAATAGCGATTTTTTTTCCTATCCAAAATGCATATGGTATTTGCTCTCCACAAATATTTAAACGCAAAGGTAGTTTATAGTGACTAGTTRGGGTTTTGGAGTGTTTGTGAGCATGAACTTTATAGATATGAAATGTTAGCAGAAAGCAGACAGGAAAGGTTTGTGAATACAAGCCACATCTAAATTCCATGCAGGGTTGGACATGACCCTCATCTCCATCAGATCCGAGTGCCTGCTATGTGCGTTGGCAAAGCCACTAACATCTGCCAGGTGTGGCTTGTCCCCTCCCTCAGCTGGTCCCCCAGGGCAGAACTGCCTTAGCAGTGCAATGCTTCCTTTTGTGAAGGGTTTACCTTCAGCATGTTTTTCACACTTAGTTTTTACATCTACACTGAGTGCTAGAGAAAACAGAAATGCAACTTGCACACAAGAGTATGAAGATTTGTGATTATTCTTACTTTAATGTTCTTATGTGGTTATTAAATACAGCAGGCTAGCTACAGCCTCCAGCTAAGCAAGTCTTCTGCCTTCAGGAAGCTGTGGTGGGGAGCAGCATTGCTCTCCTCCCACACTGATCTTACAGTTTTTCCTGTGCATCAGCTTCCTCCGCCATCAGACATCATCAAAAGTCCTGCTTAGATGGACCATCAGTCTCATCCAGGATGGCTGTCCTTATTTTCTTACTTCTTGGACTGTCTTGAACTATCTTGGACATCTTGGACTTAAATGAGTCCTCTACCTCTTGGAAAACTTCCAAATAGAAAAATGTAGAAAAGAGATTGGGGTACTGCAGAGCTCTGCATGGTCTTTTCAGGTGATGCTGGGCTCAGGACTTTGAATCACGTGAAGGACTGGGAATGAATGTAACTTGATTTTCTAGGGAAAGCTGGCACAAGGAATGAAAAAGAGACCTCATGGGCTTTGAGGCAGCCTGAAGAGATGTGCAGTGGGCTCTGGTCAGGAGTGTAGAGCCCTGAAGGCTTCCAGGTGTGAAATTATATTGGCACAAAGGTGGGTAGTGCAGGACATAGGCTGTCACCAAACAGGATGGAAAAAAGTCCTAGAGATAGCTCCTTCTCTGGCTCACCCTCAGGGGATTTCTCTTCATCTTCATTGACCAAAGGGAGAACCTAGGTAGCGTAGTTGGTCAATGGCCAGGTCACCTGGACACCATCCGTTGCGTGGTAGTGTCGGTGCAACCCAGGAGGGCTTCCCAGCCAGCTGGGGACAGTAGCTGGCACAAAAATTCAGATGAGTCCTTCCAGGTTGCCTCCTTGACTGGGTCTCTTGAGCACTGCCGAACTGTTCATCCCTCCGCGCACATGTCAGCACGGCCTGGCACTGGGCACACTTCGTGTTCTTGGCCTCGAAGCCTGTTGACTGTGTGTCGCTGGAAAACGCACTGCCACTGCAGACAGCCTTCATACGGGGTTTCAAAGTGACATGTTCCTCCTTTGAATGTATTCTCCCTCTTTATGCTTTACCTCAGACTGTGATTTCTCATATTAGCAGGGAACGGAGCGGGGACCTGGGGCACTGCTGGAAGGTGCAAATTCTACTACACAGTCAGCAGCATAGAAAACCACTCCAGTGAAGCTGAGTAATTCAGTCCTTTATCTGGATATATTTGCTTCTTTCAGACATTTAACAGGATAGCCCAGCACATTAAGCTTGGCAGCATGCTTTAGCAGTCTTTTTGTAGCGATACCTAGTGGTCCTTGCACAGTGCATACAAATAAGGTATGATGTTACAGCACCAGGTAGAAACGCACAGCAAGCCAAGGCAACGAAACCACGAGCAGCTCCTCAACAAGATGGGTCTGATTTTGCAAAATCTGCCTAGGACTTTGGCTTAAGTCTTATAGAGATGTAATGCAGGCTGAATATCAAGTAGAGCTGAGTTATATAGTGTTTTATAGTGACTGGTAAGATAGGTGACCTGGAAAATAGGATTTGGCACTGCTGCCTGCAACTGATTAGTGTGCTGCCTACRTGCACAGGTAATGGGAGGCCTCACAGATAGACTGTGCCTAACTCAGGTCCTGGCTTGCTTTTGCTTCTTCCTTAAACTAAAAYATCTCTTCAAACATCTCTTATGCTCAGGTGTTTTCCCACTCCTGCAAGCGTGTGGTTTAGTATTTCTCAGTGGCATGGAAAAGGAGATGGCCTGCACCCTCATCAAATTTGCAGATGACACTAAACATGGTGGGAGGATACRTGAGAGGGCAGGGCTGCATTCAGAGAAACCTCCTCGACAAGCTGGAGGAATGGGCCAGTAAAAACTTCAGAAAATTCAATGGGGCAAAACAAAAGTCCTGTACCTGGCACAGACTAACCCCTGCATTGGTTGAGGCTGGGGATCACCTGGCCAGCAAGCAGCTCTACTGAGAAGGACCCAGGGAGCTGGTAGGCAGCAAATTGGGAGCAAGTCACTTGTGCACCCTGCAGTAATGAAGGCTGAGAGTGTCCTGGGCTATACCAACAGGAGCAGAGGCAGTACATCAGGGCTAGAGAAGTTGTGCTGTGAAAAGAGGCTGAGGGAGCTGAGCTTGTTCAGCCTGGAGAAGAGACACCTTCGGAGAAACCTCGCAGCTGCCTGCCCGTGCCTACAGGGAGGTAACTGAGAAGACCCAGCCAGGATCTTCACAGTGGTGCGTGGCAGGAGGACAACGAAAAATCAGCACCAGATGAAACAAGAGAGATATAAGGGTATAGGGACAGAAGGATAGAAGGAAAATCTTTTCCCCCATGAGGACAGTCCAGCAGTGGAGGAGGTTGCCCAAAAAGGTTTTACTGTCTCCRTCTTTGGAGGTTTTCAAGACCTGACTGAATAAAGTCCCAAGCAACCTGGTATGACCCCACAGCTGGCACTGCTATGAACAGGAAGGTTGGACGAGGGACCTCCTGATGTCCCTCCCAGCTGGACTGATTCTGTGATTCTGCAGGTTAGGAAGATTATGCTTACTGCATAAAACAAGCTTTCATATTTTGCAAGCTAAATCAGTCCTATCCCAGCTGGAAATCCAGATCATCATGGAATATATACAGGTTCACTTCTGACACTCTTTGGAGAAGTCTGGGATTTGATACCTAGTCCAAGCATATTACTAAAACAAATCAATTCATCTTAACCATGGTTGTGTGTCTTAAATTTGATAGGGGACATTAACTGCAGCAGAATCCTTCCCGATTTATACACAAACAGGTCAGAATTTTGGTCCACCAACCAGACTTCATGGATTACATCTCAGCAATTGTATTTATTTAGGATCCCCTTGCAAAAAGCACTCACGATGTTGTACAATACTTGGCTACCAAAGCCCAATATAAATATCAACTCCTGGATTAAAAAACAGAGAAACAAATAAAGTGACARAGAGACAAAGGGAGAGGGGGGCAAAAGCATATTGCAATCAGGAAAATAAATATGTAAAGACAGGCAACTTAACTGAGCTCCTTCTCCTTGGGACACTGCTGACGCACTGCAGAGCCCTTCTGAGCTGAACCGAAGCCAGCCTTTTCCAGAAGGCGTGCAAAAAGTCCAGTCATGTTTGCCTCTAGGGAAAAATAATTAAATAAATAATAATTAAAAAAGAGTGGTTTTAGGAGTGAGCTCCTCCCTGCAGTGAAAACTAGAGGGAGCAACTTGCTAAGGAAGATTATATGAGGGCAGTAGTTTTAAGCTGGACTGAGAAACGGAGAGGAAGCTACAGAGCTTGTTCACCATTTTAGAGATATTTGGATTAAGCTGGTTTTGTGTCTGAATTTTCCTGTGGTCTGTCRGGTGGATACATGCTGAGCTGTGCTGGGAACCTAGGGTTTATGGGGTGGAGCTGGTCACCCGTCCTCGGCAATAGGCAACGGTCGAACCGTGAATGGTATCACAGGCCTCCAGGGCTACCTGTAAGGGCAGCGGCTGAGCTCGGGGCAGCCCCGCTCACACAGCGCTCCAGCTGGGCCCATCTCACCGCAGCTCTCTGTCCTCACACAAAGCGTGTAGGAAACACCATAACAAGATCATGGGATTGYATCCACTTTGTTCTGGTAGAAAGCAACATAAAATGCATTAAATTGACAGACTTATTCCATGTAAAAACAAGCCTTCCTTTTGCCTCTGGGCCTGGGCTGCTTCAAAGTACGGTGAAAGCAGAGGAAAGATGCCACTCTATCTTTAATCTCATTTATTGCAAGTCCGTATTATTCAACAAGGACATTACCAGAGAGAAGCAACTTCATAAACCCAGCCCAAGTCAGTCCCAGCGACCTGCTATGGTGAGCAGATGACTGGGCACATCACAGGCAAATAACGCGACTGCTGCTCAGCTCTGCCCCTGACGTCTAGGTGCTCAATTTACACGGAGCTCTTCAGAGGTCAAGGTGCCAGCAGGCACTGCCTAAGGCCACCAGTTCTTAGGTCCAGCAACAAATGTGAACTCCACAGCTGTGTCTATACCCTTGTGTTCATTTCACCGAAATCTCCAAACCCCAGAAGGTCACAGACCTTAGCAAAGACATCTGAGTTTGCCTTGGGTAGGAGATAGTCCCACGCTGGGGCGGGTGCAGGGATGGAGCTGTGCCCTTGCAGAGACTGGGGTGGCAGCGGCAGCTTGGGGCAGTGAGGGCAGCCGTAGCTCTGTGACAGGTGCCTGAGAATTGGGAAGAGCTGGTGGACCTCTGGGCAGCAGATGMGAGGTGTGGAGAGGCTTGGAAAAAGAGGATGATTGCTGACTGCCTCTGTCAGGAGCTTAGTGGGCAGTTTGGGCAGCAGCAAAAGTAATGGGTCCTGCCCACGTGGGATGCCTTTCCCCAACCACCCTCATCCCTTTCTCAGCCTCTTTTTCACTTTTTGAACCATGACACTTCTGCGTCTAGCCATGAGATCTTGGGGTACCATCTGCAGAGCCTTGAAATATCAGATTTTTCTTCATCTTCTAGGTACTTACCAATTGTGATTAAGCTGCCACTCCTTCAGAAAGCTCCAAATCGTACTCCCTAAGTCTCACTATAAAAGTGTGTTGCATGATACAGCACTCCTCAAAAAAAAAAAAAAAAAAAAAAAAAAAAAGGAAAAAAAAGAAAGAAAAAAGAAAAGAGGAAAAAAGAGCCTAGTACAAATGTATGAATTCCTCCAGGAGAAGGAAAGTGATTATTTTAGTTTTACTAGTGTTGTATACATTTGCTGGCTCTATTTTGAAAATGGTAGGGGGTTGCTTTGTCTCCACTGCTATTTGTATTACCTAAGCGTTTCCCACAGAGCAGATGCCATTTTGCAATTTCTTTTTACTTTTCATTTTTCTTCTCTGGTCCACTGGGAAATCACTGCAGGAAACACACACATGCGCACAGGCGCACCCAGGAATGACTCCCCGAACACAGCAGATCCCAGCTCTGCCTAAGACCAGAGGGAGCGYGAGCACTGCAGCGCTGTGATTCAAAGCATCTGCAGCTGCTGTAGCCCATAATGAGTTTGTGCACAGGTGGATTCATACCAGAGGCTTTGGCTTACCCTGTAAGGAAAAGGTTCAGTGGTGAATTAAATTCCAGGGGTAGTGGATTCAGCAAAAAAAAGCCTTCTATTGTAGTTTAATCCATACCTAAGAGGAATACGAAGCAGGGCAGTTTTAAGCCTCCAAAACCAAAATCAAATCAAGTCAAATCTGGCAGTGTGTTCTCTCCAGAGGTTTTTAGCCCCAGACTTGCTGATGGCTCTTCACCAGCTGTATTTCCTCTCATCAACAAGAGTTGTGCGTTGTAGATCGGGTCTTAGCCAGTTGAGGTAGGAACACATGAACCCATTTCAAATGGCCCCAAGAAGCTCACATAATTGCTTTTCTCTGCTGACATGAGCCATGGTGTGTTGCCTGGCACCTTGGGCTGAATCTGGCCCTCTTTTCCTCTACTCTGTGCTTTTGGGGCAGTTTTGGGAGCATTTCCCGAACAGAGAGGGAGGAGCAGTGTCTTTTATGTTCTCCAAAGGTATTTCTTCATCATGTTTTTGACACCATCACCTCCAGCTCTTCTAGTAGGGCACACAACACCCATGCTTTTTAGCCTGAGGCCATGCACACAGCTGCGAACGTATATGGTGCTGTGCAAAATCAGACTCACTGACTTAACCTGAAGCTCTTGTTTTTGAAACTATTCACAGTCCAGCATTACTTCAAATGCCACCTGTGCAGCTGCAAAGGGGCCTTAATATGTGACTAAAGGGGCAATGCAAAGTCTGTGACACCAGGTTGACATCTCCTGCCTCTTTACAAGGCCCCTTGCTGCTGCATCAGGGTAAGAGACAGAGGGAGGAGCAGGGAACACCTCTACTTGTTTGCTTGCCTGTGGGAACCAGGAGGATCAGCCTGGCAAGGCTCCCTTCTGCAAAGCCCCTTGCTCCTGCTTGCTGTGCTGAGATGCTGCATGTGTTGGACCAAAAGCAGCGTGCACTTGTGGTCTGCACTGCTTTCTCCTCACACTTTTTTTCTTGGCTTGCACTCTCCCATGGCATGGGCTCACAGCCTCTGGCTGCCTCAGCTACCCTTAGGAAGCCCTGGCAGTCACGGGCTGCAACTCCAGACAACGTCTAACACTGTGAGTCCACGTCCACTGACGTTTATTGATTTTTTTAAGCACCATTTCTGGATCCTCAGAAATAATAATTGCAATTTGTCAGTGAGCAAGGGAGCAGTGTGAGGACTTGCTAAGGTAAAGCACAGGCTAAAAAATAGCCCAGGATGTGTCTCCTGGCATATAKCAGGGAGTCAAAGCTGCGCAGAGATGCATGGAAATTCACAGTGGAAKTTGGCAGAGGCAGCCAGTTTGCCAGTGTCATTGGATTGAGTGGGGTCCCTGAGCCACCAGAAGGCCTGAGGTGATTCCTCTGGGGAAGGAGGTCTGCACAAAATGTGGGCAGCAGGGACTTGGGATGCAAATACGGGGGCTACAGGTTACGGAGAGACTGAAAGTGCTGAGGACGGGCACAGAGAAAGAGGCAGGAGATGCCATYCTCACACTGGATGGGTCCCCATCATCCATGCTGGCTCCTGCTCTGTCCTTGTCCTGCTCGGAGTAGGTGCCTCAAGGCACAAGCTGAGCAGAGGCGGTTGGTGCTCTCTGGCAGTGGTCTGCATTTCCAGGGAATTTCCTCTGCTCCTGCCTCACTGCACAGGCCCTGGCCCATCACTGCTGCCCCATCCTCACTCTCAGGTTTCTTCTGCAGCAGCTTAGCCTTTCTCTGGGCTACAGCACATTCACCCACAGAGGCTCAGAGGCCTTAAACAAGGAAATGAATGTGATTTGTATTCTCACCTCATCTAGAGATGTATTTAAATCTTTTACCTTTTTATTTACCACCCACTAGCCCAGCTCCTTGGTCTGAGGCAGCGCAAAGACAGGTTTAATATATATAAGACTCTGGGCAAAGGTACAGTCCTGGTACTTTGGGGGCCCAAATGGGTACATGGAGAGCTCTTGGTGGCTCTAAGGATTTCTGTGGCTGTTGGAGGAGGACACCTAGGTGGCATTGGCAGCCTTCATTTGTGTGCTCTTGGGGAGCAAGGAAAACGGAGGCCTGGGGAGCAGGAGCAAGAAATGAAGCTGATGAYTTCTCTGGTGACACTCTTTGCTGGCAATCATCATGCTGCACGAGGTGACAAGGATACATGTCACCTTATGTCTACAGAAGTGCCGTGCTGAAACACTTGTGTGCAAGTGGTAGAGTGTGCAAGCCCTCAAGAACTTCCCTCTGGTACCTGCCCCTGGCTCCTGTTTGAACCATGACAGACGGGGCCAGGCAAGTCCAGTCATGGTGCGTATTCCCTGGGGGCAAATGCTGCAAAAAAGACAGGCAGCAGCCCCATCTCTAATACGCTGCCAGACAGCTCTTCCAGCTGCTGGATGCTGAAGTCTAAGGTAAAGGTTTGATGTGGAGATCTAGTGTTTGGACACCAACCAAATGAAAGAAATATTCTTGAGTCTAGGCTTGTGTAGGATGGCAACATATAGGAAGACTGGAAATAAAAGAGTGAGAAGGGGGAAGGAAGGTACAGGAGAAAAGCCTGTGTTTGAATTGTGAGAGGTCAAAMTGGGGAAAGTCATGGTCAGCAAAARCAGAACTGGCCCRGTCTCAACCACATGAAAACGATCTCTCAGAAACAAACTTAACCCAAGTCGACCGGTTCATGGAACCGTAGTCCTGAATCCAGTGCCATCTGTATCACTGCGTTTAGGTACAACGTTTAGGTGCAAAGACCTGCATCTTTGCTACTCTGATTTCTCGTCTTTGTAATTGAATGTAATTATAGATGGATGTCTGTTTAATTACTTGTATCACATGAGTGCTCTTTTCTCGCAGACTGCATGACATCTCCCACTTACAGCGAGGTCCCCCCTCTCCTGATTCTGCCTGTATCGGAGAAGAGAGRAGATTTTGCCTCCTCTCACTGTACAGCCAGAGCAGCTGGACTTGGTTATTTTTTGGCACTCTCAGATTATCCCCAAGGCAAGTCATTTTTAGGGCTGTGCTGCCTTTGATTGGGTAACTATTATGAAAAAGTCCATCCATCCCTTCGGTAAAAGCTTATTGCAATACAGGGCACCCTGACTTCCGAATAATAACTTACATCATCACCTAATCAGTTGCCGTAGTAACAGATTTCCTAAATTTCCCTGTTGCATTTGCATGTTCATAATATGAAAATAAGGAGTGGGAGAAGGAAAGGAAACAAAGGAAATCCAAGGCTTTGCAGGATCTGCTCGCTGACTGGAAGGCACCTGTAATGTAGCACTGTTTGCTGATCAGCCTGTGCTTTATTTACTCACCTTTGTTATTTCCGTGGCCCCCTCACTGACGCAGCAGCAGTTGCTGTAAGCACACTGTGTGGGGGCAAGTCTGGAAAATTACTAGCATCCTCCCTGCAAGATTTAGCAGCACAGAGTGAAATAGCTCATGGGCAGATGTTTGTACTGAGAGGAGATATTGCTAACTGTCAAGGCTGAGCAGGGCTGGGCAACCAGACCGTTCACCCAGCAGATACTGTATTAAATAATGAATTTAGAWTTTCCTTTCAAAAAAACTTGGGCTAAAATCATTGCATGTAGGTTTGCATGCTTATTCTGTGATGGTTCAGCTCAGCAGACGTTTTYCCCCCAAAATTTCCAGTAAGCTTTCTAGATGACCTTCCTGTTCAGCCCAGACTCAGATAGTCCCACTTGCACCACACTAGGAGAATTGAAGGGTGATGTCACTTGCCATTTGAAGGGCTTTGCTCGAAGCAGACTCACCACAACCAATTAACTACTGGCCCTCAAACCTCAACTGAGTCTCAACAAGCAGCTTCAGTCTTTCCTGAATGGGCAGCAGATGAAAGCCTGTGCAGCTTGGACCGGAAAAGGCAGCTTTCCTTCTCCCTCCTGGCAAGTTTCACAGTACAAACATGACTTGGGACCAGCGTGGAGATAGCCATGGAGGAGAAGGTGAAGGTAGCTAGGCACTGGGTGCACACAGTACCTGCAAGCTGTCCAGGCTGGGACAACCTTAAAGCAGCAATCCTTGGGAGAAGGAGGCCCATTCGTCCCTAAGACACACATTGTGCCACGGTTCTCGGGGGAAATGGTTTTCTTAGTACTCTTCTTTCCATTTGTTTGTGGGCTCCTCTGCCTTTGGAGAGGCAGCTGAAGACACCAATAAGGGCACGGGGCAGATGGCCATGCTCCCCACCATGACCAGCACTGTCAGTGCTGAGCTTCGAGACCTGCCCCCTTGAGAACAGGCAACTTGTAGMAAACACAGAAGTATTTCTTGTCGAGTAAATATGCTGCAGGAGATAAGACTGGGAACAAGCTCAAGCCTCATAAAGTCCACATCTAAGGAGCACTGCTCTCTCCTTTAACCACACAGAGTTGTTCCTGTGTGGGATGGGGACAAAGGCCACAAAGAGAGGTCAGAAAACACAGCAGATATAAAGGTGGTCSCATGTGGCTGTTATATCAGGAGTCTTGTTTCCAATTTCCATGTTTAGTCTCGAATTGAGTAGCGCGCATGTGAAAATTAAAGCCCTTATTGCAAAAAGGTGAATGTTGAATACAATGAATTGGGGGAGTGCAGTATATCAAGAGTACTGTAATTATATCATCAGGGAATATCATGTGCATTGCGCAGCATTGTGATTAGTGATGTTGCAAGTAAGTAACAGAAGATTAAAAGTGTTCTTGGGTTCTCATCTGTAATGTAGCCCTGTTTAAGGTTATAGCTATCAAAATTATCAGTGGAAAAATACTGTATTTCAGAACTGATTCACAGAAGGTCACACTGAGTCAGAGATGATGGTCCTGCTGGGAGATCTGGGCACTGAGAAGATAAGCAAGGTTTTGGGTACTCCCAGGGACTTGCAGAGACAAAAATACTGAGAAAGAGATTAATGCRTCTTTCAGATGCACAAGAGCCCTGCATCAGCTGACAGGCACCACCAGGTTACCCAAAGCTACATGCTTAGGGATGTTTCTGGTAGCCCTCTCTCTGAGCAGCAAGGCAAGACAGTGTTAGGCAAGGAGTTGAGCAGGATTAACGTTGATATTTCTGGYTTTCATGCACACTCCATGTCTCCTGTGTGCTGCAGGAGATCTAGTCCAGTTCTGCCCTGATGGCATTTCCAGAGCCTGGCCTCAGAGAGAAGTCGTCTGTCGTTGCGTTGTGTGCAAGGAGCCCAGACCAAGAAGGCACCGCATTTCCTCATCAAAGCACCAACAAATAATCCCAAATGACTGGCCAGTCTCTGCAGAGACATCCAGCAAGCACCCATCCACCTCCCTGGGTACCGGGCTATCACCAGTTACCTCCACTAACCTTTCAATCCCTAACATCTCTTAGTGGCCACGGGAGGTGGGATTATCTCCATTTTACAGATCATTGACTTGAAAAGCAGTTTCTCAAGGGAAATTTGCAAGGCACTTCCAGAGCAGGGCAAATCCTCAGCCCCCTGCTCCACCTGGCAGCACACGTGGCCTTGGACAGGTACCCACTGCTCGAACGTGCAGCCCCATCTCTCACAGACWTGCTAATCCATTTTCCTTCTATTTTTACACTGCTCCAGACAGGAGCGAGCTCTCTTTCCAGGTTGTTGAGAAAGGCTCTTTAACAAACACTCAGTGTCGAGTAGCAGGAACCATCAGTGCCAGGAGTTGCTCTGGTTACTGGGGCATATATGCTAGAAAGTATTACAGAAGGGCAGGAGGTGGGAAGCAGAGTCCTGACTCTAATCATCTGTTTCTTTCCGTCACTGGAAACTATAAAGCCTCATTTTAGTAATCCAGACACAAGCTTGCCACAGAAGAAGACAAAGTGCAGATCAAGGAAACCTTGATGTTACGGGACAGGATTTCCCTGTGAACTAAGCCGAAGGAGAAAGATGTTATTATAAAAGCAATGATTAATTTCTGAAATAAGGTCAGAAATGGATATGACTGTAAACAAATGGCATATTAGAGCTAGATCTTCAAAGAATTTGATGTTCATATGAATTTCTACAGCTCATTTTAGAACTAAAGAAAATTAGCTTTTTACTTTCTTGTATTACCACAAGGTGTGATATTGAAAAGAGGAAGTAGGAAGTTGGCATGTGGGTGGCCTGGGGATATATCTGTCACCTGCAAGAAGTCTTATGAGTATAGGCAATAGCATCAGTACCAACGAGGAACGATACCAAAGGGAGAGTAAGAGCTCTCTGCCTGCCTTCTAGCATCGTGTCTGCAATCAGCACAAGGTGACAAAGAGCCCTTTCGGTGCTGTGCCTTTCCAAAGGCCATCTGGTAGGGAAGGCATGGTAAAAGAGGACCTGTCTCTAGGGTTGCCAACATTCATATTCAGATATCTGATTAAGAATGTTCTTATTGCCAGAGATGCTCACTACCCCCTAATTCCAGCCAGGCTTCTCAATATTAAGCACCTTTTGTAAATCAGAGCCTGGTACAGTTGCAAGGTGCTTAATGGCACAACAAGGCCAGTGAAACAATCTCCCTTCACTGCAAAGCTGGCTCCGGATCACCGAATCCCTGCCCCCCTGGTCTGAGGTTTCCTAGAGCTGATTGAGAAATTCTGTGAGATTTTGACCAGGTCCCATGGGAGATGCCTCTGTGCTCAGGTGCATTCACGCGAGCTGCCCACTCATCACCCCTCAGTACCTGCCTAAGAAGCATCAGCTCTGTTAGGAAGGCAGGTGCAGGCAGTATTTTCAGGGGTTAGCAAACATACGCAGACGGAAGAGTCTCTGGAGTTTTCCTGAGCCAGGAACATGCAGTAAAATAATCCAGTTCAAGGTCTGCCAGTAACCTAGAACAGTCCTTGGCTATACCGATGTAAAGAACAGCTGAGTTTACTTCTGTGCACGTCCTGCTGCTGCCAACATGAGTGACAGACATTAAACTTGTGAGGTGATACACTCTTAAGTCTGTTTGCAGCTGTAGGTGACGTGTTCATCCAAACAGGCTATGGCATTTGTGGAGGTGCTAAGTCCTTGTGGAAAGAGGCTAGCRTAACTGAGCATATTTAAACTAATTGCTGAGACGGTGCTGCCCCAGGCAGCAGCAGGGTGCGAGGTCTGGGGCCAGGCAAGCAGTGGGGGACAGAAGGTCTCAGGTTCCTTCTATAGCTGCAAGGGAAAAGTGTGCTGYTGGCTTGGGGGAAAAAATGGGGAAAACTGGGGATGCTGCTCCAACCAAGTAGTGCACTATGCTGCTTCAGGTGCACAGCTATGAGTAATGGCTAGAGTTGTGTGGCATGCTCCAGGGAACACCTTCCTGCCTTTCCCATGGTCCATGCTCTCTAAGTGAGCTGCCTGTGGGATCATACAGCACTAGAAGTTTTAGCCCAGCAAGAGCCACCAGAGATTGGCCTTGAGAAAGATTGAACTGTCTTCCTATGGACAGCATGGACATCAGGTAATCAAGATAAGGGTGTCCCAGCTAGAAAAGCCCTCATGGAGTTTCAACTCYGTACAAAAGCTGTATTTGACTAGCTGCTGACCTGACAGCAGCTTAAAAGAAGACATAACAGTAGTAGATTTCCTCAGACTTGGATGAAGGCTGCAGCACAGCTTTACTGAAGAAACCAGGCAAGATAACGGTGCTACACAGAGGCCAGAAGAGGTGGGCTTCATTCTACATTCAAGTTTTGATTCCAAACACTTCGCAAAGTGCTTCTACAACTTTTTTTCAGCCAGCACTGCCAAGCGAAAGATGAAAGACACTGTTGTTTGGATGCTTCTGGCACGAGGCTCTGCTACAGCTCTTGTCTCATTTCACCAAAACGCAGCGGTGATTCCCATGAAAATCCTACTAACCAGAAACCTATCAAATAAAGCACTGAAAACCAAAAAGTGTTTGTCATTCATCACATTATTAAACAGTTACGGAAAAATCTTTGTGCACAAAACAATTAATAGCTGCTACATTAAACCATGAAGTAAAGCAAGAGCCTGATTACTGAGGTCAATTACCAAAGCCGCTTACTGTTTCATGTACAATAAAGGATAAGAAATTACTGTAAAACTAATGCTAGCAAAAAAAAAAAGAGAAAGAAATGCCTCCCCCTTGGTTATCCTTTGAGCAATGGCAGAGGTGACTCAGCTGAGGTGTCCCCAAACTTCACCGTCACCCAGAAGTGGCTGTTCCTGGGAAGAAGCACCACGAACATCACAGCTCAGAGGCAGAGCTTGRAAGTCACTGAGCGCTGAGACAGAGCTCCGAGAGACGCAGAAGGCCTTGTGTGCAGCAGAGACAAATCTGGAATACTTTAAAAAATGTATTTCCCAGTGCAACACAACAGACGGAAGGGAGGTTTAGAGAGGCCACTGCGAAGCTGCTTTTCTACTCCACACTGCCCAGATGCAAACTGACTCTTGTGCTGACAAGGAGCTTGTTACTCGCCCCTGACTTTTTCCAGTGTTTTCTCCTTGTTTTTATCACCTAAAATAAAACTCCCCTGGGGGATGGGGGGAAGGAGTGTGTCTGGCTGTACCATAAGCCACGACTCCCATGTTGTTGTGAGCCATTCTGTTCCATGATTAAAGCCGGGCTAGATATTTTATTCATAACAAGCGCGTTAGGGTTTTTCTGTGATGTTTGTGCTTCTGCCGCCCGGCGCCCTCCCCTTGCAGGGACTTGGCGTGGGTCGCGATTTCCTCTCTGCAGGAGCAGAGCTCACAGCTCCGCACTAGGAATAAACACGCGATTTAGCCAAGGGCGGATTCACGACCGCAATTCGTGTTCCGAAACAGGGCAAGCCTTTTGCTGATARACAAGCAGCTCGTGCGGTCGCGATCGAAAATTTGGCATCAAAACACCAAACGTGACATTTGCAGCGCAGGATCCCGGCAGACGCGGAGCGAAACGAGGCGGCCGGGAGCTGTCCCCCTCCCGCCGCCCGCCGCCCCGGCCCCGTCTTTGCCCTCCGTGTCCTTTCCAGGGCGTAACCGTGCACCGCTTTTCTTGTAAAACCAGCAAACTTTATTTTGTTAAGTTTCGAAAGGCCTGAAAAAGAGACGTGTTCGGTCTGAAAGGGAAACTCGGGTTTCAGAGAGGCCGTTGAGTCACTTTGAAGCGCGGAGGCATGAAAATGAATGGAGAGGGGGGTCTTCAGCCGGCTGCGATTCACAGGGGGAGCCAGGGAGCACCGGGGGGGCTGCACCCTCCGTACCTGCAGCAATGCAAAGCGCTGCACAGAAAGACCCAGGAAGGAGAAAATACCCCAGAGAAAATGAAATGTCTCTTTGTTTGTCCTGATAATTCGGCTTATAAAAACATGAGGCAGTCTAGTGGAAGGAGGATATACGGAGAGATGTTAACGTTTTCCGAGCTATGCAATTTTTGCACGGCGTGGTCTCACTTCGGCACAGGTGCATGCAGTTTAGGGGCTGAGCAGCCCCAGCAGGCACACCTAAGCRTGCATTTATGTTCAGGAAGAAGCTAACATGCTAAATCAGCTGCACGCTGAGAGCCAAATCTTTTACCCGGAGAGTTACCCCAGATCAAGAACGCGGATATTGCTGCACACCCTGGCAAAGCTGGCTTTCTGCAGAAATGTCCTTTATCAGCTCGCCCCTGCACGGCTGTCACCCAGCCGCCCTGTGTCCTTTAGGACAT
The DNA here is from genome assembly GCF_003343005.1 of Rhea americana. Lineage (NCBI taxonomy): Eukaryota > Metazoa > Chordata > Aves > Rheiformes > Rheidae > Rhea > Rhea americana. The sequence continues at coordinate 2,055,321 of NW_028187144.1, read as the reverse complement.
CCTCCCGCAGGCAAGAGGCAGCTCACGGTGTTTCAGGTTTCGAGTTTCATGTGCACCGGTTGCCTGATGAGTACGTGCACGTCCACCAGCCGCCCGGCTGCTGCCACGTATGGGGTGTTAACAGCTGGATCGGCCTGCTGTCCCCGCCGTGGGGAGCTGCCTTGTCCTTCCCTGAGGAGCGGCCGATTTTCATGGCACATGGAGGAACTCGCCACGAGACCTCCATCCCCTGCCAGACTGGACAGAAACAGGCYAGCGAGTTCACAAGTTTTTTAGGGGAAAGGGACAGACAGGACCAACATCCAGACATGCAGACAGGCAGCATGGTCACATCAGCCTTGTTTCTTCAGCAAGCCAAGCTAAAAATAATAGCAGCAAAATACAGACGTTCRAGAAGCTGAAAATAAGGCACAAATGTCATGTGAATCACAGGGCCTAAAAGGATGCCTGGGCTATCTCAGGCAACTGCATCATGTTATTCCTTTGACACATCATCCTCCAGGATGGTTTGCTCTTTCATTCCTCCTCCTCAATGGAAAGCTGACTTACCCTTTAGTCTTCTGATCACTGAACACCCCCTCCTAATTTCCAGCCTGAATTTGTATTACTCTCTTAGAAGATCACGTGGAAACAAGAGTTTGCACTGTGTGCCTATGCAACAGAATTCAAGTTAAAAGGAAACGAGTGAAGTTGGAAAAAATGATGSCAGATGCAGGAGGGCTGAGGCTGTAAAAGGCTGGGAAACACGGGCTGCAAAGTGCCCGTTTGCACTACACATGTACAAATGATGCTCCTTAGCATTTGTATAACACCCTTCAGACAGCGTGCTCAGAGAGCCAAGACTTGTACTATCACCAAACTTCCTGAAGCCTAGTCTCATGGAAACTGCATCCTTTCATTATCACCAGTAGTGATGCTATCTCTACTATAACAGTTCAGAAAATCCTTGCTCTTCAATAAGATCCCATTCTGCTAAAAATTAAAAAAAAAAAATCCCATCTTCACTAGTCAAAAATCCATCATTACTGCAAGATAACTTAAAGAAAAAGTGAGGTTGAGGGTGAAATAGCAGCAAGCAGGGAACAAGAGAATATTTTGCATATGCTAGGAAGCACTAGCTTGCAAAATGAATTCCCTGCTCAGCCTTAGCCTGGCTCCTTGAGAGGAGAGGCAGTTCTTCATGCACCAGTTGCCACCTTGCTTGAAGCCCTCAGCCACAGCACAGCTGACGTGCTAGTGCTCCATCACAGTGTTTCAGCCRCTGCTGCCCAGCGGAGACAGCCCCAGAACAGGATTTCAGGCTTTGAGAAAAGAGCTGTTACAGCAGTTGGTGTGCATACTGTATAGTAAACGCACAAGCTGCACCAGCCTCTGTTTTGGTGTGGATCAAGTAAGGCACCTCTGGGCCACATACAGCAGACGTTGGACCTTGCTTTCCCCTTTACGCTCAGCAGCAGTTTGTTTTATAGCAGCCTCCAGAGCAAAGGGTCAGACTGAAGGAGCTTCTCCACTGAGTGCTGAACAAACACAAAYAAAGATGAAACCTGTATTGTGAAGAGCTCAGCAGCCAACATGCCAGGATGCTACAGATGGATGAAATAAAATGGAAAGAAAAAGAAAACAGTGAAGGGAAGAGACTGTAGAGGAACAGGAGAAGAGGGACTAATTTACCCTAATTAGAGCTTTTACAGGTTAGATGTCTGAGCTAATCGCCCTTGCCTCTGTTTATAGTTAATGAAGACAAATAGACCCCTCCTGAGCACTGTCCTCACGTCCTAACATAGGACAAAAACCATGTCACCTGAAACACTCTCTAGRCAGCCCTGTTTCTGTCAGCCAGCTATAAAGGGAGCGAGGGGTGACAGATGTCTGACTTTCTGCTGCCTGAACCAGGTGTGATGAACTGCATCTGAGAAATCAAATGTATTAGTTGAGGGCACAGCTTGGTGGTTTTATCTCATGGAATTTGAGGCGGATTGTTTTTAAATAAAATATATGAGCAAAGGATTTCATGATCCCATGACAAATTCCTGGTCTGATGTTTAGGTATTTTATTCAAAGAGGACTTTCCCAGGGCAGAGCAGACCTAGCTGAGGAGACTGCCTGAACAAGATGGCCCATGAAGGAGAYATTGCAGAGGAAGCCCTGATGGGGTCTCTCAAACCTGCGTTCACATCAGCAATACTGGTCTGGACCTGGCACCCTTATATCTGGCAGTGGGTGCAAATCCAGATTTGCCCAAAGTCTGAGGTTCTGACTCAAATTCTTATCTAGTTAACGAAATAAAGTGCCTGTGACTGAAGCAGAAATTCTTCCGCTAGCCCTTTTGCTGGATGTGGAGGGAGCCAAGGGCAGCCGGCCCAGGTGCAGGCAGGTACATGCAGCCAGCTGAGCCCTGCCAAGCTCATGCCTGGTGCCAGGTGGGTTCACGAAGGGAGATGAGCCCACACAGCTCAGAACTTCTTCAGCTAGGATCTAGGTTGCATCCAGCTTGGGAATGCAACCACTGACTGATCTGTCGTAGTTCAGTAAGGAAAGTGGAAGAGAAGGGGAAGAAATGACCTCCAGTGAGATTCTAATCTTCTGTGAACACAAAAATGAAAACACCCCCAAATGCCTTGCTTTGGTCAAAATGCTGTGATTCCAAAAATATCAACCACTGAGAGTTTCTGCTTCTCCTTTTTTTTCTATTTTTGGAGAAATACAGCTGATTCACTTATACATAAATCAGATTGTTAGAAGTGCAAGAGAAATCTTTTTCTTGATGTTTTCTGCATATTTTTCTGCCTCACTGTGGGGATGTCCTCCCCTTCAGCAGCAGCTATCAAAAGACATAAAACCAGAAATATAGCAGCCTGGTGCTTTGTCAGTTCTGTAACTGCAGTTAACCTGAGATGAGAAGGAGACTATTACTGAAATATAATTCCAAACTGCTGGGCAACATGATCCCCTGCTTCTCAATTCATCAAATAAACTATTCATCATTCTAGACCAAACCTAAACTGACATCATCATTTTGATTTAAAGAAAATTGAAGATTTCAGACCATCTAACATGAATGGTGGGGATTTTTTTGCTTTTTTGTTTTCTTCATTAAATGAAAGCAAGTTTTATAATTTAAATATTCCTATATACTGATCAATGAATGCATATTTTCTCCATGATTATTCATGCACTGGAACAACAGAGAAATTAACAATCTTAATTCCCTAACGAAGTTGATTCTTTCTAAATGTATACGTGCATACTGGGATCTGCAGTAGCTCCTGGAGACCTATCACTTAGGGCCTGATTGTGCTAAGTCCTGCACAGAAGATAGCCCCATGGCTTCCCCCTGTCTGCTGCAGGCTGTGCTCTTGTTAAGTATATCGCCACGCCGCCCTGACTTTTCAAACTCCAAACTTTCCAGCTCTGCCTCTGGCAGAACTATCCCATTTTGCCTTCACTTACAACTGGGAGCATCCCAACCAGGGTGGTTCTGCCACCAACAACAGCCAATATTTACCCCTCTGTCCACCAGCTCCTTGTTCCTGTTCATTATAGACAGTCTCCATCTTAGTTCCTATGCCTCTTATTAAGAAGAATAAAGAATAATATAAATAATAAATAAATAAATAATAGAATAATATAAAGAATAAATGCCCCTTGTTGAGAAGAACCAAGAACCCACTCTCCAAAGCCATCTCCCACTCCTCTCCCTCTCTGGAACAACACATTAAATATTTATTTACACCCTGAGGGCACCTGATTCTCTGCTTCCTCCCTTTGCCTTGAGAGCCCCCTTCTTCCTTCATCCTTTCACTCTCTGCTTCCCCAGGGTCTCTTTCCCCACTGCACACTCCTTTCTTCCACACATCCCCAAGGCAGAAGGGACTTTCCACAGAGATCATATACGATGTGAGTGAAAGGAGCCCATCACCTGTGGAAGCAAGGATACCAAACACCCCTCCATTACCTTTCATGAAGACAAGGATCAAGGAGGTCAATGATGTGATTCACTGAGAAAATGATCCTGGTGAAAGTGCCCAGACAGCACTTCTCCTTTCACTAACCAAAATGAAGGTTTCCTGTGGCTGTCTAGTAGAAGCTACCTCAGGGACACTGTACTTGTCATTTCTTTCATTTCCTACAAAAGATAATTCCCCCTGCCCTGTGCACCAAGGCAGACTCATGCAGCCAGCAGAAGGATCTCTCGACAGCTGTCCTGTGAGCATAGAAATCCCTGATGAAGGGATCAGAATGAGGACAAACACCGGGACTTCCAGAAAAAATGCAGAACTCTGCCTTCCTGAAAGGCAGCTCCCCATCAACGATGACAGCAGGAAGCAGAGAAGAGACAGGAAGAACAGCAGAAATGGGAGCATGTACAAGCAATCCTCTTGGTCSTCTTCTTGGTGGCTCTGTCAAAGAAGAGGCTGGAGAACATCCTGAGCAGGAGGATGCATCTGAAAGATTATGCTTAACACTCACAGGTGGATCAGTTTTGTTCAGTCTGGCTTGAATCTCTATATGGTTTCAACCTTCACAATTACCACAGCAATCAGTTCTGTACTTTTACATGTAGTGTTTGAAAAAGTGCTTTCGTCTGTTTGTGTCAAGCCTGCTGATGATTGGAGACCGTCTAGTTTTTATACTGTGGGAAATAGTGAATATTCTCCCCCTCTTTGCCATCTCTATAGAACTCCAAATTCTATGGACTTCTATGGGGTATATAGGTCTCTACAGATGCTCAGCTGTGTCTTTTTCAAGGACTTTTAGGCCACTTTGTTTCTCTTATTCTGGAAACTATTTTATACTCCTGATTGTCATTTTCACTCATCTCTGGACCCTTTCTAGCTCTGTTACCTACTTTTTGAGAGGTAAAAAAGAGGCATGGTTACACTGCACGTGTAGCATGAAGCCAGTAACATACTGGCATTTTCTGTCTGGTTTTTTGATTCATTTCGTAACTGTTACCTTTCAAAATATACCTGTCATTTTGCAATAGTACTGCCTTACTTCTTGGCTAATGTTTTCAGACTTCATTGCCTAACATTAAACATGTAAATCCACAGGAAACTGAATAAGTGACCACAGTTYTCATTGAAGTTGTTTTACCTGAATTCTCTCTGAAGTGCAGTCAGATAAAGATACATACATTCCTCCAAGGAATTTACCTACATATTTCTTGTGAGCAAACAACCATCTGCCTCCATCTGAGAGATGCACGCTCCAGCACACACCTGACTAAACTCTGTGGTTGCCCACATCTCCCCTGTGATGGTCCTCAATGCTGGGTATCTCTACATTGGAGGTGGAGCAATATTTGCTGCCASAAACACCTGTTGGCTTCAACAAATGTTAGCCAGACTTTAAAAGGAGTGTAATCCTCCAGGAATTATTAACTGAATTTAATAAATGTATTGATTCGTTAGAAAAAGAGGTGAYGTCTAAGTAAACACATCACAAGTTTGAAGTAGGCTTAAATGTAGTATTTGCTCAGATGACTGACATATGACTTATCCTAGTCCACTTCAGACTCAGATCCAACTTACTATGTCTAAGTCCACATCTGTATTTTTTGTGGGCACCGCTATGTCTTCTGAAGATGAAAAYCCTATGATCATCTGGGCTTCAGTAGCTGAGCAGCTCTGCTTCTTCCCCATCCAACTGCAGGAGAATATTTTTGCCTTTCTGGGTAGAGGACAGAGTCATAGGAAGGCACTGGAAGGCTCTCAGTGGTCTCTGKTGAAATATTTCCATCTGGCATCACTGGAAATCTTGGAACTTCCCAGCCTGAGGTCAATGTCCTGTCTCTGAGAACAGCTGTCAGTGACTTCAGAAGAAGGAACAYGAAACTGCATCAGACAGTTATGGAAATAGTCTGTCTAACAGAAATGGCTCCTATTTATTTGGAGCACAAACATGCCTCTTACTGAAGATTCTCAACCTTTCCAAAACTTAAGGAGTTTTTATTTATTTTGTAATTCTCACTAGATATTCCCACTATCTAGAAAAATATCCAATCTTCTTCTGATTTGTACTAAGCTCTTGGCCACAGTGCTGTTTTATAATATTAGGCTGCTGGAAAAAAACAGTACAAATRCTGAAATTTGCTTTGGGGCAGAATTTTGTACCAGAGGTCTACTTCACATAAACATTCACAAAAAGCTCATGTAAAACAATAGCTAGCTCTTGTATAGTACTTTTGCACAGATTGCAAAACTATTTGCAAATGTGCCTATTTCATTTCAGTTTTCTTTAAAACTGAAAAGAAATGACTCATTTTCATCTGACAAATCAGCAGCTTCATGCAGGACTTCTGGTCTTACTGCAGGGATCTATCAAAGCATCTGTGCTACCTTACATGAAGTGAGTGAAAATATGGAGGCCTTTGGRGTAAAAGTCACAGCATAAAAGTAAGATGGCTATCAAGAACTATCAAAGTCAGCTGTAATTTGAGAGATGGTTCCAATTTTTTTCAGCTCCTCTCTGTTACAGGTAATAACTCCCATGCTGAACTGAGGGGCACACAAAATATTTCATAATCCACACAAGGTGCCTGATGCCAGATAGTGCACATCAGTTTAAAGGGAACTTAAGCCCAATCCATCTTTTATATAACCCACTGTATTAAATCGCAACTCCTGGAAGGTAGAATGAGGCTACTAGAATCAGCTGATACTAAGTGAAAATGTGAGTAATGCTTGAAGGTTGCAGAAAATATATTTTTTCTCCATAGTTAGCAACGTATGACTCATTCAGGCTCTCTAGCTGCTCCACTGCATGAATGACTCAAAATTCCACCGAGAATGGAGGCACAAGCAGTCCTCGCCCTGTGCCAGCAGTCCTCTTTTCAAATCACCCTTGCTCTATCTCACCCACTTCCAAAMAGAAGACTCTTTCCCCATTACTTCCTTCCATCGTCCCCATGCAAACCCAGATAAAACGTTGTGCGCAAGCATAGTCCGTGCTCACTGCGACTTTGGAAAGCACAGGATGTGCTTTCTTTAATGTGTTTAAGTGAACTCAGGTATCCATTTTTAAAAAGTGAAAGCATAAATGGGTTGCTCTGCTGACTCCCTCTGAAATTCTCTGGAGCGCGAGGACACTGTGCTTTTAGATCTGTTGGATCAAAATGTCCCATATAGAATTTTCCTATGCAGAGAAGCCGGCACTCAGAGTTGGAAGGTCTTAGAAATCTTAGTCAATCATTTATTTGGGAGCAAGTTTTGAATTCAGCTCAGTTTGGACCTTGAAAGATCTCAGTCTCTGGAGAGCTGTATGATTTTACAAACTAGTAATTCCTGCTTAGTTTAAATAGTGTAAATTGCTGCTGAGAGGATCCGTTTAAATTTATACCAGGCATCTCCATGAGAATGACTCACACACATCCTTATCTTTAGTGATTCCTGGCCATATGCCCGAACGCAGGTTGCCTCTGCAGAGCTCTGAGCAAYTCTTTGGTGTCCTAAGCAAATCTGCCTTTGATGTCACGTTCCCACTGTCTCATCACTTGATGCATCACATAAGTCATTTGCCATGGACCAAAAGATGGAGAGTAAGAAATTGTGCTGGCGTGTGTATTTGTTGTCTCTTCAAGAAAATATGCTGCACAGTCGGACTATTGCCTAACTCCATTACCTCATCCTTAAGCTGATCACCATCCTCTGGTTCTCTGGATCACCGCCCTGTTGCAATGACCATGGGATTTTTTGGAAAGCAACCATTTCCTCTCCTCAAAATCCACTCGCCATAAGAGCAAGTCTGTGGTCACRTAATGAAGTGAAGCATATATGTTCATTCGTAAGAGCAGGCAAGCCACTGGTTTTAGTTATGTGGTTTGTTTCCTATTTATGAGAAAATTACCATGTTCAGAAGGGAATTATYGTGCATTATTTCCCCAATCCATTCTTTCCATTACACATTTTTATTCAGCCTTTTCAGTTTTCAGTTGAGTTAAATTCTCTCTTTGACTGTTTATCTTCAGCTGAGCAGATAGCTACTGGTCCCTCCCACCAAAAGCTGCTTAGGATTTCACCAGCATCTGAGGAACTTGTGCTTTCATTAAAAAAGAAAGGTTCCAGTCCTTAGAGTTGCACATGTAGCTTCTGAATACAGCATCTTTATACAGATGGAAACAACAGCATGAACTCCTTATGTTGCTAATTCAAAATCTATTTGCTAGAATTTCTCTTTCAAAGTTAACCATTTCACTGCTGGCCATCTTAATTGTCTAGAATCAACAAAATGATCCAAGAGTTGGGATCTCCAGTACAGATTAGGCAGAAGCTGTTCACCACCAGATAAACCTAGTTTGGACGAGTCCCTTCAACTTGTTCAAAGCTGCCTCTTCTGTTGCGATCATGATATGTAGTATTCTGGGTCAGTTGCTCTTTCTTTCACCCTGAGACTTTCAAAACAGTAAGTTTTTAATCACAAGTCTCAAATTATGGCTAAAGCTTGTCTCTTGGCTGACTCAAATTCAGTCTGAGTTTAGACTCATAATTCAAAAGCTTAAGTTATCTACAATATACTGAGAAAATGGACATCCAGAARGAGCACACAGATATCCACAAAGAGGCAGGGGTAGCTGGGTTTGCTCAGCCTGGAGAAGATAAGGCTCAGATGATTTTATTGCTGGCTACAGCTATATAATGGAGGGGTGCAGAGAAGACAGAGCCAAACTCTTCTCAGAGGTGCACTGTGATCAGACAAGGGGCAATGGACACAAGTTCCAAAAAAGGGAAATTCCAGTCRGATACTAGGACACATTTTTGCACCATGATAGTGATCAAATARAGTAATGGGTAGTGGAAAGTTTGTGGCATCTCCATTTCTGGACATTTTCAAAACTCAGATGGTCAAGGCCTTCAACAAGGTGCTTTATTTGAATGTACTTTGAGCTGGTGGTTGGACCAGATGACCTACAGAGGCCCTTTCCAGCCCAGATTATCCAATGCCTCTGTAGTTCTAAGSGTTTTCAGGCCATCTAAGATACTGACTAAGAGTCAAAGCTGTCCTGTTAGGCTACCTTTTGCCATGTAGTTCGAGCAGATTTGCAGTTATATTTCATTTCCACACCACTAACACCAAGTCCTTCTGTTTTGACTAGCTCATCAAAGTTGAATCTTGTTTCAGGTGGAGATATATTTAATGTAYAATAAAAGTACTTTAGCTATAAAGTTACCTGAAATCTTTTGAACGTCAGCTAAAAATATTCACTYATGCCTTTCTTTTTAGCTCCACTTAGTGTATCTCATTTCTTCTTGCTCATCACTGAAGTATTTCTCTATATGCCCTCTTCCTTTTATTAACTTCTTCTTGTCTGCTGGCAGCAAAGATATTTGGCATTGAAAATTGACAGAATATCAGCATATGTGGCCTTTTAGTGTGATTAATTAGCATTTGGAAAGAACTTTGTAATCAGCCAAGGAAAAACAGCAAGGCTGTGAGGGTTAACAGAGGGATCTTTTCCTTTACTTTTTGCTTGATTTATTTTATAAACAGTGACGCAAGCAAATACATCAGGACCCACATTGGAAAGCTACTTCTTATTATACTGGATTAAAGAAACAGAAGATCAGTGGAAGCATTTTGCCTGCTCTTTGAGAGATACTACCGCTCTGGCTCGCTCTATATGATTGCAGGCAGCGTACTTCTCCGCTTGCCTGTATTTTGTCAGTTCAATGCTTATCTGAAAACCTTGCCCAGTAATCTTACCAAATGATGGTTTTCTCACTACTGTTGCTTTCAAAGCAAAAACTCACACAGCCTTGTTTGGCATGTTATCTCCTATCAGCTCTTATTCAGTTGCAAAAAAGGGCTTGAAAATCAACGGGAAACCCAACAAAATGTGATAAMAAAAAGCAGTGTGTCAGGGTTTAAGGAAGTGTGATTACAGGCACCATGGAGACCATTGTCAGGGCAGATATGTCTTTTTTTTAATTAACTGGAATAGAGGCAAAAGAGCATGTTAACAAGATTAACAAACGAAATTACCAAATTGTAGGTGTGAACATCAGTGAGTATCATTCCCTGCACTATCTCAGAAGATATCACCCTAGGAATTTTTTTTTCATTTTTAAAAATCATGTTTCTCACACATCTCACAAAAGTTTGAAAATGTTCTGTGAGAGCCTCTTGAGGACTAGACTAGAATCGGCCTTCTTGTGCATTAACTTAGAGATCAAACTCTTTTGCAAAGGAGAGCAATAGTGCTTTTGGTTATTCCTTGTTTTTTAATGTGCAAACTTAAAATGTCCGTACTGAGCTGTCTAGGCCACTGGAGCAAAATTCTAGACTATGACAGGATGTATCTCTATTTCCTTTTAAAATTTTCAGGATCAGATCCTGGATAATTAATTTAGGGCTAATATTAGTAAGTAAGTATTTATCCCATTTTAAAGCTTCTTAAAATCTTCCCCTAGGAAGACAGAAAAGAAACAAGATTGGAGAGAGAGCACAGATAGATATTTTTGTGCAAAAAAAGTGGGATTTTTAGGCAGAATACTGGCAAATATTTATTAGTGATTTGRAGGTATCTAAAATCAGGACTGGCAAAAATTGTGCCTAATCCAAACACTAACAAACAGGTAAGTAACAAGGAACACAAAGCTTGATACAGAGACCAATCTGAACTGATCAAGGTCCATCAGACAACAGGAAAGAAGAACGATAAATGTCTATGTACATTAAAAAAAAATCTCRTCCCCATCCATTTACTGGAAATTTCCATACTTGCAATGAAAATAAATCTAAAATATGCCACTTGTGGCATTGTCRAAGACATTCCCGTTGCGATGCTGGCAACACTTATACAAGCCAGTGTAGGAATATCAAAAACTACAAAGAGAAGACCCCTGCTTCCTTGAATTCTATGCAGCCTTGGTCTCTTCCAKAAGCATATGTTTTGATGGTGCTTTGTAGTCAAGGGCTGCCTTTTATTTCATCTCATCCACCCTTCCTGTTCCTTTCTGCCATATGGAAATGGCTGGCAATTCATAACATCCTAGAAAACTTCAGCAATACCTATATAGATGTTATTAACTGCTTCCTCTGCACATAACAGTCCTGTTTCAAGCACTCTCCAGTAACAACTGACTTTTCCCATTCCTTTTTACAAGTGCACCTCACAGGGGTTTCTAAAAAAAAAAAAAGCAAACAGCTAGTTATAAATTATCCAGCTCCCTAACTCATAGCTCTTTTCTCCCAACTGGTTTCCTAGGACAGAGGTATGTAGCAGGTTGTTCTTAATATCAGAGTTTAACTCCTTCCTCCACCATCCTATATTTTCAGTTCTCAGTATAAGGGATCTCTGACACATGACATAAAAATCCAGCACACAAAACGTTTCCCTTGACACAAGTCACTGTTAATATAGGGAGTGAATATTCCCTGTTAGTGTGTCAATATTATTCAGAGAGAGTGCAAATACTACAGCAACAGGAAGGCCACCCCAATGCCAAAAGACTATGGAAGAGTCCTCATAGCTSGATAATCTTCCAAAAGGCTCCACCTTCAAAGAGTTTCAGTGGTTGACAAACAGAACATCAAACTTCTTCCAAGCCCTGAACATCAGTACAAACAATGAAAAATCCATTTTCACACTATCTTCTACTACAGAATTTGATTTGAAAAAAGATCTAGACCACGTTCATCTTGCTGCACTGACTGAAACTGAGAGATCTCCGGTATAACCTTGCCTTTCCCCTTGGAGTCACATGCTARTTTACACAAACTCACATCTCACACAAAGCTACATCTCTGCTACTCCCACAAATGGCTGAAATGTCTCTTTATATTCCTGATAATTTATCTTTCATGCTACTTCTGGTCCTTTCAATTCTAATTCCACCTCTGTGACACTGGAAGGACAGGAGCTGGTTGGCATGGGAGTTCCCTCTTCATTCTTAGTCTCCAGAAAAATATTAGTTACAGATGATTCAAATTGCCTGCGGAGCTCACGTGCTCCAAGGGTAGTTCTAGGCACTGARTCTCCACCAAGGTCACTACATTATATCAGAGAGATACAATATAAGAGATATGGGGGCAGTATGTGGAGTGTATGGGGACTTCAGGAGCTGTGCATACAGATTACATCAATGTGACCACAGTCACCTCTTCCAGGGCACCAGCACCACAGCTGAGACCCAGTGCATTCACTTGCCACTGACATGCCGCCAGAGTTTCCCACACTGGAACCACCCAAGGCACAAGGTCTCCAGGAGATACAAGTTCCTCATTCCAAAAGTGGAGCTATTTGAAATGATCTCTCCTCCGTGCATCCCACTGCCAATCTTTCTCTTCYGTGGCTGTGCTAAGCTGAGCCTGGGAAAAGTCATAGAAAGTCAGAAGGGTGATGTGCTTAGCTCCACATTGCCCTACAAAATATTGGCTTAGTACATTAAGACTTGTGTATGGGCACACTTAAGGCATATGAATGAGCTGAGCAGATAGTCCTAGCAAAATTTCCTAGCTCAAGTTCAGAGTCCTGGGGAATGGCAGAGGGAGAGGACTTCACCAGAGCTCCAGCTGCTGAACCAATAGGTATCTTTCCCTGTGTGGATGACTTCAGGTCTTCTTAAAAGGCAGTAAATGGAGCCTAGCATTCCATTTCTAAGTGAGTTTTTACTGATATTTAATCTGCCTGTTCACAGGCTCCCACAGCATCCCTGCTTTAATTTGGTTGGCTCTTGAGTTTGTCAGCAGCATGGGTTTTTTTTCTTGGTTTGAACCCACCATTCCTCATCTTCTCAGTTGCTGTTGCTCTGGGATTCTGTCACTGCCTTAGCTCTTTGCTATGGAAGCAACCAACTTTAGTCATGGCTCCACGGAAAGGAAAATGATCTATAGCTGCTTCCTTAGAGGCATTTTTGTTTTGCTGGGAAAAATTTCTGAGACAAGTGCTCATTTATTTCATAATAAAGTCAACCAGTAAGTTAAATGCTCCTGCAGAAAGTTGTCTCCTCATTTCAGAAAAGATGTTTTAACTTTGAGAGTGAAGCTACATGCAAAAAGAACTATTTTGGGAGCCTCAGTGAGACACAATCATCTTCTCACAGTAGAGCTTGTTTTGTTTTGTCTTGTCTTAATAAATAGACCAAATTGTTTTCACAGTTCCATAGTTTCAATGCGAATTATGCAGGTATACCTCAGGAAAAATGTGACCAGTAATTCTTAGAAATGAGAGAGGAATGAATTAAAAATGGATTTTGGATTAGGAGTATCAGAGGGGTCAGCTGACTATATGTTATAGAAAGGAAAAGAGCTGACTTAGGAATCAGGGTTATCACAGGAATTCTGCAAAGGCATTTATCTATAGTGGTAGATATTGCTATTTTGACTTGCAAACTGTTAGAGAAATATAAACTGCTTTATTCCCTTGTCCCACCTGGATTAGTCAAGTGCTTAAGCACTTTATCTTTTAATTAATTGTATCAGCTAAGTGTGTATTTAAAAACTGAATTTCTGTGCAGAAATCCCCAACATATTCATCACTTCTCATACACACCTCTTTGCCACAGCCCGCCAAGCACTGAGTCATAGCTCCATTTTATTCTATTCTTTCCATTGCTGCACAGCAATTACACAGTTTATGAGAAAATTGTATTTGTTGCTTAATCATCAGGGGGACCAGCSATTTATAAGAGAAGGAGACAGCAGCCTGTGCAGAAAGATGACGATTTTAGTGAGGGTTGGAGAACGTGATCTGGTTAAAAGTCAACTAAACTTCATAAATGGAAGCTTTGCAATCCGTGACAGAAAGTCATCCATTTTGACACTCTGTTTTAAAAGAAAAATTGTTAAGGAAGGAAACAGCTGCTGGTTTTCATGTTCATTACGCCAACCTGTGAACTTTTTATCTTCCAAAAATGTACAAGTCTGGAAAAAACAAAAACTAGATGTGATGATCGTTGTGSGTTTGGGTTGTAAAACAGAACTTAAAGGAAGGCTTTCCTAACCACTATCATCTCATCTGCCTTTGGTGGATGGAGTAATACCAGCCACTAACACAGGGATAGTTCCAGTCAAACCGCTTCTCAACCTCATCCATGCCAGCATTGGTTCATAAGGTATGCTTCCCCAGCACCTCCCATGGAAACATAACCCTGGACCTGTCCCTGGGTAGTGCAGCAGGGCAATCCCTCCTCTTCCAGGACTGGCAGAGAAATAGAAAGAGCCACAGGAAAAGTTTGGCCACACACATCTCTCCAAATGTGAAAAATAAGAAAATCTGATTTCAAAAGTTCCAAGGTTGAACAAATGAAATCATAAWGATCTATTTGTATGTCAAATGGAGAGTGGCTTGAAGAAAATAAAGTAAGGTTCAGGCTATATTTCACAGATATAAACATTAATTCATCCTGAAAATATTCCTCAATAGGGAAGTCAAATGGCCTGAGACAATGGCCCAAAGCAACATGCCCAAGTCATTCTGCAAAACTGTGCAAGCAAGCAGTGTTTCTTGGGTAGGAAGAGCTGTGCTAAAAATCTACTAAGTCCATTACGAGACAGGCAACAGTGGGGGTATCTGGGATGTGACTGCTTTCTTTGAGCCATCATTTGCAGTTGTGCTTAAGCTTGCCAGCCTGCCTGGACCTACTCCCAGACAGYGAGGCCATCACCCCTTCCCAGCACTGCAGGTATCCCTGGGGGGCCTGGCGCCTGCTGCGTCCCACCAGAGAGGGGCATGGCTCACCTTCGTGAGCTAGCCAGCRCTGGACCAGCCTGCCAGCACACTGCAGAACAGGCTTTCCATGCACACCAGCCAGACACCCTGCGCATGTCAAATCCCCATGCCTGGGAGGTCCACAGTAGATGCACACTTTCTTTTGCTAGGAACACCCTGGGATCATGTGGGTTTAAGGTACTAGACGTCAGACAACTACAGTTGGCTTCTGGAAGGTCCAAGTCAGGACTGGGGTCCTTTCAAACCAAAAAGGAAGTATCAGGTGAGAGATTAAAGGTCTGACRGCCAGGGGCTTGCAGTTGCAACTTTAAGCCAAGCTACTGACTCACACTGAATGTGTGAACATGAGCAATTGAGTTGGCTTCTTGCTACCTAAATCAGCTAAACTGGAAGACTGAGTCATGCTTGGACCTCCCAAAATCCAGATACAACGTCTGAAGTGACCTTTCTAGAATAAATAACAAGTTTGCTTGTTGCCTTTGAACTCAGCATACGAGTGTTAAACTGTGCTACAGAACTGACAGTAAGAGGCTGTGGACGGAGCAGAGGATGACATAAGCTCCCCCTTCCTGTGTACATTGGGGAACTTCTTTCAGAGATGAATGGGATCTATTCTCTTTTATGCTGTGGGAATGCCACTTTTCAAGGAGTCTGCACTCAGCTTGCCTGTGTACACTAACCCATAACACAGAGCACATGAAGGAGTCCAGGGCATTTCAAAGAGRAAATAAAATCATAAAATCATGCAAGAATTTAGGTTGGGAGAGGCCTCTGGAAGTTATCTAGCCTAATCTCTTCTCTTCTCAGCTTTCCAGGGTATATTCAAAGTTAGTAAGGTTGCTTAGGGCCTTGTCTAGTTGTTTTGACTGTCTCCAAGGAGGGGGATTTTGTGGCCTCTTTCAGCAACCTGTTTCAGTATTGGACCACCCTCACTAAAWTTTTTTTTCATTATGTCCAATCAGAATTGTCTTTGATGCAATTCATTGCTTCTCATCTTTTTCTGTGCACCTAGAGAATTGTCTGGCTCCGTCTTCTCCRTAATTCCCTTTTAGGTTAGGAAAACAGCAGTTAGAGCCTCCCTAGCCTCCTGCCCTCMAGGCTAATCCCAGCTTCCTCTACCCTATGCTCCAGCCCCTATCTATCTCAGTTGACCTCAGTTGGATTGCTCCAATTTCTTAATACCTTTCTTGCACTGAGGGGCCCAAAACTTCCAATCTCACCAGTGCCAAGGAGAGGGGAATAGGTTCTTCCTCAGCCTGCTGCCTGTGGTCTTTTCTTGCTATGTAGTTCAGCACACAGTCAGCCTTCATCGCTGCAAGGAAYTACTGCTGACATGTTGAGCCTGTGGTCCACCAAGACCCCAGGTTGTCTTTTGAAGAGTTGCAACATAACCAGTCAGCCCCCGGCTTGAACAGTTGTATGGGTTATTCTATCCCAGGCATGAAAAAGTCAAGAGTAAATCCCTGCTAATCAATATGTCTATTGCATTGGTGAGAGGTGGTTATTAGAGCAGGCTCCTGGCATAGTCAAAACAAGCCTAGGACAGCAGACTGCAGGCAGTAGCAAAGGGTCGTGATCCTGCTGCACATTTTGCTTATACTAAAGCTTTGTAAAACCAGGCTTGCTGCAGCTGAATTTTAAGGTATGTGTATGTGTATATATATATATATATGTATATGTGTATATATATATATATGTATATATATGTCTGTGGAAGTGGGCCTATTGCTAGGGAATACAGGACACCTGTAAAGCTATAAAGCTGTCACTGCTATCTCTTCTCCCACATGCCTGGTGGCAGCAGGAATAGCAAACCCAACTCTGCAGAGCTCTGCCACTGGATGTCCATYCCAGCTCAGCCTTTTCTCCTTGACAGGGCCAAAAGCATTCAGTCTCCCCTAGGTTTACACAAACCTGGGTAGGTTCTGTCCACAGTTTTCAATTACATTATTGAGATCTGTCATGTGTAAAGAGCTATTCAGCAAACTAGCAAATTATTATTACCAGTACAATAAAAATATATGAATTCAATGAAAAAATATATTCAATGTTTAAAATTAGTTCTTCTAAAGTGGCTTTAAATAACCATCTCAGAAATGCTGAACACTCTAAGTCCAACAGTCTTCAGAGGAAGACTGTTGTGACAGTCTTCCTGGTGACAGACAATTTTTCATAGTGACAGACAAAGGTCACTAYGCTTAGCTCTCTAGCTCAGTTGCGATAGGCACTGGACTGCATATAAAGCAAAGCATGCCATGATGTGGTCCTGAGCTGCACACGACAGGCAGAGAGACTCAAAGACACTCCTCTCTTCCACTGTTAGGCAGRACACAGGGATGCCTGTATACCAGGCTCTGGCTGGAGGGTGGTGACACATTTGACCCACAGAGTTCCCCCCCAGAAAGGAGACTACAGGTCAGCTGGATCAAAGGTTTCATGTTGTACTGGTTGCGCTGGTTTGTCATTCTAGGTGGTCTCTTGAAAAATTTTCTGACTAGGTCTGGTTGAAGCTGCTCTTGGAAAACAGGAAGAAAAGTCAGTGTATCACTATATGCTTGTTCCTCCAGRGGCTGAAATACCACCTGGCTGTGCTACTTGTCCAAGGATGCTATTACACGGAGGTAATAAAAATCTCTGGGCAATACCCAGGAGTTCYTGGGTAAAATGCTAAATGAAACACTAAGTCCTGTGTTAGAAGTGGAAAAAACCTCTGTTTACTGCTGTGACATATGATGAACTTCTGTCTATGTGCTTTCCAATGATTCAGCTGTAGAAGTGGTGGAGAGACAGGAAGAAGTTTGACACCAAGCCTGTGGGTGTCCTAGGAGGCTAAAGAGCTCAGGATACAGTCTGTGCTGACAGATATGCAAGAAACAAGTGGGTATTCAAAGACCCAGGGCTACCACTCTCGACTCTGAGAATTATACTCTGCTTTCAGCATCCTGGTGACCTTTACGATACAGAGGGGAGTTATAGYTGGCTCATCTGAAGCAACACAGGAATTAATTTCTGTCACAAAACCTCTGGTGAGCGTATYCTCCAAGCCAGATAAGAAGTGACTTGAAAGGGGATTCTGCACTGCCCAAGGGCGTGCGATAACATGAAGATGCTGTTTTCCCTGCTGGGCACTGTGCACGAAACAGTAGGTTAAGATATAACGATTCATGAGCACCACAAATCCATCTCCCAATTGTTGCATTCAAATTTGTGTTTTGAAATCAGTGACTTCATATACMCATGCCGCAACGTACTGTCATTTCTTCTTAGAGTCCTTTTGTTCTCTTCTCCTACTCTTAACCGTGTACCACAGGGCGTGCTACTCTGACAGCTGGAACACTTTGTGTCCTCTATTATAATGGTCTCCCTTCAGCTCCTCCAGTTCTTTCCCCCTGAGTATGTAGTGTAAATCAATGCTATTCTTCTGCCACATCCTTTAAGTGTCACAGCGATGACACTCAAGTCAGACCATAAAAGCCTGGGGCAAATCCACATGAGTCCTGTTACTAATGTGAAGTCAATTAAAATCAAGTAACACAAGGAACACATCTGGTCCTAGATGTTCATGATAATAAAGAAACCCCATTATGCTGCTTATACAATATAATTACTAAATAGTGAATCTTACAATAGTGATTATAATCGTGATGTTTATAATAGATCACTGTGTCAGGAAGCTGCCTGAACCACAAAATTGAAACATTTGTTTTAAGGTTGATWTCAAGCCCCTAGGGTCTGTAAATAAATAGACTCCATTTTCTGTTCAGCTTATTAAAAAAACAAGATCTTAAACACAATATTGAGCCTCACGGTCTGTTCTGTGCTTTGAACATCTCCTCCCCACCAGTTCTACTAAAAATACTTTAAAAAAGAGGCGTCTGTGGTTCTAGTTTGGAACGATGACAACATCAGGAATGTGTGGAAGGTTTAATATTGGATCTATCAACTCAGTGCTACASAGCAAAATATCAATATCTTTAAGATCATCTTAACAGCTAGCCCAACCTGATTCTTGTGCATTTAACTTAATCTGTTCACTTTGAGCTTTTTTTTTCTTTTTTGGTAACATCTATGAATGTAAGAGCTGAACAGTTGGGATGCCAGCAGAGGGAAGTTTCAGTTCACTGCACTTTACTAAGAGTTCTCCTGACAGCAATTTGATAAATGTATTTCTCAGCAACATCAAATATAGGCAAAGTCCTATAGTCATTACTTTCTCATTCAGATATGGCCAAACATATTAGAAGCTTCCCCCTGGTTGATAAAAGAGCCCCATGCAAATCTCTGTCATCTAAAAGTAACAAAAGGTCATAAGCACCCTAATGTAGGGCTGTAGCTGGAATTGACTTAGATCTTGAGGCCAGACAATCTGAATGGAAAAGTGCCATTAACTTCACAAATGCTTACAATAGCCTACAGAGCTGAATATGGGTGATAATCTTTTAGGATCAGGCCCAATTCAGTCCTGTCTGTAGAACCTGACCTCAAAGAGCACATGCAGGTTTTTTAGATTTACCAGGGCAGAGGTTCCCACGCTTTGCTCACCTGGCTGTCACGACGTGGTGGTACCGACGACAATAGTTCCACACTCAGTGCTGGACTGCATATATGTGCTTGGRGAAGAGTCCTTCATAACCTTTCTTCTCCTCATTTCATTTTGTTYTGACAGACTACGTCTCCAACATACCCTTCCCTTTTCCCCTCCTGTAGTAGCACCCTGCTAGCATTTGTTTTTGTCTGCATTACTAGCAAAAGCAAAGCCTGGTGCATTAAGTCTCAGACTTCTGCTCCCTCTTTGGGATTAAACAGTGTTAAGAAGTGGTTTTACTTGCTYGGTGAAGTTAGTATATATTGATTACACTGAGTATATTGTTCACAGGAGGTTTCCTCCATTCTCTGTGTTTATAATGTGAGTCAAAATCATCCTGTACTGTACAAAATCTCAAGGAAAATACTGGGCATTCAGGGAGAAAGCCACAACTTAGAGCTAGGAGAGAGCTTAGAAGAGAGGCCACTGACTTTTTGACTCTTTCTGCACATGTGATTACAAGAGTGCTTAAACTGATGCAACAAAGCAGAGTGCACTTGTAACCTCACCACTTCCAGACACTTCCTGATGCATGTGATTGCCTTTGCTGGTTGCAGTGATGTGACTATGGCCAAGAAGGTCAGTGGTATCCTGGGCTGCATTAGGCAGAGCATCACCAGCAGGTCAAAGGAGGTGATCCTTCCCCTCTACTCAACCTTGGTGAGGCCACATCTGCTGTGCTGGGTGCACTTCTAGGCTTCCAAGCATAAGCCCAGTGTAAGTATGTAACGTGCACACACTGGAGCAGGTCCAGTAAAGGGCCACAAAGATGATTAATGGACTGAAGCATTTCTTATATGAGGAGAGGCTGAGAGAGCTGAGATGACTGTTTAGTCTTCAGAAGAGAAGGCTCGGGGGGAGCTTATCAATGTGTTTAAGTATCAGAAGTGAAGGTGTGAAGAGGACAGGGCCAGACTTTTCTCAGTAGTGCCCTGTGACAGGACAAGAAGCAACCAGCACAAACTGAAACACAGGAAATTCCACCTGAACATAAGAAAACTCTTCTTCACTGTGAGGATGGTTGAACGCTGGAACAGGTTGCCTAGAGAGTTTGTGGAGTCTCCTTCCTATCCAGACACGATCCTAGGCAACCTACTCTACGTGACCTTGCTTGAGCAGGCGGGTTGGACCAGGTAATCTACATGATCAGCCTCTTTGAGGCCTAACAAGGCTGAATTAGGACAAACTGACCTACGTACAAGCCCTGGCCTTAGGCTACCCAACATGTGGAATATTTTTTTGCTTCTTGTTTTCCTGCCTGAATGCAGCATGCACAGAAGACACTGGATTTTTGTCATCCCTGGCCTATGCAGGGGGCTTGACTTGAGTAAGAGCTGCAAAAGCTCCCTCAGGATGCTCTGGCAGGCTACCTACCTTACTTGGAAAACTCACTCCAAAGGACATATCGGTCCCTAATGTAATTTACTTTATTGAGGCCAACCATAGTGTTGCCTTTTGCCATGAGATCACTAACATTTCAATTGAATCACCTAAGCTCTTTTAACATAAGTCACTGAGCCACCAGGGCTTGGCAAAATATTCAGTCACAACAGACATGGCCAGAGGTTGAATTAGTCATGTAGGATGAAAGGGCTTTCTCAGCCACTTACCCTTAGAAATAACATTTTAATAATTAGAAAAAAAAACACAATTTAAAAGGCAATTGGTATTTCATATATGAAAGAATTCTTCTTTCAAAGATAAGTTTTGTATATTGTGAGCGTTAGTGAGGCTTTCACTGAAAAACAAGCAGCTTTACAACTAGGTCAGTGAACCTGTCTTCAAGAAGRCTTCTGACACCTCATAGCCATTTTCTGCTTCCACTGGGAGCCTCAGGGGGAAGGAGAGAAAAGAGAGAAGGAAATGCTTGGTTTCCCTGACAGCAACCCAAAAAGTGCTGCCATCACAGAGATGCAGCAGCTAAACTAGTTCAGGTGAGCCCCAAGGAGTGATTATATTCCTGATACATTATACACACTTTCCTCCTATACAAAGCTCAGCATAACACATTGGGGGTTCCCAATGACTGGAGCTTTTTTTGAGGAACAGAACTGCAAGGGAATTGAAATGAGCCTGTGCAAGCAACCAAACCTTAAACCTTGAAGTTCATATATAACTGGAAATGGACAACTAAGCTAGAGTGTTCAGAAACAGGGGAAATAACAACAGAAACAACAAAAAAAGTTCCAGGCAGAGCCTTAACTGAAACATTTGTCAGTCATTCATGAAATACTGGAGTAGATGTTTCTTGCACAGCTCAGACACCAAAGCCAGCTGAAAGGACCTCCCCAGCACAGCAAGGCACTGCCTTCAGCTGCCCTCAGCAYGTGCCACCTCCCCAGCAGCAAGGGGACAACAGCCAAAGTTCCCTCAGTGAGAAGATCGGCCAGCCCTRTGGTCTTTCAAACACCTACAGAGCTTGCCCCTGCTATTTCTATACCCATTTTGTCCTCTCTGCCACACAACGATTAGGGCAAAGGAGGTTGTCAGGTTGTCATTTCAACCTCCGAGCACCAATGCATCACAGCAACTGCCTTTTCTGCAGCTGTGTGATTCTAACTTGCGTCCCTCAAGAAGCAAATCAATGGTTTGCAAGCAGTCCCTGCTCATAGCGTGTGCTGACWGTCCTGGTGTGGACCACAGAGTAATTTGGTCTGATCAGCAACTTTTGCTCAAGAGATTCCTAAGGCTTAGCTTTTAAGAGGGATATAAATGGTATCCCCTGTCATTAAAAAAAGAAAAAGAAAGGAAAAAAGAGAGAGAGAGAGAGAGAGACTGCATGATTTTTCTAGGGCCATCACTGAAAGATTGACTTTGTGAAGAATTCACTGGAGACAGATGGACATCCTTAAAGCAGAGTCACGGCTGGGCCCTCACTGTTTGTGACCCAAATATTCAGCTAAAATATTTCAAATGAAAAACAAGTCAGTTGTCTTGTAGTCAGCAATTCACTGTGGACTGAAGAAAATCTCTAGTGGGAAAAAGAAGCTTATTAAACAGATGCTACAGAATACAGCAATATGGAGCAAAAAGGCAAATGATATTATGAAACTAGTTCTGACTCACATACCCAGTATAGTTTTATTAAAGTCAACAGGAATTGCACACAGTGGGTCCAAGAGCAGGCACAGCCCATCAACAAAGCATTAAAGCACACGCTATGGGAGAAATGGAAAGGTTTGAACTCYTCTCTAGCCAAATAATCACAAGCCTAGCTGCTTTTTGCAAGCAATAGGACTGGCAGATCTCAGGCATGTAAAATCCTGAGTCTAAAAACTCACAAGTAGAGGAGTTCTGTGCTCTTTCTTAGCTAGAGAGGTGCAGTAAACATGCCACAAACAGTCTCAGACTGAGGAAGTTTTTTGTCACTTCCTTCCCTAATGGAGAAGCAGAAGTGACTATGCAGATCAAGCAAACAGCAAATAAAGCTTGCTGTGATTTTTGCACTTCAGATAGGGAAGATATGTGTTTCATGTAGTGGTACAAGAACACTTCATATGTTTTCTTTGGGTTTTTTTTCCCCTTAAACCATGTTTCGTATTAATGGAACTTTTGCATTTAAATCTCCATTCACCATTTTGAATGAATGGCTTACATTAGACAGTGGTCATGCGTGGTGAAAAATTCCAAAGCGCTTTGCAAGCTAACAGATAAGCTATACAAAGAGAGCCTTTCACTTACCCCAGAAATGCAGCCTTCTTGAATTTCAGCTAGTTAAGGGTGTGAACAATGTTTCACTGCAACCTCCAACAAGAAAAGAAATACATTTCTACAAAACTGACAGACTCCAACACTCAGCAGAGCTACCAGCAGCTCCCCAACCCCTGCCCGGCAGGTGAACTGCAAGACTGGGTGCACACTCTCGGCCCACCGCAACGGCAAGCAATGCACCGTAGCTCATTTCTTTTCAAACCTAGCTACTGCTACGGATCCTCACAGGCTTTAAATTTGCAGTCTATGTTTGTACGCCTTTGTCATTTATGTTCTTGAAAGCTGACATCAACTCATACCAATTCAACTGGGTGCTTCCCAAATGAAGGACTCTGGACACATGACCAAATTCCTTAGATATAGGAAACTTCTATCACTGTGGGGTTTCCTTGTTTGCCTTAAGAAACATCTTCATTGGAAGGGTAGTATGGCCCAGAAAACAGGACTCAGAGACACTGTGGCATCTCCAGTCTTGAAGATTTTTAAGATTTGGCTATACTAAGCCATTGCTGGTCTGACTCAGTGTTGGTGAAATACCTGCTTGAAGTAAGAGACTGGACAAGAGACCTCCACAGGTCCCCTGCAACCAACATTTCTATGAAGTCTTGCTGCAACTTCAGTGTATTTCAGATGCAAATAATTTTCAACATTAAAAAACAAGGAGATAAATGGATTTCCATGGAATGAAAGTGTACTTGATCTTTAAATGGTCTTTAAATGAAAGCAATGGGCTATTGAGAGACATGGGTCAATGCAATTGCTTAGCTGTGCACAGTACTGAAGGCTGTTTGGGGTGAGATCCTAAGAAGACTCTCACTGTTCCCACATACAGTAATGTCTATTCTCCTATTAAAGCAGGGAATGTCAGAGAGGGACAACTGACCTTTAAGATGCCAGCACAGTTGTGTTAAATTTCCTTTCACAGTGAGAAGCCAGTCAAATGTCACCATTCACTGTAAAACTGGTCAGAGCAGCGGGCAAAGCTGCTGCATTTTTCACACTAGAGCTTTGAAACAAGCCATTTTTACTTTTCATCTCTTATCCAGGGCAGTAGCTCTAGCATAAGTCTTTCTCCTCAAAGCAAATCTAACTGCAGAGCCTTTTGTTCATCTTTCCAAATCTCATGTGCTTTAGGATTTCTGTAATACAGAAAACATCTGTAGAAATACTTTGTCCTCGATCAAGATTACTGCCAACATTGAGTCTCATATTACTGCACACAATGATGGGCACTGTCATTTTAATTCAGTTTCATATATCACAAATTGATTTCTTTGCAGAGCGGGAACAGCTGTTAAGTGTGTGTATTCTTGCATGTTAGAGCTGCCCCTTTTAACATCTTATTGAAAATATCCTTTGCTAATCCGAGTTATGAATCAAATCTCATATTAGTCTCATCACACTGCTTTGCACCACAGTGACTAATGCTTGCCCTTCAAACATCCTAAGACACTTTTAACAAATTTGTCTGGTACTGCCCAAATTCAGTTTGGGAAACACAACCCCAAATGGCCCTCACAACATAAAGCACTTGAGCATGTACTTGGTTCTCTTCTCGTTCAGATGGGGAGCTCCCAAAACTGTCAGGGAGAGGATCCCTGCCATGACACCAGTAGGAGAGCAGTAGGGAGCCCRTCAGCAGCCTACCCCAGGTCTTACAAGCCAAGGCATAGGAAGCAGGGCTGTTTTAATCGCAATGCTCTCCAAGCTGCACAGATAGGCAGCTCCTACTAAGCTCGAATGTTATTTTGCTAACCGTGGCGTGTGTCTCTAGGGAAATACAAAGAATAGCACATAAGATACAGATAAATATTATAGATAGCATTCAGTCTCTAAATTTTCATTTCTATAGCAAACAAAACTAATAATTTTTTCAAAAAAAGTTCTATTTTTTTTCCAGAAAACTGAATCCCTCTTTGCGATGGCTTTGGAATCACTTCAAAATTGTGATTGGAAATGCAGGTGCCTAATACAGAAATAGTTGGAGTTTTCAAAGTGCCTGAATCTATAGTTCTTGAGTTTTGATTTCAGTGGGTTTCAGGTCAGACGTCTGTGATGATGATTTAATTGTCAGCATTGTTAACAATTTCATAGTTCAGAGAAGGGATGAAAATTATGACACTGACTTGCTTTGATAGTATCCCAAATTTCTGTGTGCGCGCGTGTGTGTGCGCGCTTGTGCATTTGTGTGTGTGTGTGCGCGCGTGCATTTGTGTGTGTGTTTGTGTGCCCATGAGTAACASGTAGGGGTAGAAACAGAGAGGAATATGAAATGAGGAGGCCAYCATGATACCTATGGCAAGTTCAGAGGGTGATTGGTTTACTTTTCTATAAAGAACTTTCCATAAAGAAGGGGCTCGACATTTAAGAAGTTGGCCTTTGGGCAGTTTTAGCATTCACAAAATCTGCCTTGAAGTGAAGAGTCTCAGCAGAGTTTATGAACCAACAGTGTTAGAGTGGGTGGTAAAATTAGACAAAATCAGTCTTTCCGTCCCTCAGAGCAGACATGCTGCAGGTGTGGGTGGGGACTGAAGGTGCACCACAAGGAACACAAACAGCCTAAAAAAATACTTTCCAGGGAATAATGATATGATATCTCATTGCCAACAGTGACATAATGCTCATGCTGTCTGCAAAATCATTATGTTCCAAGCAACCCCTCCTGAAGCCTAAYGCCTAAGCTATTTTTCAAGAAAACAATCTTTTCTTTTAAATTTCCTCCTGTATGGAACTGGGTTGGTTCTAAAGTAAAGACTATGGAAATATCCCTAYTGAAAATTTCTTAAAAGGAAATATGACACCTCTGATTATTTTGCCAGGTACTGAAAATATCTCAATTTTAAAATATCTAAGAACAACCCTAAGGCTGAAAAAGCAGTGCCTTTGCTCACTCCTCTTGTTKGTGGTACTTCTTGTCCTTCATTTTATGAACTCCAAATTCAAAGAAAAATCCATAAGAGAAGAAAAATGATGACAAAGTCCTTAACAGTCCAAGAATCATCTCTCTGCTCTACAAGGAATGTCACTGTGAAAATGGCCACACTGATTTTAGCTCAGAAGAGGGCAACAATTGTCCTGTGTTTTGATGTTAGTAGATATTACAGTGATGAAACGTAAGCTCATCGATTTCTGCTACACTGACAGTGTTGACAGCGTGAGATACCATCTTATCTTTTATATGTGTAGTGAAYGTGGTTTAAAAACACTGTATCTTCAAAGGATCCTTTCTGTAAGACAGGTTATTATTCACTTCTTACAAGGCCAAGAGCAAATCATACTAAAATGATCAGATTACAGAGATTCTTAAACCTTTCCTGGAATGTAGCAACTCATTCTTAGATACGCGTGCCATAGCAGATCTACCTYTCAGTCTGTATCAGATCTAATCTTTTAATTTGGCTAAAGAAGATCTTTYAGGTACACTTTTATATGCCAAAAAAGTTGTGTTCAATCTCAACCTTTATCACGAGCATTTTAGAGTGATCAGAAGTGTGTTAACTGGACTACAGAAGACAGAAAGTGGCTACTTCTATAACTCCAAGAGATGGCCTGATAAATGCACATAAGTATTTTCATGGGGAGAAACTTAAGTCCCCTATTCTCATTGCTTGGTGGGGTATGCATGTGCCTAGTTAGAGGGACATCCCCAGCCAGAGAGGGCTGTGTCTGGCCTTAGGCAATACATMAACTCTTAAAAACTCTGTGGTCTAAAAGAGAAGGAGACATATAAAGAAGTGACAGCTAAAAATTGAAACCAATTGATTTTTAGTAATAATTAGTCATTTTAGTAATAGTCATTTACAGTGATCAACCAATGGGACAAATAATCAAGGAATACAGTGGATTTTCCCTCTTTAACTGTCTTCAGATGAATGCCAGCCAACTTTCTGGATATGGAGATCAGGTAACACAAGCTGCACTTTAGTTATAGTTAGTTATTGGGCTCCACACAGAAGAAACTGGGTCAAATTCAGGGCTTGGTCGCTGGAAGTGGTTTGTTCATATGCTGGATGCCCCGAATCTGTGCATTCACGGGGGATAATAATCTTGCTTCTCAGCTCTGCTGAGGGGCCCAGTGGAACCTTACCCTAGCTTGGCATGAGAGCTTCTCGCTCCTGGACTGGCATGCATGGGTATCCCTGCAGGTGCTGCCGCAGTCAAGGGCCTCAGGCATGCAGAAGGGCTGACCAGATGATCTAATAGTGCTCATAAATCCCCTGGATACAGCCTTTTCCCCTGAGTGTATAAGATCTTCATAAAGGTTAATAGCTATTTCCTCAATCAGCACAGAGGAACCTAAGTCTTGGTCAAAGTCATGGAGAAAGTCATAGGGAAGGGGAACTAGATGTGACTAACTCAGCCAGAGTCTGGATCATGAGGCACAGCCCTAAAGAGCGTACAAAGCTCACAGCAAAACAAGTCAAGATGACAAATATTTATGTAATGGATATTTGGAATGCAAATATTATGCATTTGGTAATGGAGTGCAAAAGCTCCCTRTGACAGTAGCAGGGATAACTTGGCTGATTTGCTCAAGGGTATGTGGATACTCTTTTCCATAACATTATGGAAAAATGAATTTTTCTTCATGTGCATTTCTCCACCTACTGAGTTGCCTCCTGCCCAAGTCACACCTGTCTGTCACTATACAGCCAGGAGGTAAAATAAAAACTCAGCCTCTCACTGCCACTCCATTCAAGGAAATTGTTTGGATTTGGTCGTTGGATTTGCTTGTTTTCAAAATGATGATGTGACTGTTATCGGAAAGATGAGTCAGTGAAATGAGTTTTATAGTTCTGGAAGCGAAGGTTATTGGCTGCTTTTTCAAAAAATGTAACCCCCAAGGGGCCTCAGGGCAGTCTCTGAACAAATTTTGGCTCCACACTAACATTATCCTAGAAAAAGACAAATATCCTGAGCCATCTGGTGTCTGTGTCTGTGTTTAATAGACCTTTCTCTTGCCTCCAGTAAAAGGGTTTCATTTGATCAAAAGTGGGTGAACCGTAAATATATGGCACTAAACTGTATTATTTCATAGTAAAAAAAGTAGATAAGAAACAGCATATTTGAGTGCAAAGTAATGCTAATTTTGGCTGGTGTACTTTGCTATTTTCAATCTCCACAGTATCAGTCATGTGATACTTGCAGCAAAACTTCCTTTCCTGCAGAACAGCCCTCTGGAATTTTGAAAAAAGCAAGCTGTTAGATATCAAATGAGAAAAAATACTTCTTAAGTGGGCATCAGTTTTAAACTCCATGCTTTTAGACTATTAGAAAAGTGTTTTTCTTGGGTTTGACTAACAACATTGAATGCAAATATGCTGAAATGGAGATTTCTAGATTTTAAAAGCTTAATAACTGTTTAGCTACTGAAATTCTTGAACATTCGCACTGTCTGTGTAATCTTCACATCTCTATCTTTGGAGATACTCAAAACTCAATTGGGGAGCACCCTGAGCAACCTGCTCCAATTGGCTTTGCTTTGAAAAAGGCAGGGGGACAGATCAGACCAGATGACTTCCAGAGAACCAACTGGACCTTCCAATTTAATTTATTCTATTATTCCATCCTGTTTCCTTATTTTTCCTTCTCTATTTCCAGCACAGTACCAGTGTGGTAAGCCTATTGGTTTGGTTCAGCTTTTGCAAATGAGGACATAGGGCTGACAAAATGTGATTTAACTGCACCAGGTTTCTGGGTTGCAATTAAGACATTTTTTTAGTACCCTGAAAACTGAAAACTGGCCACTGCATTGCCATTTAGGGCCTGGTAAAAGGGATGCAGAAATTTACAGAGGTCACAGAGCCTCACTTGCTGTAATTGCCAATTAATAGTTACTATCTCCCCTTCCCACCATAAAGCTTTATCCAGCACCACTGTCTTCCAGGATCAGACCAATTGGTTTCCCCAGCTCCACCATGCACCCTGATACCAACTGCCAATATACATTATGGATATTTTATATCAAAACAAGTCAATATCAGGGTTTCTACAGAATAAAATAAATCTCCCTTGATTTTTTACTCCTTTACTCCTTTACTCTCCTTTACTCACTAATATTTCCCTCTGCATTTTTTTAACTCTCCCATTTTTCTTTTTAATATTTTATTTAATTCCTTTACTGTTTGTTCTCCAAAGAGAACAAATTTTCGTACTTTTCTTATAAGATTTCCTTTCTCCTGGTAATTCTGCTTCTGGTTTTAGCTTCTTTCTTCACTGTTACAATTTTCTTTTTCTTTCTTCTCTCTTTTTGAAAACAACCATCTCTTACGTCTCTTTTCTACTTTCCCCATCCTTTTATATTTTCTGACCTGCATCTTCTTTCTCCTTCTGTGCTCTAAGTCTTTTTCATTCACTTGGTCTTCCCCATAACTCCATGTTCCAGGCTCAGTTTCTCCACTATCACCTCCCAGCTGTCTTTTCCCTTCAGCTTATTTTCCCTGGCATTCGCTATATCATTGAACAACTGGCCAAGAGTTCAAAGCCTTTCCCTCTTTCCTTCTGCATGGAAAGTGAGGTAGAGAAAAACCTGTTTCTTGTCCCACTTCTTGGTTTTGGCTGCATGATATTATTCTTTACCCCTAAAATACTTTCAAACAGTGAGTGAAGTTGCTGAGAAACGTCAGCAATCCCTCCTCTTCAGGGAACTGTGCTGCATCTCCACTCCAACTTCAGTTTTCTCTTTCTACCCACACTGTCTTTGTCAGATGATCTAATAAGTTGGTACCTCTGTCTGTCTCCTCCTTTTAGAAGCTGCTGCTCACAATGTTGCTAGTGACCACCTTTAAATAGCATCCTCTGTCTCTAATTTTGAGCAGTATACATGGACAGCCCTTCGAAAGACTCCTGAACAAACCGCACGGTGTCCTATCTCCATAAGACAGTAATAACATCCTGGGGTAGGTTCTCCCCAGACAGAAAATGAAAACACCCAGCCCTCTCTTTCCCTTCAGAAGCCAAACATGACATTCTTCTGTGCACTGTGTTCTGAAGGAGTGGTTCAAACTGTCCTCTTGCTATAAATCACATCTCAGATACTTTTTTTTAGCCAGTCACTTAAATATATTTCCAGAAAAGTGCTTCAGAACATGAAAGAAAAGACATGAGAAAACTAAGCACTGAAAAGCTGTGCTTTGCTTCCTGTGCAAGTTAATGTGGGGGTTCTCTGAACCTGCATATGAATGTCAAGAAACACAGAATACCGAGAGAGCGTAATGATCTCATGCAAACCTCTCACGCCCACACACTCTCCCTTTTCTGGGTCTGACTAAGTCAKACAAGTCAACTTCAGGGAAAAATTACTTTAAAAAAGAACCCCCCCAGTGACTTAGCCCTGTGGGTTTAGGTAAGATGTCTCTTTGATCTCCTTTTTCTAGGCTAAACAAAACAGCACTGACAGGTACAAATGTAGAATTAGGGAAAGAGTCTCACCCAGGAGCTGATGCTTTTTACTCATATGGATTTGTTTTAACATGGTATTCAGGGCTTCTGGGAACTCCATAGGATTAAAAGATGACTCAAGAGTAAAGCTTCAGACTTTGTAGATGAGCTGCCATGTATCTTTTTATGCCAACTATCTTATTCTTTCTTGACCCACTCTGGCAAGTTCTGTGAGYAAGTTCTCTTACATCAAGCGTGAATATGAAAGTTACTGAATAACTCTGTTAAAAATGTTTCTATTTACTATAAATAAGACATCACTTTAAATTARAATAGCTCCCTTCTGCTAGCCCCCACCTGAAGGTTTTATAGCAAAAACCTGGGGATAATATTTCTGCACAATGTGGGTACGTGAATAGAGGATTTTGGTRCTGGAATTGCCAGACCGCCCTGCAAAACCCCAGCTCTGGAGCCAGAAACAGTGTAGTTGTATCAGCAGTACTTCTTCCAAAAAATAAGGGCAAAGCAGCCTGGATGCAGCACTGTGCAATTGCAGATGCTCTGCTGCTGGGATCCAAGCCAGGATCTCCCCTCAGCATCACATTGGTCCATGTGCATGAATCCAGCTATGCAGACCTAAGGCAACGATTTCTAACACTGTGCCCCTCTGCATACCCCAGACATGCCCTCAGATGTATCTAAGCCACACGGCAAGTTCTCTTCCACTGAGCTGARAATTCTGGTAAATCCATGAGTGTGATGTTTGATTTTAAGGAGAAACACATGTCCAGGTAACAGCCAATAGTCATCAGTTATATAAATCTCCATCTAATTAYACTGTCAGAAATTCAGGGGAAACTATCAATGAAAATAGACCCTTATTTAAGTCTCTTCAAAAATTGTATACATCAACAACTACATTGAACTTTGCAGGGTTGAAGAGAGAGATTTTTTTTTCAAAATATCCAGAGCTTTCAGTTAAGAGAGTATCACTGTCCTGTAGATTTGGACATGAACATGACAGATTGTTTTTCCCTGTTCATTTCTTAGTAATGCCTTCCATCCATCTCTGTGTTCCCCCACAAAAATGGTGACAATCAAATTCCCTCTACGTGAGTTGGGTAAATTGAAACTGTGGATTTGAGCATCTTTTCCCTATATGATCCAAAGGGCTGKCTAAGAGCATCCTGTGGGGAAGGCAAAAATAGAATGGGTGTATCCTGTGCTGCATTTTGCTCACTGGGGTGAAATACTGATTCCAGTGAATTCAGTGTCCAAGGATTCAGTGACACCAAGATGTCAGCTCTGATTTCCCACTTGAAGCTTGATGATTTCTTATCATCAGCTCCACTGCCAGTAAGTATTAAATGGCTAGCACATACCACAGGCAAATTCACAAAAATAAATCTATCGATCTGTCATCATTCCTGTCTTACCAACCTGTCCAATTTTTGGTACCTGACTTAGGTGCCCATATTAGACAGCCAGCCTCCCCAGGCTACCTTTGCAGTAAATGAAAAGGGGAAAGTCACTCCTAAGGACAGTTTGGGACAGGAGCCTAGTTCTGGGGCCTGTTTTCCCCATCAATTGTATGGGAAGACTAAGCTCTTGTCTAGATGTCTACACTGAGGCTCTGTAACTCTCTTACGTCTGCTTCTGATTTCTTATCTGGAAAAGAAGCCTCTACAATACCAATACCATCAACATGACCAGTCTAAGTCCTTGGGACTGAAAAATAATTTTTGAAGAAGCAAGACTATTCTACAGGTAAACCCAAAAACATTGTCAATATTGATGGTTCTGTTCATAACTTCAGCAGCTCTTCTGCAGACTAGCAAAGTGCAAGCTTTGAAAAATCCCCAGTTACAGACATGAAATTTAGAAGAGATTGGAGCTGTTGAGCAGCCTGTCTGAGGAGGGAAATCCTCCTTCTCTCCGCAATTAGAGAGGAGAATAACGGGACAGTTCTGACCATGCTCTGCATAATCAATGCAGTGCAGCTGAGCTTAGCGTCCACTTACACATTGCTCCTAACTTGTCTGTATCTCCCATTCATACACAAAATGGACTGCTCTAATTAAATATTCAGTTAGAGCAAGAGAAAAAAATCAAAAATAAAACAGACTTTATAACAAAAACATGTATGAATTAGCTAGCGGATAGTAGTTGCTAAATTTTAGGAACATCATCCTGCCTATTAATTGTTATATTTTAGTCAAATAGCCTTGTTGACTACATTTATCACTAATAGAGCTTGGACTATGAAATCAATACACGGGAGACTGTAAGTGGAAATACTGCTTGACAAAGTATAGAAGGAGAATTAAGTTTTTTTTTCCTGCTGGGAGAAATTTTTGTCTATAAAAGCTGTGAAGGAGAAAGAAAAATATCACTGTCCCATTTTAGAAATTCCTGAGAAACAAAACCAGTATTTTACCTACAATTGTTTCTGTCAAAAAAAAAAATGCTGGAAGTACTGTATAACTACATTGCACTAGTTATTTCGTCTGCAAAACTGTTCTCTTTAGAACAGTTTTCTATAGAGGTTAAATGTTCTTTTTTCATAGTTTTTTAAAAAGACAACTGAAGAGAAACAGTAATGATTATTATATAAAGTAAGATGAATAAAATGAGGCAATGTTGTGGGTGTGGTTGGAAGTATATCAGAGACTCAAGGCAAGTCAAAGAGCTAACTAGAATGATTTTACAAAACAGAATAGGAATCAAAAGAACTCAGTTAAAGTTAAAATGAGTAAACACATTTAAACCAGTCTGTTCTGGTCCCCCAGAAAATGTCATGAAGGAAACAAAAATGTCAGAGGCAACTTCAGTTTGCCACAACCAATCATATCAATACACTACAAAAGAAGAGAATATTTTCCTTTTAATTACAGGGTCATCACAAACAACTTTAGTCCTCATTATTTCTCTAGAAGAAGATACATTTGGCAAGTTTGTATTAAACAAACAGCACACTGTAAATCAGCATCCTTTTTCTTCATTAATATTTCAATTGCTCATGGTTTTCTAAGAATGACTAAAGCCAGGATAAGAGGTTTTGCATATGCAAATCTCCTAAATCCAAAAGATCACACAATAGCACCAACATGAAAAAACAGAGGCAGGTGGGATGAAAAATACCATACTTCTAACTAGTGTAATGCATACAAGCATTTACAAACACCATAAGCTCAAGACCATCTCTAAATCCCAGCAGACCTCTGCTGTAAAGCTGAGGGTAAAGAGGAAGCCATGAAACCAGGGCATACAGCCCTGTAATGATTTTTTGCAGAATGAGCAACATCTACTGAGCAGCATGTCTAAGTATTGCACTCCAAYCCTTTCTGGATGTTGTACCAAAGCCTGAGCTGCAGGTAGGCACTAGAGATCAGGGAATTTTCCAGCTGTGCCAGGAACCAGGCTGAGAGAGACCTCAGGGCCAGGGAATGAAAGTGATACTCCAGAGGAGGTCCCTTGATACTGCTTTTACCCCTCGGGTGCAACCCACCTGCCCTTGCATAGGTTTGCGACCATCCTGGTTACTGGATATTGTCAGAGAGCAAAGGAAAACTTTTGGTTTCATGGATTAGATATTCCTCRTTATCAAAAGAATAAATAATTTCTCACAGTAGAAACGATTTCACCTGACTTTCAACCTAATATCTGTTTATACAGTGACAATTTCCATTGTCCATTGTAAGGACACTATATGTCCTTATATTCAGAAGTACTGCTTTCTGCAGGGTTAAGGATCTACTGTAATTTTTTATAGGTTTGGGATTTTTTTCGGTGGGGGGGGTTAAAAAGAAACAGAACTGTTTCAGGAACAGTGGGAGGATAAGTATACATTTAAAATAGTAACAAACAAGGAAATGAGTCTCACATGTCATGGCTAACTGAATTCATTCATTCAAGAAGTCTAAAAAAACATTACTTCCCTTCCTGACAATGAAAATGCTCTTAGAAATGCTTTGAAATACCAAATCCAGATATAACAAAGAAGTATGGAGTTTACTCATCCACACAACTTAATTGATCAGAACTTATTTAGCCTTTTCTAGGGATAGAATAGAAATAGAATAGGAATTAATCTAAAACCTTTCCAAAATAGAACAGAGAAGATTACTTCTGTTAGCTTTATGTACCTTCTTACAGAATTCTAACATAGGGATAAAATGAAACTTACTAATTTTTATAAATTGTTTAAAACAGCAAACAAATTATAGCAACAGACAACAAATTACAGAGAAAACAACAAAGTATAGAAAAACGTGGAAATGCTACATACATTACATCATCCCAGAATATTATCTGAGGGTGAAAGGCTGGAGCCATAAATAATGTGTTTCAAAACTTTCTGTGGCAAATGACTTCAATAAGTTGGCTGCCAAGACAATATTACATTTGAAAAACAACATAGTAGAGATGAAAATTGTCACTATATAAACAGATATTAGGTTGAAAGTCAGATGAAATCATTTCTACTGTGAGAAATTATTTATTCTTTTGATAACAAGGAATATCTAATCCATGAAACCAAAAGTTTTCCTTTGGTCTCTGACAATGTTTGTGCTTGTCCACATCCTCCGAGGAAGAGAAGGAAGATCATCAAACACAAGCAAGCCTTGTGGTCCCTGTGTGTAAGCCTTCACAGGATCAAGCTATGTATCTGCGGTCATTTTGACTACCATTCATTCGACTGCAAATCATCTGGCTGGTGTCTACAAATCATCTAAGTTGCTCCAAGTCCCCTTTACAGTCAATGAGAAAACAGGCATTCTTTGCACGCATTTCACCTTGATATACCAACATTCAGGCAGAAAATGCTGGAATACAAACAGGCAGCAGTCCACAACAAATGTCATCTTAACACGTGGACAATGGACCTAAAAATGTTAATTAATTACACCTTCTCTTCTCATAGATCTCAAGTAGTCCAAAGCAGATATTGATAAACTCTGTAAACTCCTTTTCCAGGAGGCTGAAGATTACAGGTAACTCTCCTGAAAGAGAGATGCATGGAGCAGTGAATACTCCAACTGAGAAATTAAAGTTGTGGTTATGGGTAATGATCTGGCACAAAACTTTTATGGAAAAATGCTATTTATACTGAAAAGGCATTGCTTGGAAATGAGTGGGAACCCAATGCATACAAACCAAGCAAGCAATTTCATCTCAGAAGCAGGGTAACTTCTCTGTAGAACAAGGCAACTTTATTCAGCAATAAGAGTGACAATGTAATATACATGTGCATATATGCATACACATAGGAAAACATGAGAGATACTGGCAGACATTCCAGAAAAACGGTGATTCAGAAAGTAACAGTGAAGTGAAATATGTTAAGAATTAACATAATGTTAAAGAAAATCACTATTAGGAAAAACTAGCTCAAACATTTTGTAAAAGGACCCACAGACAATCGGCGGGTGCCATGTAGCACGCTGGGGAATAGGCCACAGAGCTCTGCTACATCCGCGCCAGAAGAAGGGTCATATGCTGTGGGGAGGCTTGAGAAGGGCTACGCTGTGCAAGTCCCATGCTTCACTGCTTGAGACTAGGAGGTCTGTGCAATGTCATTTGCAACCACTATAAGGCCTCTTGGCACAGTTGTGTAAATAAGAACCAGATCCTTTGATTTKAAAATCAGTATTTTTCAAACATTACAAAGACCCTCTGTGGGAATGACTAAGTCCATGATAGCCATACTGTGGTAAACATGAGCTATTTTTGAGTTATTTGACTGCATAAAACCATACGAATATATCTATATTTTTAAATAGACATTACTTCTTCCCAGTAGCATAATGGTTCAGAAGAGTTCATTTGCATGTTCCACATGGAAAATAAATTCACTCTGAGAATGAGATTTAAGCATGGAGTATACTGAGTAAGCAAGTGAAAAATAAGTAACACTCCTGTGATTTAACTGTGGGAYGATAGCTACAACCCCATAATTAATCTTCCTAATAAACCAAGAGATAAAATCCTATATACTTTTACCACCCAGAAATATGGCTTTATTAGTGTAATGCAGCCTTTTTCTGTATCATGTACCTGAACTTTCATAACTCAAACTTCGCCATATAGCCAAAAAGGTGCCTGCCATTGGCAATACTGTGATGGCAAATAGAGAACATCTGGTGTGGAGAATTTAAGAAAAAAATGATGCTTTCATCTCTGAAGAAGTATCTTCCTAAGTATTTCATGGAAAGTTCACAACATAGGCTTCATTTGTCTATATCCTTTTAGGCGAATCAGAAATTAATACCCGTGAAAGATAAAACATATTTAATAGTTTGACACTTAAAAAAAATGATCAAAGCAATTTTCAGTTGAGGTGATTTTGAGCAAAATGCCAGATTTTCCTATATTTGCAGAATTAATTGCACTTTCCACTTTCTGCACTGATGACCATCTGATGTTTTGTTAATGTGTTAGCAGGAGGCATCCACTTGCCTTGCCCATTCTGACAATATCATATGCATTTTCTATCTTCTCAAGTCAAAGTGCACAGGAAAGTGAGCCAGTAAGTATCATTAACTAACAACTTGCTCACTCATGATCAAAAAAAATATATAGGACTGTTTTATAGCCCTTAAACATTGTGCAAATATATTGCTACTAATCTAGGACCATTACTTTGATTTGGCTTTTGTTACTCAAGGTAGACAGAATTTAAACTGCAGTCTTTTAAGGAGAAGAAACTGTCAGAACACTGCCTCCTACAAACACACAAGTCTAATTATACAAGTTAGTTGATATGTGTTCAAATCAGCAGGGGAATGATTTCCTCTTATTTCTCATGCTTGTTTACAAGAAAGAAAAAAATAATGATTTTAGGGCAGCATGGTCTGAGACAGTTGAAAAGGGGGGTTAAATTTAGATCAGAGTAGGACAGCCGTCATCAACAGTAGTTCTTCTAGTCCAACACTGTGTCACTGACAGTATTCAGACTGAGACATAAAGCTAAAAAATCCTGCAGTGGACAATCCTTAATAGTGTACCTCCAGGGGAAGTGTCTTCCTGACCTGAAATAGGAAGTGGCTGACTTTCATCCTGGAACATGAAGTTGTATAACCTCTTGCATGTTATTTTCTATTTAAGGTAACAGCAGAAATTCTTACTTGACTTCTCCTAAAACTTTTGCCTCAGTAATGAGTTCTGAATGTCTCTGTATTTTGTGGAGAGATACATTTAATCAGTTTTAAGTGTATTGACATTTTAACTTCACTGGGAACTTCAGCTCATGCTTTTGAAGAACCTATGGAAGATTTTGCATATACCTACTATATCATCCCTTGTTCATGATGTCTAATAATCTGACCTTTTTGTCTCTGCCTCACACAGCAGCATATTTTTGTTGCTCTTTCTAAACTGTTTTCTGCTGTGTTCTTTTTTTAGAGAGGATCAGAGACAGTGACTCTTTCTGTATCACTTTCCAACACGGTGTGCTAAAATGCTGCTGRACATAGCCCCTTACTGCAGACTGTTTGAAGAGAGCAGAAATGTGCGTGGTAGAGTGCAAAAGTCCTCTCAAGAGGTGTACCTACAGCTATACTGCAGGTTCTCTGTCTAACATCTCACAAGTCTGGTCTACTGGGTATTTGGGGACTACTCTCATGGTGTGTTGTAAATCTGTCTCAAGAGAGCTACTGATTGATCCTACAGCAATAGAGTACCATAATGTAAGACTTTAGCCAAGTGCAGCCCTCATGTTTTGACACCCACTGGCATCAAGTGCCCCTGAAGCTTGAAATGACAAAACATCTGACACCAAACCAAGGATAAATTCTCAGTTATTACACATAAAATTCTTTTGCAGGAATATGGAAATTTTTGATCCACCTAAAGAAAAAGTGTTTAGTGAGGCTAGTTCTTCTGACCACAAGATCTAATCCCCCAAAAACTGTAATTTGTCAGGCTAGAGTCTAGATTACGTCTCAGAAAAATCCTTGAAGAAATAGGATGTCACCACTAAAAATATAACATACGCTAAACTTAATGATTGGAACAGAACTTTAGAAAGACAAAATAATCTTATCCTGTGTGCCTGAGTGAGATAGATCTGTCTAGACCGCTTTCCTTATCTTGCAGCCAAACCATTCTCTCTGTAGCAGTCAGTTGTACCTTCAATGGGATCTCTTTCCAGACACAAAAAGAGATCTAGGGGAGGAGCTCTGTAAAACCACATGTTCTGTTAGGCAAAAGCTGTTGGAACTGTGTCACCAGATAAAGCCAGTTTCTTTCAAGCACCTTGGGTTCGAGTGATTAATGAGCATGCCATTGTGCCAGCAGCAAAAAGAAATTGAAGAAAATAATCTGAGTGGAAGAGTGGAACAAGTAAAAGTCTCAGAGGAGCTGAAACCCTATGGAAAAGCAGAAGGCAACAAGGAGAGATTTATACATCATATCATGCTGTACCTTCAGTCAGGAAGTACCAGTGGAAGGAACAATCATAAGACACCTTTATTTCTGATACTAGCCAACTTGCATAGACTTGGTCTCTACTTATTTTCATTTAAAGTCAGAGAGAAGAAAATAACTATGGAATAGGAAAAGAAAATCGAGGTGAGCTGTACTGCACTGAAAGTAAACACGAATAGAGTCTAACTCAGAGGTAGAAAAAATGATRCCAATCTGGAAGAATCTATGATTGATCCAAGACTGAAGAGTCAATTCTGTAGTATTTGGGGGGAGAAGTAGGTTAACCAAATTTTTAATGATTTAAATTAAAATGATGGCCACACTGTGACTAGAACATGAAAAAAAATAGGCCTCCTACTAGAAAACCTCAAATTAGTATTTTACCAGACATCTCAAATTTTGCATGAAACGAATTTTTCATCTCATAGCGATGTTTTGTGAAATAAGAAATGTGCTCTCATATTGCAAACAAGACCAAAACCTCAAAACACAACACAAAAAAAAATCTGAAGTAAATACTTCTTTTGTTCATTTTAAGCATGACACTGATGCTCTAGCCAACATATGAAGAACACAGACTAACTCTGAGGCAGACTTAAATCATAGATGACAAAAACCAACGGGCGGGGGGGAGGGAAGATTGTTCAAGCAACATTATAATAATGATGAAGTAGCTAACTTTGTGTTTAATACGTGCTCAAAAGATTGAAACACTTAACATGGCAAGAATACATTTATGAAAAACGTGTAAAAGATAATTGTGGGTTTGTTTCTTGTGGACATCACAGCTTTGTCAGTAGAGATCCATGCTATATCCTGGATTTCTTCTTTTCCAAAGAGAATCTTACCTGCAAACATAGTCAGGTATTTTTTGCATAATCCAAGGTGATACAATGGTGGGACTTCCCACCATGCCACAGAACTCAAAGGTTGTCTACAGAGGGAAGTGGGTGATGTTGACCACACAGACTGTATCTCTGGGCTCTTCTCATTGGCCAGGGCCTTTGAGGTGCTGCTCATCTACCACGGCACAAATGAGGAAAGATTCTTATAAGACCAAGGACTATGCAGAAGAAATATCATTCTTTCTTTTCATGCCATCAGTAATTGTTCAAGTTGCATGATCTTCCTTTTCAAAGACAAACCTTTACAAGAAAGAAGAAATGAAAGACTGGTATTATTTGGAAGGCCAGCCTCCAAGAAAGCTGCATGAGTTATGATCACTTAACACACGCATGGCTTGGATCCAAAGAACACTTGAGTTAAAGACTCACCAGAGTCAAATGGAAGTTCAATTCTTTATTCTTCTCTATTTCTTATTGTTATTACCTTATTACAGAACATTTGTCAGTATATTTGTTTGTAGAGACATCCAAAAATAAACAGAAACCTCTCACTTCCTTAGTTGGTACAGTCTTCTGGGTTGAAAAGAAGTGTCTGCAGTTCTATTCAGAATGAGCCACGCACAAAGTTTAACTATAATTTCTGCTTAAGTGTGTGGAAGGATTACAGGTTACTTTGGAGAAAAATAAAGTAGAATCTAACAGTTTGTAGTGAAAGGAGGACATGTTAAAGCAGAGTCATCTGCAACCATTCATATGCTTCAAGGGAAACAAAAGGATTTCACTTCATCGAATGGTTTTTCTTGGCAAGAGTCTAAGACCATAGCAGGCATTTACATTTTCTACTCAAGTCTCACATATACTAATATTCACAACTGCCTATATCAATACACAGAACTGGACAATACCCTGCCTAGAACCTTCAGTTGGAAGGGAGTATTTTTTCCTTAAAAAAGGAACACTAAATGAGTTTATTTCTTTATAGCCTTTTCTTTGTTAAAATTTCTGAGAAGTTACACAGACAAAATATAAAAGCAGATGTAGATGAAAACAGCTATACTGGGCCAGTCCAAAGAGAGTTTCTTTGTAAAAGCCTAGCATCCATCTCCAACAAAGGCCAACAGCATCGCAATGGGCAACTGCCCAGTGATATTTCTCCTCAATATTCTCGTAGCCTCCAGTAATTTGTGGCTTAGAGACTCCCTAAGCCAGAGGTGGTGTCTTTGTTTTTAATAGCCCTTATGGTGTAAGGTATTCCTCTTCTTCATCCTGTCATATTCTACTTTTTTCCTACAATGAATGATATTGCATAAACCAAGTCACCGGCTACATATTTTCATCTGCCCAAGAGTTTTGTGTGCATTAGCCAGTATCATTCTTACCAAATAAGCAGAAACCACACAAAAGCAAAATATGTGTGCTCCAGGGGCTAAAACAAACCCACTTAAAACATAGACTGAGATGAAACTACAATTCCAACAACAATAAGGCCAGCTTGTACTGCTGGTAGCACTGAGCTGCCTTCACTATTTCCTGCCACAGGAACTAAGTGCCAGTTGCTTGACACTGTTAACATTTCTGAGAAACCTCATCAACCATGACTTGAGTTTTTTCCTGCACATAACTTCAGAAAACAAGACAGTTCTTTCTGCTCATCCTGGTCTGAAGATTTTCAATGGCTCCATTATTCTGAAGTTAGTGAAGTATACCTGATTTTCACTGTTGCAGAGCTTTTAGATGCAAACAATATTTGTCTAAATACACAGATGATGCTTTCACACCATCTGGATACTTTATTTTGCATAAAAAGATCTGAAATAAATATGAGAGGAATCAGCTTTCTCCAAGCCACCATGAAGCAGTTAAAATCTTCCAGAAAACCACAGAGAATGTTGGCAACATGCTAAATATTCAGTCCTCTTGGAAAAAAAAAAAGGAAGAAGAAAAGGAGGAAAACAGGAAAATCTGAATGAAAAGACTAATTAGTATTCCATGAGCACAATGAGCTCAGGCTGTTATCTTGCCAGACAAGGACTTGCACTGCGAGGTCTTTTTACTGAACAAGCTTGAAATACACCCTTATGTGAAGAGGTTGACAAAAACTTTCTTCAGCTTTTTTGTTTGCAAGCACAACATGAGTCTGATATTTCAAAGGCTGGAAAAAACGGTCACAGCAAAATTCCCAAACCCAGTATTTCAGAATGACATAACGGAAATCTGGTGTGCCTCAAAACTCCTCAAATTAGTGGCAGAGCTTCTCAAATGGGAAAGGTAACTTCCTTGCTACTGAACTAGGTCAAAAAGTCTTATAAATTACTCAGCCTATTCTAAATTCTGCCAGGTGCAACTGTTTCAGCAAAAGAAAGTCAATCTAGACAATTTGCACTTCCCTCTCAGTGGTCCATCTGATCAGATGAAACCTACAGCTTATTTTGCATGCAAATCTAGAGTAAAAATTCAAGCTCAGGTATAAATTCCTGAATATTCAAGAAAGTTAAAGCTCCTAACTAAATACAGACTAGTAACCAAACCACTTAAATTAAGCACATGAATTTTGTAAGTCTTTGTGTTTCCATGCAATTGATCTTTTAATGTCTAATTTTTAATTGCTACACAGTTATTTAAAACCAACTCCAAGCAGAATAACAAATTCAGTGTATGCTACTGGTGAACACTTCAGATACAAGGACTGACTCATTACTCAGTGTTATCTATTACAAGCCAACTGTTAGTTTGCTAAGAGATCACTACAGATAGTTCAGAAATATCTCAGTTCAAAGAGCCAAAATAACCACCCATGTTTTTTTGAAGTGATGAAGTTGGTAAATATCACTTTATTGGCATCTACAACCAGTACTTTAAGTACAGTTTTAAGGCCCTATGTAATATGAAATCATCCCTTCAATTCATGATGGGAAAATCACAGTTCAGGTAGATACTGATTTCAATATGTTTACGCAGAAACAAGTGGCAATTTATGAGGTATAGATTTTATAAAAGAATCAATTTCAAGAATCCAAGGGAAAGATATTTTTAACAAGTTGTACAGGCTTTTTTTACTCTTGAGTTTAAAAACCAGTATTTTAATGAGTAGTATATATTTCTCCATTTTAATAAAGTGGGAAAATGAACTCAGTACCTAAACTGTGTACATCCTCTTCCTGTGCATGTAATCCCTGACTTTATTTTGCTTCTCTAGTTGGCAAATAAACTATCAGTAATTAAATGCCACACAATTAGACCAGTCTCTCAGCTGGGCTCCATCTAATGTTTTCAAAGTCTAAATCCTGGCACCAAGTAGAAAATTTTGGACTAATTAATTTTTTGTAGAGTTTGGTTTGGTTTGTTTTAGCACCTGAACCTCTTAAAGCAATAATCTGCTGTGCCTATTCTTGTTGAGCAATAGGCTGTTCTGTGAGTAACCCCRCTGAAATCAGTGGAATTCTTTCCAGAGAAGGAGACAAATCAGTAAAATGGGAAATGGTGGATTCCCCCTCTCCTCTGAATTTAACAAATGGCAATTTCCTGAAATGTTTTGATATTGTGCTAGAATTACTCCCCCAATGCAAGAGTTGAATGCTTGAATTTTCCTGACTATGACTAGATTAGCATTTTTATCCATTAAATCCTTTTATTCAATGTGCTACCACAATTCTATAATTTCAATTGGTTTAATACTGACAGAGAATGATTTACTTCATCATCCACGTCATAAAAAGCAGGTAAGGAAGGCAAAGATTTGTGGATTTGTGTTTCAGTTTTCTGCAACTTTTTATCAACATATCAAAATTAAACCTTACTCATCTTGTAAAGCTGCTATCATCATACAGTTTGTTTATTTTAGGAGAGTTATATTTACACATCAATTATTTGTTTTAAAAAATAAACTCTGGATGTACTTTTTAAATCTTTTAGTATTACATATATGCTGCTTCTCTCACAGATATCAATGCTACTGACATCATGGTTTCCACAGTCCATAGTCCAAACTGCTGCCTTTGTGGTTCATGAGACTGTGGTAAATGTTTTGTGCAACCATAGGAAACACCATCTCCAGTAGCATGCTCAATTACAGTGTAATTGAGATAATAGTTGATAAACCTGTGTGTAGATAGTACACAAGAAACTGTGAGGTTTGACTGTGAGTCTGCTGTCTGCCTTTGGCAGCACAGTCTGACAGGCTGAAGGAGATCTGTGAGCCAGCAGCAGAGATGTCGCTACCGAGCCTGGCAGCCAATTCCACTTCTGCCATAGGTGCTACAGGTGTCCTCAAACTCCAGCTGAGGTATAAAGACAGGTCTCCCACTATGGAGTGGATCCTCCACATTACGCCACATTATTTTAACTTTAGAATTGRAGGTTTTCCCCATTTCCTATGAGGCTGGAGAGAGCTGCAGAACTTGTTCTAGTACCCTCAAATTTCATATTAGCATGAGTTGCCCACTTCTCATCTCAGGCACTACAGTGGTATTATTTTTCTGAGTAACTGCAACAAAAACATGAAATAACAACTGTAATAACACTGATGTTTCAGAATTCCCTGGGAACAGCACCTGTTGTTTTACTGGAGAAATGAGAGCCACAGAAGGGCAGCATTACTGCACAGTCAAGAGTATACCTTAAGGGGATAAACATCAAAACATTCCCATGATAGACCTCTCTCTCTGCCCTTTTCTGGGTTTAGCTTCAATATTAGTTTCACAAATGTTCATCATTAGCACTTGCAGGTATATTTGGCATGATCCTATAAAGAAATTCTGTCTCTGTGGCTTTTTCTGGCAAGTTCTGCAATGGATGAAAGGAAGGACTTTTGCTCAGTCATCTAGATGTAGCTCAGATCTCTGTTGGCAATCTAGGTTGGTAAATAATCCCAATCTAATTCAGCTTTGTTTCAGAAAAGTCTATTTCATAAACAAGTCCATAAAAAGAGATAAGGAGGCCACTACATTGGTTCCTCCACGCCTTCTAACTTTCAGTATTATTCTGA
Organism: Rhea americana; assembly: GCF_003343005.1. Lineage (NCBI taxonomy): Eukaryota > Metazoa > Chordata > Aves > Rheiformes > Rheidae > Rhea > Rhea americana. The sequence continues at coordinate 2,010,718 of NW_028187144.1, read as the reverse complement.
GCCATTTTTCAGCTGTTTTTAATTGGCCTTACAGCAGAAAATGGAATTTTATACACTGATATTTATATATTTATGACCCGGAAAGGAAGGAAGCAGATGAATGACTGCATCACACAATGCAAAATTATTCACCTCCCTCAGAGCAGTGTTTGGATGAGGCGAAGAGGTTAAACGCTCCTAGCTTTTCCCTCTCCCCACAGTATGCACAGACACATGCCGCCCCAACGTGCGGAGCTGCAAAAACCCTCGCTACACCCCACGGGGACTCCCAGGTAATTTAGGCTGTTGAGCCTGGGGTAAGACAGGGAGAAAAGGGATCTCTGAGCAGCTCCAGCTGGCAGAGATGGGAGGTTTTGCACCCCTGGCTGGCTGGAGCTGCYGACACTGCCGGGCACACGGCACGGCGCAGTGGCATTTGTGCAGGGCTGACTCATAGGCGGACGCCACCCGATGAATCACCGGCAGTGCTTTCTGCAGCACCTAACGAGCTAGGTAGCTCATCCAAACAGCCATCAGGCTCGACTCGCTCTAGTTTCTGCGACCTGACGTACCACAGTGCTGTTTCACCGGTGATATTACAGGCCTTGGCGAGAGGGGCCTACAGCAGACAGCCAGGACAGCGAAACGCCCGTCCTGGCATCTGTCGCCAATACGAGCTGCTTTTTCCACACATTTAAGAATGASATGAACTCTGCTGGAAGGCAAAAGAAAGAGCAACTTGTTAATAGCAGAGAACATAAAGGCAAATTAACCCAACTACTCTATGAGACGCCTCATTCCCTCCCATCCACTGCTGCAGAAGGTCACAAAGCTAAATGCTGTGGTAGAATCGTTTTGACCCATAATGCTTGAAAGGACAAACATTAAGCAAAGGGTAATCATAAATTAGCATTCAGGGCATCAACTGAGCACTGCAGGTGTTAAGGGAAGATAGTTCCTCCTCGCACAAGTAATGGGGGAAAAGCGCATTTCTTCCTCTTTCCCTGCACCTATTGGATATCGGACGTATTTGGGCAAAGCGCAGGACACAGTCCAGAGAAGCAGACATGCTCGTGGGGGGTCGCTTCACCCAAGGCGGATAGGTTGAAAGTCGCTCGACGTCTGCGGCGGGAAGGCAAGGGGAAATGGCGGCGCCCCCCACCCGGACCCCGCTCCCTCACGAGGGGTCGCCGCCCCGCCCCGCCCCAGGCCCCGCCCTTCAGCCCCGCCCCCATGAGATGGCCCCTCCCCACGGTGGGG
>NW_028187144.1:1965924-2008989 GCF_003343005.1 Rhea americana | reverse complement strand
CTCCGGCGGGCCGGGCCGGGCGGCGCGGCGGGGGCGGCGCGGCTCCGCGGGCCGGAGTTTCCCCCTCCTCGTCGCCCCCCGAGCAGGGCAGGGCAGGGCCGCCCGTGCCCCGGGCGGGAGGCTCGGCCGGGGAAAGTTTCTCCGCTGCTTCCCGCGCCGGCGTGTGCTGCCCTCGCCGTGGGCGGCGGGAGGGCGCCGGGTCGGGGAGGAAAAGCAGCTGGGAAGCGCGGCCGGAGCAGCCGAGGCGGCTGTGACAGCGGCGAGGAGGAGGAAGTGATGGTTTTTCAACACCTCTTTCTCTCTTGTTGTTGTTCTTCTCCTGCTAAGCCGTAAGTGCGCGCTGGGAGCTCCCGGCGAGAGGGATGGGGTGCGCGGTTGCGCTTTCGGGAAGCGCGGTAAGTGTCCGGGGCAGTGCTGCCGGAGGCATTCCCTCAGCCGGCCCCCTCCTCCGTCCCGGAGCGTTACCCCAGAGCGGTTTCAGCCTAAACACAAACTTCTTGTTGCKTCCAGGCAACCTGAAAGTGAAACCAGCTAAAAGCAAAAATGAAAGTTGTCAGCCGATTTTATTGTGCGGAATACAGGGAATAAACAGTAGGAACCGTGGAAATAAAATATATTGGGTAGGGACAGGTAGAGCTTTCAAAGATGCATTAGTCATTTGTTAAACTGCCTTTCACAAGGCTTAATAGCTGCATTGGATGTCAAGAGTTATTCCARAACATCTAATTTCACAAACTAATTTCTGCAAAACATGATTTGTATTTTAAATTTAAGTCTGTTTGATATATACACACATATATGTGTGTGCGTGATCATAAATTGTTTATATTATCATGAAGTTTTCAAATCTCTTAATTGTTTTGCTAGTAAGTGTTTAATAGCTTCTGTTTCAGAAGCTCTATGTTCCAGTCCTGCTAAGCTTTAAGCTAAAAAGAAGCTATTTAGGTGTTATGGCAATTGGTAACTTTGTGCTTACACCAGCTAGATTTGCCTCCTGGCTACAGTTTAATTTTTGTGTGTCTGCCTGCCCGTATGTGTTTATATTGTGTCATGAAACTGTATGAATCATAGGAACTCAGCAGACCTTAAAATACAGACAGTATGGTCAATTACTTTTTTTTTTTCCCTCCTTCCTCACCAGCTCCTAAGGAAGTGGTCTCAAGTACTTGTGAAGTTTAATCACATGATTTGTGGAGAATAAGTGAGTTTACAGGTAGGGAGAAGGCTGTGCATGTGTGAAAGCTGAAAGTAGCTGAGTATCCATAATGGTCAATTTTGCAAATTGGRTAGGGCTCTTAGTAGCTGGCATTCCTACTAAACATGGGGAGCAGTAAGGGTCCTCATCAAATTTTCAAAAATAGCCTCTTGGCCTAGATTCACTCYGCACATAAAGTACGTATGCAAGTCATCTTGGCACATATGCCTTGAATTTGAGTGTGTGATTTTTTTTTTTTGACCTTGTTTTGACAAGCTATACCAGGATGTTTTTTGTGGTGACTTTTGATTTTTATTGAATCGATTATATCACAGACTTTGATGCTGGTTTTGATAGATGAAGCCTTAGTCAAGGTATGAGACATGGAGATCCTTGTCCTCAGAAAGGCCATCAATTGCTTAGGTCACTTGGTTACAGTGAGCAATCTTTTGAGTGTCTGCTTTGAGCAGAGTCATGGCCTGACCACTGTAGATGATATAAGTGCAAAATTAAATGAGTGTCTCAGTTTTTTCAGCAYAGATAGAGACCTTCTGAAGCTTTTTTGCTGTATGACAGGCTCTTGGTGTAACAGTTACTTCTCACTCTGTTCRTTACATGCAACACTGAAGTTAGCTGATTTTATCCATTGGTAACATTTTTACCTTATTAAAACTTCAAGTTTCCACTAGTTCGTGCACTGGRGACTTAAAACTCAAAGGCTTTTGATGATATAGGTAATGATGTAATGGAATTGCAGAAACTTGAATTATGATTCAGACTACTAACCCATTTGTTTTGGTATGTGAGTGCTGTGGATCTTGATGATTTTGTTTGTGTTTTTTCTACATTGTGGCCATTTAATTTAGCTTGGATTTGGACCTAGTTCTGCTAACTCAGTGTTATGCTGATGATTGTTTTGGCTTAAGATACCTGAAAGAGAGCCTTCCTAATTGCTTTTGCAACTTTGACTGCAAAACATTTTCAATTAAGTGGTTTTCTGCCTTATAACTTTCTGGGAAGCTAAGCCCTTAAAGCGTGACTATGGGCGATGTACAATATTCTATCTGGGTCAATGCTTTCTCTTRAACAGTTATAACTTGGAAATGCTTTCAGGCAACTCACTAATTTAACTTGTTGACAGTTCACTTCTGAAATACTCTATTGTGATTGTGTTGATTTTTAGAAATACTGAATACTTGGAAGCACGAAGTACTGGTGTTTTGATTAACTGACATCTGTCAAAATGGCAAGCTCTAAAACCCAGACCTCTCCCCCTGATTTTTGTTGTTGAGGCAGTAGAACTAGCAAAGATATACTCTTGTTGTTCTCTGACAGACGGATACTAAAAAAGGTGATGTGTTTGAGGTAGCCAGCCCACTTCCTAGGTAGTGTTGCTGTCTGCAGCCATTGGTGTTCATTGTTAGTGCCTCATGGAACTGAGTTTTTATTTTCCTTCCATAATCTGGCCACTTCTGTAGCTTCTAATCGATACAGGATTTCTAGTTCAACTTCTGTTAAAATGTCTAGCGGTAACATGATGTTTCACTGGTGCACATCTGTGCTCTAACAAACAAAATTATGAATTGGATTCCGTCATGTCTATAAATAACAGCTTTATATTTTGTCATCCTTTACTTTAAGCCTGTTGGCTCTGAGGAAATTGCCATTGCATATTTAATCAATTTGTAGCAAAATCCAACTTAGCTGCAATTTACAGTACATGACTTGAGTTGGCCATTGCTTTTCCTGTAAGACCAGAGCTAGTAAAAATAGATTTGACTTGCACTGACGATTCTTTAGCTTAACTAGAGCATACCACTTGTATCTCGGAAAAGGGATAATAATTTGGAATGAGTACATAGCTTCTTTTCCTGCACAGTAAACACAAACAATGTTTATTTTGTTCATGGGACCAGTGTTTCCTGTGTTACAGAAATGACCGTTTTCTGCTTGCTTTTTGCTATATACTGTAAACTTGGAGCAGTCCTTTTCTTAACTTTGTCTATCCATAGTTTACTGTTTTTGTTTATTTCCAGGACTATTTTGGATTGTCATCCTGGCGCCTCTGTTTTGTAGGGTCCATAGAGGTAGCAAATGTTTACGAAGTGCCTGCAACGTGTTACATATTTCTTGCAGGTTTTCATCTTTAATTGTTCTAGTCAATTTGCATTTAGTTTCAGATTGGATAAATATTTTGGAAGTCTGTCTGTTTTTCCCTGTCCCGAGACCTGTTCCTGTTCCTACTTTACATACTCTTGAGTCTGTAACCAGTATAAACCAAAAAGATCAGCTGCCCCCCCCCCCTTTTTTTGATAAGCTCTTGTAGATAGCTTTAACAAAATATAAATGGAAGAGGAATTTGCCAGACCATTGGTAATAATACATGATTTGTTGCTGTTTTTTTTTTCTTGCTAGCCTCACCTATGTAATAGGTGTCTTTGGACTCATGTACTAGATTAATTTATTCAAGAAAGAGTAAAGAATCATCTGTTTTGGTTAGCATACATGATGCAGAAGCTGTTGATAGTCATTTTGACAGTACAACTGTGTGAAAGATTGTGTAACTACCGTTCACGGATGTATCAGTGTAGAATGTTTTTCTGTTTACTGTTGTCGTACCTCAGGAATGGATTATGCTTCAGTTTTCCCTTTATTAAAACTCTAACACCATATTCRTTGTCGGTACCTTCGCAGCACGTCTGTGAGTTAGACTAGACATGCTTCTCTTTCTGTGTTCACTGCTCCTAAGAAACTTCTGCTATTTCTTGCCTGGGGCAAGCACATTTGTTGGCCTCAGTCTCATTAGACCAACTCAAGTACCCTTCAGTTTATTTAGCTGAACTTATGTTTTTGTCTCTCTTTGAACTTTTGCTTTTTTCAGGATGCCTGAAGCTTCTTGTCTTACTGTTCTGCATTCTTTTCTGAGGTCAAAACATCACCCTTGGTTAGCATTTGTACCCTCTCTTTCAGTTTAGTATTTTGAGTGCCAAACAATACCAACAACAATTTGCGAAGTTGTTTAAGTGTTGAATATACCTATATTGAGCTTTTTTCCCTCTTAAGCCTTATTTTCAGAATTGTTCTGAAGCATCTAGGAGAAGAAAGGAGGGCATCCATATGCTGCAAAACTTCTTCATTTATAGGCCATGGAAAACTCTCTCTTATTAAATATTTAATTACTTTGGGCATATACATAAAGAGCTGTCAAAAAATAAAATGCCCACAAATTTTTGATCCCAGTTTAGCCAGTAAGCTTCGTTCTTATAGTCCATTCCTAAGAGAGAAGCCCAGCACTTCTAAGCTGTGATAAATCTTTCCTGCTTTCTAGCCACAGGACTAGACCAAGCCATTCTATTTTCCTGGCAACATACGGACTTGTATARTATTGTCAAAAAACTGTTTCATGACTACTTAAATTTAGGCAACAGAACTGATGTACTCTGATTGAAGAAGAAAAAAAACGAAAATCCCAACTTTGATAAAAAGTCTGGAAAGTATTGTCAATGGGGAAGGTGACAAGGCTGAAATGAATTTATAGTGTGGTAGCTGTAAATAGTAGCTTGATTCAGCAAGTAGGCTGTAAAGACACAAAAATGTTAACTTTACCTTTGTCATGACAGTTCTTAAGGTGCTTTTATCCTCAATAAATGCCCTGGTTTTGTTTAGATCTGTGAAGCTCAATTTTTAGTATTTCTTGCTCTTGAATATCTTGTCATGAAAATAAACCTAACAAATCTAGAACTTCACTGTTAAATTTAAAATGTTTTTTTTAAAAAAACCCATATTTTACATATGTAAGCCTTATTGCTTACATATGTAAATAGTTCTTTGTAAACACTGAGTTTGCCCAAAGTACAAATGCAATGTCTGTAGTAAGGCCAAAGCTTTACTTAGTGTATAAGAACCTACAAGCATGGGACACTGCCAAGTCTCTCATTTCCTTTTGCAAATGTAGGCTATTCAGTGTGGTATCTCACTCCTTTGATTACAAAGTAAATCTTAATCAGCTCTAACTTCCAGTTTTCAGACTGCAGGGTTTTGTTGTTGGGTGTTCTTAACTGCAAGAACTATACCTATTAGATGACTTGACAGAAGGAAACTGAGTCATAAGCAACAAAAATATCAAGTAAAGCAAACTTTTCTTAGGGTGGGAGAAACATTCTATATGATGGTAGCAAATCAAGTAGTAAGGATGAGTGAGAAATGTGTGTGTAGTTAAAAACAAAGCTGTAAATAAAACTTAATATCTGTATACCAGCATAAGGGTGTCAAAAGCAAAAACAGGTGACTTGCAATATCTTGACAATGAGAGAGAACCTTGACTGTAACTGTGTTTCAATTTGCCTATCAATAGGATATTTGAGGACTTCCTAGAATAAAAGTAAATATCATTAACCACAGGATTTGTCATGCATCTACAAATCCTGTAGAATCTAATAAGCAAGTAGAGAAGAYCATGCTTTAGAACAACTGTTCCTTCACCTGTTTAGTCTAGTATGAAGGTAGATTAAAGACACTAAAGTACATACGAGTGCTTAAGAAAGAACCTGCAGAAGTTAATAGTGACTGTTCAAGATGATCAGTGTTAGATGCAGCTGAAAAGCAATTTGTTTTAACTTCAGACTTTCTCATAACTTGACTGTCCTCATGTAACAACATATTAGCACATACCACTCAATCCTGGCAAGGATAAATTACTGTAGTTTGGGAARTAAAACTTAAAAATACGGCAGTATATTTAGTTATGTACTTCATGGCAATATAGCTCCAAATGGATGTAGATCTAGCTTTGTGGGTTTATTTTTGTTAATGAATAGAGAACTATTCTGAAGAAACATTACGGCCTAAGGTATAAAGTAGAAAGCTGAGAGCAGCTTTTCCTCTGGCTGGGCAGTCAAACTAGCTAGTCCACTTTGTTTTCACTGACTAAGCAGCCTTTCTTGGAGGACAGGGTGGAACATGGGAGAAGAGGTTGCTAGCATCCTCTGAGCAACCAGTAGCAGCACCTGCTCTTGTTTTGCTGATCTTCCCCTTCTGTAGTTGCAGAGGTTCCTCCATGGAGGAACCTTTGCAGGAGGAACATTTTAACATTCAAGGACTACGTTCAGCTTGAGATGCAGTTTGACTACCCTACTTCTGGTGCTGGTGGTGGATGTTCTTTTTTTTTTCTTTTTTTTTAACTGCATGCAAGTGAATCCTTTGATACTGTTGTCATTAAGCTTAATATGCAGGGAAGTGAAGCACCTGTCAGGGTGACTACCTCTTGGCTCTTCTTATAGTCTGTAACTTTGTGAATGCTATACATTGATATAGAAAGAGAAGAGACCTCTCTGGCTGCTTGTTTCTATGCCTGGCACACGTTGGCATGGCTGCATAGTGAAATGGTTCAGGCAGCTGATCCAGGTTAAGACTGATCAATTTTTGTAAGATTAATTTTAAACTACATCTGTCCTCCAGTTTAATTCATCATGTTGTTGGCCAGTTGCTTGCAGTGGCACAAGTGCAAAAGCYGCTTGTACTGTCTAGCGGAACTGGATTACAGCAGTTTAAAGTTCTCGTAAAAACAGCGTCTTTGAAATGTGTTTGTTAGGCCTCAAAACCCCTTCTTTTTGGAGATTCTTCCTGATGGATTGTAGTTTCCAGGTGGCTGCCATGGCTTGTCAAGTTCTGTGCTGTCATCCTGTTCCTTACGGAAGTAGAGACCTACAGATTTTCATGCAACAATCTATATCTAAAAGGAATCAGTGGAGAGAAATCTTAAATCTAGGATTGCAGCTGTTAGGAGTATAGCTTGTTGCTGCAATTTCATCTTAAGTTTGCTTAGCATAGTTTTCATTTTTCATAACAAGCAGGAAAGAACTGTTTTGTAAGAGATTTTTAAGAGCTACTGGTTCTTCTTGAATCGTATGCTCTTGTTTGTAGCTCCAGCGCTGGCAGCTGTCTCCATGCAATAAATTTATCTCAACAACCAGTTATATCACATGAATGAAAAATAATAAGTTTTTAGTTTGTGGTAATGGAATCATATGAAAAATTATTGCTTTGAAAATTTGTCCACTCTGCTCATAGTTACTAAAAGGAGGGAGCCAATAACCTACAAGGAAGTAGCTTGATACTTGGCATCAAATTTGCTTGCATTCTCAGAAAATGAACATGTTGTTAAACAAAAATGAAGGCAAGAATAATGGTTAACTGACAAAGGCCAAGAAGTCTTTGAGCCCGTATGATTTTCAGAAAATAAAGCAAAGGAAATGCAGTTCTGGCAGAAGCTTAGAAGAAGCTAATTTAGCAAGTATAAAAGTAGAATTAAGAGAGTTTAGGAAAGTTTGGGGGAATAAGAAGAGTGTAAAACAAAACCAACCCTGTAGTTTAGATYGGTGAGCTGTAAAGTGGAATTGTGCTGCTTACAAATAGTGCAAAAAAAATGCACCATGTAGTTCACCCCATTTTTTTGAGGAGATGCTTGCTGGCAGTATCTAAAAAGGTTGTCCCTGTAAGGTGATGGCCACGCTACAGCTCACAAGCTACATATGGCAGTGGATTGGACTGATGTGCTTGCTAAAGACTAGAGGTGGTCTTATACTCTAGTGCTGACGCTTACGCGTTGATTTTAAAATGCACTCTATCAAACTACATACAAATAAGATGGACAGATAAAATCTGATTTGTGAAATGCCTACGGTTATCTCTTTCTAAAGCTTACAGAACCTGTTTAAGCTTCTTTTCTTTGAAGGTGTACAGAGGAGGGGCAAATCTTTGGAAAGTACTGAATTTTCCGTATGCAATAACTTCAAGATATACATATGTTATATGTAGTTCATCCAGATACAGTCTTCAAAGGGTTTAACAGGAATTTAATGATAGTAATATTTAAAACCAACAAGTGTGTTTTTTTTTTTTTCCAGGTAGTTTTCATTATGATGTTCTTAATACTGACACTCACGCAATTCACAGTTTAAGTGCTGGACCAGTCAAGTAGAAGAGTGTTGATTAACATATTGGCCTTTTCCGTTGTGACTGGTTTGTCAATGTCTAGTTCTTTATGTAGTCTTCCCCTTCAAAAGTTTAGGTTGTTAGATTCGCTGTTAGTAAGAGTTTATTCTGTTTTGGCTCAGACTCAAAAACTGCCAGCTCCTAAATAGAAATACATTAAACTTGAACAGCTGGAATGTTTCTTATCATCTGCTGTGCCTTCTCATATGAGTTGTAGTGACATGAGTGCATGAACTAAACTTGAAGCTTCTCCTAAATCGTTGCAGTTCATAACCTGGAATATAAAGGTAACTTGAAGTAGGTATTGATTTACTATACTGAACTCCGACGACACTAAGGTTTATAGTTTTGTGGCGGTTCGGCCACTTCTGCTTTGAAAAAAGGTAGCAACCATTGGGAGAGAACTAGATCCAGTACTGTTTCAGCTCTCAGAGTGCAATTTACATTCATGAATCAGTATTTTCATCATAATCCTTTTACAGCTGTTAGCATTTGCCTTCTAGTGGTAACAAAGTATGCTCAGAGGTAAGTGTCACATCTCTGAATTTCTTTCTGAGATTTCAGTGTTCAGTGGAAACCTGTGATGTCGCTTGTGAACTACTGACAAGATATTTCCTTCATTATGATAGAGGTCATAGATTCTTTTTTCTTATTGGGAGTTCCAGAACTTGTTAAAATATTTTGCAATATATTTTCATTTTTAACTATTTAGATTTAGTTTCTAGCGATTGGAAGTGTTGGATTTTGATTTACTTTACGAAATTATGCTTTTTATAATTTGTATATGTATTCTACCTTGCTGCAACTTTGATGTTTCAAATAATGAGGCTAAGGAGAATACTGTTTGTTTGTCATTTAAAAGGCAATTTCCAAATCAATCAAGTAGAAGTGCTCTGCACAACATCTTTCTTTTAACAAAGTATAGCAATTTGTCTCTCTATGCTGTTGGAAGTATTTTATCAAGTTTTCCAGGAACCTTTTTTCTAAAACGAGAAAAAATGCTTTATGAAGAGCAAGGCACATCTTTTTATTAGATTACATATTAATCAAAACAATTACTGCGGAACTAAGAAAACAAAAGCTGATATATTCTAATCACCATGTCTGAAAATATGTGAATAGAAAATATGGTCATCAAATACAGCAGATCTTAAAAAAAAAAAAAAAAAAAAAAAAAAAAAAAAAAAAAAAGAAAAGAAAAGAAAAAATCTACTAACTTCAGATTTTTAAAACAAAAAGCTATCTTCAGAGTGATTCATAATTGTAATAGCTCAGGTGCGACCTTATGGATCACTGGCTAATTATAYTGTAATATTTTTCTACACCAGCTACATCCCTGTATCTGAGCTCTTTCTAACAGTGCATTAAATGACATGACTAACATCTGTTGCATATGGTTTCTTTTTATTTTTTCCTCAGGGAGGCATTGGTGTATTTTTTTTCAGATTTTTCTCTTTTAGTGTGTTTGTACATCTTGAGCACTTGTAAATATTATTAATGAGATTTCTTCCAATCTGTCAAATTAGCCAATCAGTTCAGAAGTCATCAGATGAGGTGGACAAATACAAGTCTCAAATGGGTGGGCAGGAGAGATCTTTTAAGAAATATAAGAAATAATTAAGTTTATAGATCCAAAAAAAAATGTAATAGATTCAAAAAAAAAATGACATGGCTCATTGTGTCACTTATAAATGCCTTAATAACAGGAAAATTTTCAACTGCAGCTTGCCTCTTCTTGAAAAGAAGAACCAGTCAGATGCAAGACTAATCTAAATAAATCTGGGCTTTTTCACTTAAGGTGTTTACAAAGATGCTTATTTTTAAAGCGTGTCTGCTGTGTTCATGGTAGAGAAGGCAAAATCAAAGCATATTGTGCATTGGGATTGGAAGATGGTTTTACCGAGATCTTTGGCTCTATGAGTTCGTTCCTTGGTCTTTGACAAAATTTAGAAAGTGCTGCCTCTTGTGCAGAGAAGCTTTGCCATGTTATTAGAAATTGCCTGGTGCTGCGGAAGTGACTTGCCCGTCCTTCTGGAGGAAGGTCACCACAGRAGAGCGGAGCTGAGACAGGAACGTACTGCAGTGCCAAGGGCCCCTGGAAAACCCACGTTATGGCAACTGCTGATGGGCAGCAGCAGAGCGAGGCAAGCTCAACCATGCRCTGAACTGCACTACTGACATGAAGAAATCCTGGAATGCCCCTGTTTTTGTAATTTCTAATGTGCTATCGCCATGCAACTTGGGAACACTTAGTGAGAGTGTTCCTTCTGCAGCATCTCTCTGTTAGGCACTTTTGCTCATCTTCTCCTCACTTACATTTTTACCCTTGCTTCACGTAAAAATCAAGGCTTTTGTGTGCATTCTTCCCTGATAATTTATTTATCTGCTGATCATCTGATTTGACAGATCTAGGGATGTCAGAGAGCATTAATTTTCTGTGAATGTTGTGAAAAAAAGGAGGCAGTTAGAGAAGAAGTTCTCTGTAAATCACAAATTGAGGAAAATGCGAAAATTTGTATTACTTTCCCCAGCAGACACCAGAGAATCCACTGGAGGTAGTCTAGGTGCTCCAGTTATGGCAAAGGCATTCGATTGGCCTTTGTATCAAACTCGGTAACTTGAAGCAGCAGATCTGTAGGAAACTAGTCTTTTTTTTGTGTGTGTGTGTGTGCACAGCATTGTAACTGCTGGTGTGCTTTTTTAATCATAGTAGTGCCTAAAACCCAGTGAAAATGGAAGGCCTGTTTATGCTGGGTGTTTCATACAAAACTGTAACTTCTGTTTTAGAATTGTCTTCTAAAGCTGTTCCCTTTCCTTTTCTTAAGAGAAAGGCAGAGTGTAAGATAATTTGGTTATGGATAGTATAGTCTGGTTTGTCCTCCAAAGTCTTTTAATTTGAGTTTGATCATTCCTGTCACTGCCTTGAAAATGTGGATTGAGAATYTGATAAATCACAGTGCCCAAGGGCTTGGGAAGCAAGCTGGTGGCACCTCTCTGTGGGTTCTGATCTAATGAAAGCCATGYAACTTTGGCATTACAGACTTATCTTTCAAAGGTCTGTGCCTTCAAATTCATATAAAAAATTTAGCTTGGAAGAGACCTCTGGAGACTGCTTAATTCAGACCTTATTTATATCGGGACTAACTTCCAAAATAGCTCAGGTTGCTCAGGGCCATGTCCAGTCAAGTTTTGAGTACCCACAGGATTGAGATCTCACAGCCTTTCAGGGCAACCTGTGCCACTGCTGTGATTATGAAGGGCTTTTTACCTCCCTCCCCCACCACGTGGCCAGTCTGAATTTCCCGTGCTGCAGCTTAAAACCCTCGCTGCTTGTGCGCAGCCTTCAAGTTGTGGCATCCTGCGGATAGTTGACCCCCAGCCTTCTCTACTCTAGTTCTTTTTGCCTCTCCTTGTCCGGCACGTACTCTAGCCCCGTAACCCTCTTTATGTCTCTTAGCATCTCTCTCTGACTGAGGACGAGCAGGTGGCTAGGGAAGAGCAAAACCGGACGTGGTTTTCCAGCTGCAGCCTCGTGAGCGCGGAGCAGCRGGGATTAATCACCTCCCTCAGCCCCTTGGCTGTGCTCCTGCTAATGCAGCCCAGTGTCTTGTTAGTCTTCAGCACTCCCAGGGCGCATGCTGCTGACTCATGTGTTGTTRCTCTTTGGTGATCCAGCTGATTTATTGCTGGTGTGTTTTCAAAGAGGCTATCGTTAAGATCAGCTGCTGGTCTCTTGGAGATGGAAATGCTGATCCTTTGCATGTGCAGAGGGAACTCAGTGTCCAATGATCTCAGCCTTGTATTATTCTTTAATCCTTAATGAACAGATGATTGAGTAATCAGTGGCGTTGTGCATCTCTTTAGAACATGGGAGTAGTGCCGCAGGAACATTAAAGTACCAAATCTGAAGTCGATAAAGACCGAGTTAAACTGTCATTACAGTTCAGGAGGACATACTTAACAGCAAGTTTAACTCAGCCTTTGAGACTTAACATCATTTAGCCTTATGACTTGTTCATGTGATCCACTCTAATGTTTCTTGTGCATCAGTCCTGGATAGTCTTTAAATGATTCGTACAGAGTAAATTCAGATGCCTTCGTTTCAGCTTTGCTAGCCTTTGGAAAATTATGGAAAGGAACAGACCCTGAAAGAGATTTTTCTGATTTCCTTTACCATCATAAGAAGATAAAGAAAATGAATAGGAGTTTGGTTGTGAGGTGGTGGGAGTTTGCTACCTAAATCTCCTACAAAGCGTTAGCCTACCCAGCTTGGCTGAAAACTCAAGACCCTGCATCTCCCTTGAACCACAGGACTGACTCAGTGAAGGATCTGAAAGAAGAGTGTCAGCTGAGTTTGCAATCCTGAATTTCCCTTTGAATTGCTACTATTAGTTCTGTATATTCAGTACTAAGACAAGAAAAGAGATAACTGTTCATGCAGTGGTTGTTGCTGTGTGAATCAGTATAGACTTCTAAATAAACCTGCCTTAATGCACCACTGGTAGAAAATTACATCTCATCTGCTTCTGTGCTTAGCAACAGTGTATTATCTATCTATTCATCTCATGTGTTGTCTTCCTTGTCTGGTCCATTTTGCTGTGACCGTGAGACTAGCATACTGAGTTGGCCTTAAGATAAATCCTTAGTTACCTCATTATTTTACCATTATATAATATTATTTTACCATTCTGAAGGCTGCTGCATCTTTTAGTTTTCAGTGGTCAGAAAATTTTGACAGTAGATTAGTGAATTCTCTGTAGTGGTTCTATGGGCTGTAGGATTTAGCCTTACCTGATGTCTGAATACAAGCTTTTTTCTTGCTTCATTTTGAAGAAATGAAACTGTATCCTAAGCATATTGAGAAACTAGATAGAATTGAAAAGCAGTTGTATCATCCAGAGCAGTTTTATACAGAGTGAGACTGAAATTTTGGTATGCAAGTCCCTTGCATTCAGTGTGGTTCCAGCTTGTGTCAATCTGCTTCTGTGCAGGGATGGTCTTTTCCAGTGTTTGGATGAAGGGAAGTGGTCAATGTTGGAGTGGTAACTTCTTCAGGTGTTGCTTCCAGATCTACAAAAGCAGCCCTTGTGCTCATGTTTAAAATAAATAGCCTAACTTCAGGAGTAATTTCAATATGGAATGATATTTTCACAAAGTTGCAATCACTCTAATTACTCTTCTGAACAGGTATCAACAATTTTAAGTCAGCAAATTGGAGACAGCTTGTTAAACTAGTCCGGTAGAACTTGTAGCTATTTGCAGACGGAAGCAGAAAAAATATCCTTCTTACTGCTAAATGATGTTTGCCTATTGATATCAGTGTTGATAGCCTGTGGGGAAGCTTGTATTTGTCTGGCTGTCCAGTTTTATTATCCCGTCCTTAGAATCTTTGCAGGACTGGGTTGATTCTGTGTTTTTTTGTTCTGAAAAACCTATTTTACCTTTGTACATTTTAAAACCTTTGGTTATGTCTAGTTTGTCAGGCTATTTATATTCATACAATTTTAGTGTGGTAAAACTACTTTTATCACAGCCATGGCTTGTTATTCCCAGAATTCCCTCCAATTTCCTCTTTTAAGTAAGAGAGAAATGAGAAACTGAGAACTGATACCTTCTCTTTCTGTTAGGTACTTACCTGCTTAATAATTCTGTATTTAAAGTCACATTTTAGAGAGTGAGCTGTCAGGTTTTAGTCTGTGTAATATCTGATTTGTACTTTCGTTCAGGCAAAATATTGCATGATGCCAAGTCAAGTCTAAGATTGTTACACCAGTGCTCTTATCAGTATCTATCAGGAAAACTTCACCAGGAGATTCTCATCAAGTTAATTGGAAATATTTTTTTTTGGTCAGTCATAATTCTCTGTAAATAACATTCCACATAAACTGTTAACTTATTTGGCCTCAGATCACTGTTGGGCTGACAGGCCTAGATTGTCCCATTAACCTTTTTTAAAAATAAAGTATTTAATATATGATTAAGTTTTTTTCCAGACCTCTGAAACTTTCCCAGGACTCAAAAGTTATTTTGAAGTCTTTTCCAAAGATCTAGAGATTGATTTCTTCTAAAAGTCTTGGATGCAAGCTATCTGGACCTGCTGACTTGAAAGCTCTGTCTTCAGAGGCTACTTGATGACTTCACTCTGATATGGTAGAATTGGTTTTTTCAAAGATATGCTTATTAAACATTTCTGCCCTTTTTAATGCCAAATTTTGTTCATTTTATCTAGCCTCCCTTCCCTCTGCCATGCAGTGCTTCTCCCTTTTCAAATGCCCATCTATTTTTATTTTGTGCTCAAAGCTGAAGCAAAGGCTTATTCTGTAAGTTGTGGACATACCAGGTCTTACCGATTGACCAAGTTATGCATGCTGACTGGGGCAGATGGCTGCCTCTTGGCTAGTGAGTGAGCAAAGCCTCCTGGTGACGCATGTGGTAGACCCACATTGGCGTGAAATTTAATCCTGGAGTCTTCAAGACTAGTTCAGTGGCATTGCAGAGAAATCTAATATTGCATTGTTGAGAAAGCATTGATTTTTAGATTGCTAACTGTCTTAACTCTGGAATTGCTTTTAGTTTTGCTGTAGAAGGAGTCAGGAATGACTCTTGTGCCTCTTGTCAAGGTGTATCAATGATCAGTGATGCTTCATCTCTTAAAATAAATCAAACACTTGGATTGAGAAGTGGAACTGAGCTGAGTTCCTATTAAGGCACCTAAATTCATGTGCAAACTGCAGAGTACCTACCTGAGAATACATACCCATATACCTGTAGTACCTTAGTTTTTACAAATTATTTTAAAATTAATTATTTTTAAAGTTACTATTTTACAAATTAAATTAAGTACCTTTGAGAGAGAGAGAGTGAATGAATAAATCTGAGGCCAGTTATTATGTATGTCCAGAACTGTTCCAGTCTTGGAAGGGCTGAACAAGTTGTCGTGGCTGTCATACTTGAATGCATCTGGGTTACGTTTAATTTTCATTATTGTCCAATTTAGACCTGTTTTGATTCGTGCCTAGTATGTGGTGCTAGTACTGAGTACGTCATAAGTTAAGAATTGGTCAAAAATTGCTGTATGTGATAAAGGAGGTCAGCGCTGCCTTATGTGACAGGCTAGCCGTTAGCATGGTGGCTGGGGAATAACGAGCTGGGTTCATCTTAAACCTGGGAAATTGAAGCCTACGTTGTCCTGGAGAGGTCTGCGCTGTTTCAGCTTGGAGTATTGGAGTCGCTTTCCTCGCTATAGCGCTGCGTAAAGAGGAGGGCAAAGTGGCTTGATTGAGCCCTGAGGTCAAGAGATGGCGAGAGGGGGCCTGAGCATACCTGTCAYGGGGGAAGGGAGACCCTGACTCGTCCCCCTGCTCCCCGGCTCTGCGTTCGTTTTGCATTAAGCAGTKGTTGGGTGATACACTGGAAAGCTCGCTGTCAGGCTTGCTAATTTGAGAGATTATCCAAATAACTCTCATGAGCACTCTGCCACCTGCAGAAGTGGTGGGGAGTCGCTGTAGCCTGGAGGGTTTTTTGATGAGTGGGAAGACTTTTAAAGTGAGGTAGTAATATAAAACTCGGTTCACATTCCTTGGGAGACTAATTAGCCTGGCTAAACAGGTATAAATGGCTTGGCATAGGTGGTGATGGATTCTTATGTAATCATAGTTAGATTTTAAGTCTGTTAACACAGATGGATTTTTTTTTCCTTTTTCCAACTTTAACCTTTGTAATTTAAGTCCCGTTTACTTTCCTGGTAGAGTTCAAAATCATTTCAGGAGGGTTTTTTTTTCCCCCAAGTTGATAGTTTTATAGTAGGGCAACCCTCAGCTTAGAAACAGTTAAATCACTCTATATGTGTGTAGCTGTATGAGAGGGTTATAGTGTTTTCTAGAAAACACTAAGTAATAAGGCACTACGTCTGTCTTTGCACGGGGCCTGTGGCACTGACAGCGCTRCGTTACCCGCTGCAGCCCGCAGGAAATGTGCAGCTACGCTGGCCTTAGAGAAGCGAGCAAGTGAAAAACAGTCGCCTGGGTGGGGTGGAGGTTGCTTTAGAGAACACATTCCTATGTGGCAAGCTCTAACAGCAGCTCTTTCAGCTGCTCAAACAACATCTCTAAGACTTGGGGCTAAAGTCAGTGTCGTTAAGCTAGTGTTATCTCTCCTCAGCTTCTATAGGGTATCTCCTCTTTTTAAATGAATTATATACTGTAACCCATAAGCATCTCCGTTCATGAACATACAGACAATATATTTGTTTGTGTTGTATGTAGATGTTTGTTAAGCACAGTTTGCAAACAAAATGCGATTAACTGGTGAGRGTGCTGAATGTACTATGCAAAGCCCTTAGGGAATTTTTTGTCTTTTTTTTTTTCTGTTAAGGAATCTCAGAAAAAACTTTCTGCATTTCTTGCCCTCTTAACAAGAACCAAGAAAATTTATCTTTGAGTTTTTTAATTTTCACATTCATGTTTTATATTTCAAAAGGTAGGTCGCTATAACTTAAAATAGAATTTTGAAAGCAGTTTAGAAACATTTTGTTAATTACTCATAATACATATTTCCAGTATGGAAAAATTTTAATCTTCCGCTTTTTTTGGTCTTAATTCTTCTAACCAGGCTTCATATAGTAATAGCACACTAAGTAGCATAAAATACATTATTTCTGATTCATTAATATAATGAACAGGAACCTTCAGTTGAATTCTGCTTTCTGTTGTGCTGTTGCTTGACACTTGTCTGTTGGAGTTGACATGGATCACTGCTTTCATGGAGCTCTTGCCTATTTTTATTTCCTGTCATAAGATTTCATAAAACTTTACCATGTGTGCTAGCAGTTTTTTTTAATAATATAGTTACGAGAATTGTACTTGTGTGTGTGTGTGTAGGCATTACCTTTCCTTTGGAAATTTTAGCTACTGGTAAAGCTATTATAGGGCCAGTGGACATCAAAATGACTGTGCTTAAATTCAGGGGTTAAATATATTTTAAAAACACAATGTCAGGGGATGCAGTCACTCAGAAGACTTCTTAATTCATTTGCATTTCACTTAAACATTTCAGACTAATGAGTTCTTCTTAAAAGGGTGTTTGTTTTATCTAATAGTATTAAAAAAAAAGTGAGTTGGTGATTTAAAACAAAACCAAACAAACAAAACTAGTGTTCCTATTGCTAGATCTCAATTTTGACCAGTTTTGTGTTAACAGGAACGCTAAGTTTTAAGGCAATTGCATATTTTCGTTTTTTTTCTGGTACATGCTTTGTCAGCAGTGACAGTCAAACTTTGATTTTAAAGCAAGTCTTTTGCCTAAGTTGAAAGGTCCAGRTTTCTTAACTTGAATACTGTGATTTAGCTTCTTCTGAGGCTCAGTCACTAGAGGGAGTCTAAACCTACCCACTGTATGGATGCCACTTAGACTGCGTAGCAAAACATTCTAGCAAGTATGTATTTATGTMAACATTTTAAAGACCTATTTTTAAATTTCATAAACTTGATTTTTAAAAGGCAATACTTGAGACTATTTTTGAAGGATAACTATTCAGAAATATTTATATAGTTTAACCATTTGAGTAACCTTTCTTTGCAGGTGAACTTGTGAATTAGTGTACCATCAATGATGGCAGAGCACCCACCATTACTGGATACCACTCCGATTATAAGTAGTGAAATTCCTCTTCTAACTTCCCCTATTAGTGGAGATGGAGCACAGCAGGTAAGGAAACTTAAATATCTTTTCTCTCTCCCCCCCCGCCCTCCCTTTCCAACAGCATCAGTGACATATTGACACTTTTAAAAGTCAGTAAGCCTTTATCTGGAATACATTTGTGCAATTCTGGTCATGCTTGTCTTGTAGAAATGAGTTCAAGGTGGAACAGGTGCAGAGAAGATGTTTGTAAGGAGTATGAAGCAGAAAACCTGTGTTGTAAAAGAACACGTTTTTGTAGGAATGGGAGCAGACAACTGCCGTGCTGTCCAGCYATGCATGAGTCTTAATTCAGAAGCCATGTAGTTGCATCAGCATGGGACCTTGTTAAGGCTAATAACCTTCCCCTTATGGTAGGGCTTATTGTGCTAATGTGTGCTAACAACTATGACCTCTAGATTGGATCTTGTTCACGACTGAGTATTTTGAACGGTGGGACTTTCTTCTGTTTATTTATGTCTACCTAAACACTTATTTGAATAGCTTGACTATTTTAGACTAACAAAGTAATAGCTGAGAAGGACTTAAAAATCCCTGTTTTAGAATACTTCATAAAGGTCAGTTCTAGAGACGTGGAGAAGCTAAACCAAGTATTGGCAAAAGAAGGAAATAGGAATTCTCCATATCTTTAGGCTAGAAAGAACATTTTAGACACCGGAACAGCTTCTAATGGGAAGAAAGGGATTTAAGGGGATTTAAACACTTCAAGTGCCTTAAAAGTATTTGAATAGACTGAGAGAATATTGACTCTGAAAGCAAGAGAATGGAGTTGATGATCTAGGAAGTCTCTTCTAGCCTACTATTCCAATGTTTGGCATTTATACAAAAGAACTAATTATTTATCGTAAGAAAGGGGAATTAATTTATAGGGTAAAAAAATCTAAGAGATTTAGAATGAGACTGGATTGCAACAGTGCTTGAGGTTAGGTCTAGGTTGCAGGGAGATTTCTTCAGCATAGGTGAAGCTTAAATGCAGAGGAAGAGTTGATAAATATTACTTAATAAATATGTGGACAGAAAATACCAGAAGAAGGAAAATTAAATACTCCAGCTTGGCTTTTCTCCCAAGTCTGTTTTCAAATACTAAGATCTAGAAATAGTTATCTGCAACATGCAAGAGAACAGTTACTACTTTCTTACATGTTCTACCTTGAAACTTTCAATTTGAAAGTCTTACAAAGAGAATGAAATAAAACATACCTGCACAGAGTTAAGCATGCCACCGCCATTAAAAATATTCTTTCCTACTACTGTTGTTGTGTAAAACTTCTTGTAGATKCATCACAGAATCCTTGAGGTTGAAAGAGACCTTGGAGATCATATAGTCCAACCTCCCTACATCAGAGCAGGGTCAGCTAGAGCAGGTTGTTCAGGCCTCTGTCCAGTCAGGTTTGAGTTCATCCCSAAGGATAGGGTCTCCACAACCTCTCAGGGCTTGGACAAACGCTGCTATCTTAGATGCTGAAACAGATTGGTTTGTTTCATCTTCCTCTCAGTAAAGTAACTTATGTTTAAGTGGAATTTCTGTATTTCAATATGTGCCTGTTGCTGCTTGTCACTTCACTGGGTATCACCAAGAAGAGTCTAGCTGTGTTGTCTTTATTCCCTTGCTGTCAGGTATTTATACGTGCTGATAATAAGATCCCCTCTGAGCCTGCTCTGCTTGAGGCTAAACAGACACAGTTCTTGCAGCCTTTCCCTGAGTGCTGCAATCCCCCGATCATCGTTGTGGCCCTTCACTGGTCATGCTCCAGTATATCTATCTCACATATATCTCGCTTGCACGGGGAAACCCAGAACTGGAACCAGCACTGCAGATATAGCCTCACTAGAACAGACTAGAAGATGAAAGATCACCTCCTTTGACCTGTGGTAATGCTCTTCCTAATGCAGTTCAGGAAGCTGTTAGCCCATTTTGCTGCAAGAACACAGTTCATGGTCAGCCTGTCCACTAGGACCCCTTGATCCTTTTCTGCAAAGCTGCTTTCCAGCTAGTCAGCTCCCGCCTGTACTGGTGCACAGAGCTATTCCTCCGTAGGTGCAGGACTCAACACTTCCCTTTTCTGAACTTCATGAGATTCCTGTCAGCCCGTTTCTCCAGCCTCTTTGAGTGTGTCAAAATGGTGGCACAACCACGTGGTGTATCAGCCTCTCCTGCTGCTTTTGCTTCATCTGTAAACCTGCTGAGGGTGTGCTCTGCCCCATCATCTGGGTCATTAATGAAGATGTTAAATGGTATTGGACTCAATATTGGTCTCTGTGGCATACTGGAGGAGACTGGCCTCTATCTGGATTTTGTGCCACTGATCACAACAACCTGAGCTTGACAGGTCAGCTAGCTTTCAGTCCACCTCACTGTCTATCTAGTCCATACCTCATCAGTTTGTCAATGAGGGCATTATGGAAGGCAGTATCAAGAGTCTTGCTAAAGTTGCAATAAACTATGTCCATTCCTCTCCTCTCGTCCACTAAGCTAGTCATTTTTTCATAGAAGACTACCAGATTTGTCAGGCATGATTTCCCCTTTGTGAACCCATACTATATAATCCTAATCACCTTCTTATCTTTAATATGTTTGTAAATGGCTTCCAGGGAGATGTGTTCTCTCACCTCCCAAGGCCTTAGGGTGAGGCTGACTGGCCTGTAGCTCCTCAGATCTTCCTTCTTGCCCTCCTTGAAGGTAGCAGTGATAGTTGCTTTCTTCCATTTCTTGGGAACCTCTCCTGATTGTCATGACCTTTCAAAGATAAAATTGAGAGTATGCGTTTTTTGTCTTCTCCAAAAATAAGACTGATCAAGCTGTGCTGTCCAAGTCCGTCATGGTTCAGAATTTTGAATCAGATCTGTCTGTGCTTAAGTATTCTTTTGGGGACACTTTTTTATTAAAGGAAAATGTTTCCTCTCTTTTGCTACCAAGCAGTATTAAAACTGGAAAACAAGCAAAGAATTTGATCAAAAAATGAAGTCATAGGAGTTTCTGTTAATCTTCTTAAGGGGAAAAACAATATATGCTGTAGATACCTTTTTAGCAAATGCTCTTTAAGCATATAATCTGCAGTGGAACTGATAATGCTAGTGTCTTAAAAAATCTACAGAGAGCATTAGACAGATTTTCAATGGTGAATAAAGAAAATCATCATCTTTCTTCATTTCATGGTAGCTAACAATTATGCCATAGTTGCCTACTGTTTTGGGTTCCACAATGACYGATGAAAAGTTACGTATTAGTTTCAGTTTCTCTCTTTGCATCTAATACATGACTCATGAAGAATCTGCAAATTCATTTATTTAGTAGCAGGAAACCACTGGAAACCCTTTTTACATCCAGTGATTTAGAAACCATCACTAAGTGGAAATGCTTTTTATATCTGAAAACTGGGAAATCCAGAATTACAGGTATTGCTTACTCTGTCTAGGTTGACCAATTAAGACTTACGTTGCAGGAAGCTCAGGACATTGTGTGATTATGTGTATCTTGACATTAAAGCAGCAGGATATACTATCATATGTGTATGATATATTTGAGAAGCAAGTACAGAGCATTGCAACTTCTAGCTTTTTTCCTACCTGTAAAAAAAAATGTTTTAGCCTAAGTATGCATTGTATTCCTTGTTTTTCTGTACCTTTTTGAAGTTACTGTGTATTTCTTTGAGGCACTATAGCTGCATTAATATTTTGTGCTTCACGCCTTTCTGTACTAAAGACTTCTTGTTACTGCCATAAGGAGTTCTAGAATGTGACAGTGATTTCTTTTGCCATTATTATGAGGTTATTCACATTTTCTGAAAAACTCTTCTACGTGCTTAGCTACCCTTCACAAATATTTTGCAAGGATGCTTCCTTGAAAATATGAAAACTGCTTCTCTAGTTTCTTTTGTAGCAGCACCATGGTGTTGGTTAGTTGATAAGTTCTAGGAGACTACATATTAAGTTGTGTTCTCACAATCAAAATTCAGAACCATGTTTTGTCTATGTATGTGTTCTGTTTTTATAGTATGTTGGTGGCACTCTAGCTCTTCTAACTGCTTCTAGTCCTAYTTTTAGTCCTGACTGGGAAAAGTTCTTTATTTAAATGCTGTTGATACACATATGTGTTATCTCTCACTCGCTCACTTGGCAGAAATTGTGAATTTTTGTTCAGCTGTGAAACAGCTGAGACTTTAAAAAGGGGAAAAAAACTGTCATATGTAAAGATAAATCTTACAGTAATCAGTTGTTTTAATTATTTTGATTTAAATTGATTTAAATATACTGTGTGGTTATTGTGGCAGAATGTAAAATTGAGATCCTAAATGGATATGGACCATTCAGTCCTTTTCTGGAACAGTTCACATCTTCAAGATAATAAATTTCAGATACTTAAAGTTCTCCTAGCAATTTAAACTTGAGATAGTAGTACAAATATTTGAACATGTTATGATGAAAGGTCATATGCTTCAAACAGTGGAAGTGCTTGATTAGGTTAAAGCTGTAACTTTCCACCATGTTTTAAAACAAAACAATCCACAAAGCTGGAGGAATGCATGTGTTCAGGCAGAAACCATGAGGAATTTAACCTGTGTATGGGACTTCTGCATTAATACTCATATGCAATTCACTGTCATTCACTGCTGCTGTGGGAGATCTCTGTGTCCCATGGAAAATACTGTGAGTCTGATAGGACAAAACTGGAGAAGGAAAGAGGAGAGAGCAAAATCCATTAGCTCCTTTTGTTAAGCACAGAAATAATGCTTTTGCACCTTCTCATCACTCTGCTCATCATGAAAGGGATTATCCTTAAATCTTTATGGTAGGATTGGGGATGATGTTTAGAGATGATCCATAGGAGTTAGGATAGAAGCAAAGTGAAACTGAGAAAGCTTGGTATGAGGACAGAAGTGATCGAAGATTATTCATGTAAGGGTAACTCTTGCAATGAGGTGTTACTGATTATTGCTGAGGCTGTGCAGGAAGAGTGTGTGTGATTATATAAAGTCATGATTTGGTGCAGGGAGGTAAATCTGACTCAGAAGAAAACAAAAATTGTTCAAACTACTTTAATACACACCTTATTTTCTTGACAATAGACTGTAAAGTTGAATTGTTTCAGTTAACATTGGACTTCTACTGCATCCAGGACAATTAGGTAAATTGACCCTGAAGTTTGGGGCCTTCTTTTCATCTTCCCATTAAAGCTAATAGTTGCCAAGTGAAACATTCCTGTATAAAATTGGTCCTCTTTATTATCAAAGAGTGTAGACAGGTAGACAGCACTTAGAGTAACCCAGTATCTGTTAGTTGTTTCTTTCTCTTTGAGGAATAGGACACAGTGTTTGGCCTTCAGTTAGCTTTTATTTATCAATAAGATACGAGGATGAAGTAATACTTTTAGCTTGTGAAGCTGATCACTTATCCTCTGAACTTTATTCAGGGGTTAAGGTGCTTAATGGGATTTTCAGTATACATATTTCCTCCTTGCTATTGCTAAATAATTTTTGCTAGATCTTCTCTTGGAAAAGAGGGTACAAAGCTAAGAACTTTTGTTTTCTACCTTCTGGACACTTTCCTTTTAAGTTCTTATAAAGATAAGATAATTCTTTTGTGCAGTGGTTGAGTGTTTAGCTTTAATACGTTAACATAGACAGGGTCACTTCCTTCCMCTCCCCTTCTCTAAGCTTTCTAAATTAGCATTTCTCTTATCTTCAATAAGCTGGCAGATGGAATTCGGTATGGATAAGTACAAATGATGCTGATGGGGGGCTGTCAGCTGATGATTAACACTCAGAAGCAATCTTTGTTGTAATGGTTCCACACAATTATAGTGTCCTTGCTTAGTAGCAGCTTAAAAAGCAAACATTAGAGACATCAAATGAAACTAGGAAGTGGTGAATTAAAAATAAGCAAGAGAATGCGTATAAGCAAGATAAATATACTGCCTATATGTATTGCTTAGTTAATCTGTGGAACTTCTTGTTGCTGGATGGCAAAGAAGTTTATACAAGTTCAAGAAAAGGTTAAAGAGAAGCATGGGAGCAAAAATTCATTCAAGTTTATTGAATAAAAATATAATATTTCTGTTTAGGAAGCATCTGTTTAGGAAGCGATTAGAAATGGGACAAGTGTTTTAGGAAGGCATCACTACATCCTTGCCTTCCTACAGCCTTCTCTAGGAACCAACSTTTATCCAACCTTTGTGGACTCAATGCATGTGAGATGTTACGCTAGATGGACCTTTGGTCTGATCTAGTTATTCTACTTTTAAGACTAATTTTTTTTATATATATTAGCTTTGTAACAAAACTCAGATGATGAGATAAAATAAAGTCCTTTCATCAAGTATCCTTTTAGGAAATAGACTCAATATTTTGAGGTATGTCTCCTGCCTAGTAATATTACTATCTGAGAGGCAATAAAAAGTACATTCTTCATGGAAACCAAAATGACAAATTAAGAAATTAGTCTCCCAAGAAATACCTGACCAGTTAATGTAAGTAATAATTAAAGTTCTACTTGAGAAGGACTTGTATGAGAAATTTGTATTTGTCAACCAGTGGATACAGACAGAATGCAAAAATGTCTAAAATTCTACTTTCTGGACTTAATGCTATGAGAAAAGTGAGTTAACTGCTGATGGTGAAATATGGAACTCTGTTATTATATCATCAAACCTTAATGCACCTATTTTCTGGTAGCCATTTGCTGACTACATTGGTTGCCTACAAAAGCAGGTGTTCTTTTTTTCATTCAACTTTATTTCGCAAACGGTGTTTCATTTAAGTAGTTGGCCATATTTGTGTTATCAGTAAGCCAGTCAGAAAATCTTCAATGTGACAAAACTTTGTTTAAAATAAAATTTTAAAAAGTGATCTGTCGTGAAGGTCTGGAGACTTGCTGCTATAGAACTGAGTCTGAAAGCCCAGGGAGTCTCCAATTCAAAGTAATATCAAATCACAAGGAGAAGAGCCTTCACTTGGGCAGAAAAAGCCCCAGGTTTTGCATGTACTAGAAATCCTCAGTCTTAACTAACATTTTTGTGTGATACAAAAAACCCACATGAATCCTATAAAGTATTTCCAAGGAGACTTTTTTTGGGAAACTATTCAAACAGCACTGAGATGGATGAGACTCACCATTTGCTTTTAATCTCTTAACTGATAGATAGCTGTATATAGATGTGTGTGTGTATGCATATATTTGTGTGTGTGTGTATATACATCTATATACACTGTGTGTGTGAGTTTAAGTGAATTCTTTGAAAAAAATTCTTTGTAAAAAAAAAAAAAAAAAAAAAGTTTCTTAAGACTTCTGACCTTGAAGTTGGTATTAGCCTGTTATCATAGGAAGAAGTCTTCAGCCAGCAGAGTACTAGACTGCTATAAAAATAAATTATTGTAAGAAGCCCCTTTTTCTTTTGGCCTTCAAATTGTTTGTTTATATATGTGGAGTTACAGCAGAGGTACAGCAAAGATATAATCTGGGTTACTGAATGTTTTGTCCTGTTTTAGTTTTGATACTTCTTGTTTCTGAAAAGCTTATGGTACATTATCAACTTCCAACTTGCTTTGTTTTTGCCTTGTTGCTGGAAATCAAGCATAGAACTGCATATGGTTTATAATCTGGATGAGAAAATCTGTGTTAAAAGTAGTTTAACAACATATACAGTTCGAACTGTTCTCACAGCTCTCCATATTGTACTGTTTCCCTTTCCTTCATCTGTGTTTTGAATTCATAGAGTACACGCATGGTTGCTTCTGTCATTGTGGTCTCCCGCCCTCCCCAAGCTCTACTGAATTAGCAGATATATCCTTAAGTTTTCCTTTCAGGGATTCATTAAGGTCAGTTTTAGTTGACAATTATTCCTTCATCCTTCAGTGACTTCATAACACTGAATTGCACCTGAATTGGGCTCACTGGAGTTCATTGGAAGTCATTAGCAGCACATATATTGCTGAAGTTCCAGCTTAGAAGAGTTGATCAGTGGGCTGTATTTTTTGCAGTGTTTATCACTGTATTTGTGTGATAATTCGCCCTGGGAAAATATCTTAAATATGCTGCAAATGCACTGAAAACATGTTTTAAATCTCTAGAAGAGTACAACATTACTCTGAGGAAAAAGTGAGTGGATTCAAAATTCTCAGATGCTTTATATGTGTGAATAATGTGCTGCTCTTGGTTAGCAAAAAGCAGCATCAGATTTATTGCATAGTTTATATTTGCATCCAAATATAAGTATTTTAATATTTACTGTCTGAAAACAAATGTAAAAACATGAATGAAGGATGTGTAGTTCAAACTTTCCTGCTCATATTCAATAAGCACAGCTCTCAGAATGAACTATCTTCATATACAATTTTTCTGAATAGTCCTTTCTGTCTGAAGTGTCCAAATTCAGTTTCATAGTATGATTTGTAGATAAATTTTGGGTTCTCTGATATAATAGAGTCCTCCTAAGAGATTTGAGACAGGATTTCCACTCCTGTGGAATCTCTGACGTTTGGGAGACTGGTTGATATCAGAAAATCATTTTTTTTAGTCTAAGTTGGTCTCTCTAGGTTCCTAATATAGTCAACAGGGAGAAATAAGCATATCTAGAAGATGATCTTTTTTTGTTTTAGCAAGGTGTCTAAAGATCTGTGCACTTTTTTCTTGGTGGGAAAGTACAAGTTGCTTGGAGTGACCAGTACTGAGGTAGCCCAGTTCCTCTCTATGATCTGTTGCAAGTGGGCGGTTTGGGTCTGTTCCTTTATCAGCAAGATTTGGAAGGCTGCAGTAACATCTAAGCAGTGTCCTGCACTTAGACATGTTGACTGATCCCCTTCCTTGTGGGGCACTTACGTCAAGTGAGCCAGGACCTGAATACCAAAGTCCAAGACCAACAAAATCACCCTTACTGCTCACACGCAACTCCTCTGAAGTCTGCTCTTGCAAGTTCTTTGTAAGCTGTGACGAGGAATGAGGACTGCTTTGCAAAGGTGTGTCTTAACTACGCAATACATGTCAGCTCTTAAAATACATAGGAATTACACATTTTTGTAAACAAGTAATCCTGAAGTCCATCGCTTTCTAGTTGAAGCCTGTTTTGTCTGGTGATCAGAGGTTTCTCAGTTCCTAACTGACCAAAGTCCATCTAAACCTCTGCATGTTGCAGAATTAAAACATTTTACAGAGCAGTCAGAGCAGCATTCTTCAGGAAGAAGTAGATTCAGCTCTAGACACCACAGCGAAAATTATCTTTGCCTCATAATTTCGCTTCCTTTCCTTTTGAAAATAGAGGAAAAGATATCAGGGAAAGGATTGGGGAGAGGGTAAACGTCTCCCTTGGAGCCCTTGGTCTGGTAGTGACAGTGCCTTCCCTCCTCCTGATCAAATGGAGGGAAGCGCCTTCAATTTGAAGCTTCTCTTCCAGCTTCCTTTCATACTGTCGTGCTGTGCTTTGATATACRGTGAAACTCGGCTCCCCACAAAGCTGCGTGCGTGGAGAGAACTTCTAAGGAAAGAATATTTTGGAAGCACTGTTAAAACCTCTAGCATGCTAAATCCTCTTCTGAAATGCTGCTTTAAATAACTTCACAATACAGTTCTCCCTTTGGCACTTCCTTTTGCACTTATTTAAGGTAGAAATATTAGATATTCAGCAGTCTTAAATGAGTCCCTTATTACTGTGTCAGAGAAATCTAAGCTGTCGTCAGTAACGTTAAATACAAAACTCTTACAAGTCATTACTTTAGGAAGTAGGTAGATTAGAAAGCAAGTCTTATAAAGTCTTTAGAAGCTCAAGGACCAAATTCAGTTTGATTCTATTTWCTTGAATTTTTCTCTCGATTGCCACAATTACTCTCCAATGAAGTTATTTTTTAAAAAGTGTTTGTATTAAAGTCAAAAATGATTTGTTGAGCTGAGTTTTTTTTTTTTTTAAAGAATAAATCCTCTTTTTTCAAGATAGGGAGAAAAGGAGAAAGTCATACTTTCTCACATGCTTATTATTTCTGTCCTAGAAGTAATTCCAATGTAAATTACAGAACACTGAACTGCTGTGCACTCCACCAGTGACCCACTGTTTTGGTAACTCACTGTTTATAGAGGAGAGAAATACAACTGAGTGTCTGTCCTTCTTTCTGGGTTCTCTTTTTTGTACTTCAGACAGCTGAAGCAAAGCAGGGTGAGTGCTGAAATGTSTCTCTCTCCGCCTAGGGAGATAGAGGATAAATTGTAGTTTTGACCTCTCCGAAACAATGTATTCAGCTGCTGGGCCACAGGTTGATCGTGACTGCTTTATAACACTGTATRTTGTTTCTCAGTGGATGCCAAACTGGTTACGTGCATTTTCAGGCACGTTCAGATGTTACTGACAAGGAAATTCTTTCAAGGAAGTTCAAATCCTCATGCTTACGTTCAATTCTTTGGTATGCCGTTGACTGTCGTTGTCATTAGCAAATCTTGTAGCTGTCTGCCTCAGCTTCTTCATCTCAGTCAGCTCTTGTGTTTGTAAGGTTCGTTGCGGGATTTCTTCTTATTGTTAGGTGTGGTACAGAGGCAAGATATTAATGACAGGCTCTAAAGATGACACAGCTGCTTAGCTTGTTTCAACTTAGTGCTGACCAGCACTAATTCTTCCTCTCTCCTCAGCAGCAGGATCCTTAAGACTGATCCAGAGAGACTGAAGGGACGCAGTCTTCGGAAATGTTGCTAGCATAGTGGAACATTGAATAGTACTTACTCAACATACAGTACTGCACGTTTACTGGCATTTTACTGCCGGTTTACTGGCAACTACAAGTACAGCCTGCAATCAAAGGGCTGAAATTGCAGAATACATATAGTTGAAGTACARTTGAAAAAGTCTTTTGGTTTACTCAGAATAATTGCAGGGTTATTTTGATTCTTCAAGAGTTSTGAAGAAGACAGGAT
Organism: Rhea americana; assembly: GCF_003343005.1. Lineage (NCBI taxonomy): Eukaryota > Metazoa > Chordata > Aves > Rheiformes > Rheidae > Rhea > Rhea americana. The sequence continues at coordinate 1,980,218 of NW_028187144.1, read as the reverse complement.
CATTTACAGGAAGAGAAGTTTTCATTTTAAATGCAACATTTAAAAAATTGTTGTGAATCAGGTTAAAAATCTGTGAAGTGCCTGAGTTTTTTTTGAATGATGTGTAGCCCTTCACTTGATTTCTACAGCAATATTAGAAGACTTAGATTGTCGATTCTCTGAACTTTTAAGTGTGTACATAAATATTTGTAGCATCTTAAGCAGTTAAGCAAAAATTTTTTTTTTTTGGAATTGTCATGAACACAAGTATCTTCAGTTCAGAGAATAACCTTTATTAAATTACTTACTGTTTTCCAAAATTAAATTGACATTCTTCTACCTTTTAATGCATCTAGATACAACTTAAATGAAAGCTTATTCCCTAATTTCTGTTTTGGTCTGCTGCAAATTAGCACTGTACATAAGCCTGCTTATTGAGGAGGCTAGCTCCTAGAAAGTCAGAGCTGCAAGCTTAGCCCTCACCACTGCTGTGTGGTATGCTTTCTATCCCTTACCCAGTTTTGCTTAGCAGTGTAGAGCTGGTCATGTGGACTTCAAACAGCAAACCATCATGAAATGAGAAGAATCTGGTTGTCTTGCAGTTTTTATTTATAGAGCTTGATGTGAACGTGAGGGGGAATTTCTTCMCTGTGAGAGTGACGGAGCATTGGAACAGGTTGCCCAGAGAGGTTGKGGAGTCTCCTTCTCTGGAGATCTTCAAGGCCCACCTGGATGCAACCCTGTCTGACATGCACTAGGTGACCCTGCTGAGCAGGGAGGTTGGACTAGATGATCTCCAGAGGTCCCTTCCAACCTTACTGGTTCTGTGATTCTGTGGTTTCTAACTAGTGACCAGGACCAGATGATTCAGAGTTCCAAAGTTCAGAGACAGCTGCTAACGCTGTTTCCTTATAATCCTCAGAAAACAAGGAGTAGCTTAAAACTTTGAAGCACAAATGTTTCTGTTCCTTTATGTTTATGTATTTTATGATTTTAAAGATACAGTAGTGGGACTGGTTTAGATAGTAAGTTTTCTGTATGCTATCTAGTAACCACAGACTGTTGCAATGCTAATGAAACAGATTGGGCTTTCTGTAAATGAAAGAAATCAAGACTGTTTAGCCAAGCTGTGAGAATTGCAGAATGCAAAAGCAAAGAGACAAAGCAGAAACAATAAGTAGATTTAAAAATGTAAATATTTTCCAGTAATAAGAAATGACACAGCTGCTATATGGAACATGCACTGACACTGTTTAGATGCTAATAAGAAGGCCTGAACATCTCTATCAGTGACATTAGATGCAAATTTTAACATTTATCCTAAAGTAGTTCTACTCAGAAGACCTCCTGTTTTTACAAAACACAGCTTCCTTTCTTCATCTGTTTCTTCAACCTGTGATCAGCTTTCTGATATTACCCCTTTTTCTTCCTTTTCGTTGTCACTGAACAGTCTCGTCATCTTTCCAACCTCTTCCTGTTTCCAGTTCGTTCTAGGGATGTTCTGTCTCCTGAGTGCTTACAGTAGTGCTGACAGTATCTTGTAACAGTGTTAAAGATGAAATGTTTGCTGGTTTTTATTACCTCCATCAGCTGTGTTTTAGAAAAATGGCACAATGTGAGTTCTCGCTGCTCTCACTGCTGGAAAAAAAACACAKAGGCTTTAGAAGACTTACTGAAAAGTTTTTTTATGGAACATGCTGCCATTATGTGAGTCAGCCAAAGTGTCCAAGCTGAAATAATGTCTATGTTTAAAAAACAAAATATTCCTTCTTAGTCCTGAAGATCATCTCCTCTGATCTTTATTATCTTCATGTATGAAGGGGGTAGGTTATTGGTCAGTATTAACAGATGTTAGAGTAGAGAATTGTTTGATTGTGTGACACTTAATTTATTCGAGCAAACTCCAATTYTTTGGTGATTAATGTGGCACGTTACACTTTTAGTGTTAAGAGCGTTGCCTCGTGTTAATTGGACAAAGATTGGTGTCCGGGACACCTGTAAATGAGGATGAGAAGCATGTTTTCTTCTATCAGTCATACTAAAAGCAGAAGAGAACTTAAGACATAATGCTGCTTTTCCATATAGATACCACAGCAATGTTGTGTGCTTAATCTGCCATGAAGCAATATGAAGTAGTATAGAGCTCATCTTAAAGTTTTTAGAACTTTTTATAGGTTATTCACCAAAATAGATGTTGAGGGAGGAAGTATTTAGGAAATTTGATAAGATGTCAAAAATATCATTTGCAACTAACTCTTTCTTAAAAGCATCTTTCAAAGAAGACTGATATAGAGACAAGCATGAAATTATTAAATTGTTTTAAATTGCCAAACACTAACTGCATTTTAGTTCACTTTTTATTACTGATTTGCTAGTTTTCTTCCTATTTTATATTCTTATGTGGTCTGTAATAAACTTACATACTTTTTTTTTTTTGCATTTGTCCATTTAACTAGTTTTTTTAAATGTTAGTGCTTTTGATTCTAGGAAGGACTGGCTTCTAAGCTGATTAGTATCAATATGATATGGACAGCATATTTTGAACACAAAAATCAATAAATAAATAAAAATAAATAAAAAATAAATAACAAAAATAACTTGTTCTGTGTTCATGACTGGCATCACCTTAGATGGACCACAGATATGGTTCCATCTGGCAGTTCCTGTGCTACTAGCAAAAAACAGCCCTCAAGTCCTAGTGTTCTTTCATCAGTAGTCTTTAATAAACCACAAATACCACTGTCCTAGCCCTACAACTGGGAAAGCTATGACATAGAAGAGCTGACAARCCCACAAATACCAGTAAGTCAGTGGCAGAGCTCCAATAGAATCATGATCCTGGATGTGTCCAGTTTTCCCTGTTCATTGGACTCTGCTTTGTAGAGTCATATTAGGCATAGTGGCTTTAACTAAAATGAAAGACACTGAYGGAAAAATAGCCCCACTGAATCCTGAAAATGAGTATTTTAGATAATGAAATGATTCTGGTTAACTGATATCTTGAGCCTAGAAAATGTTTACTTGATAAAGAATTCCATGCTGTTCAAGTTATATTCCTAACATTTGAACTTACCCTAGTGGCAATTTTTTTTTTAATTGGACTGTAGATTTGAGTAACTTTATTTAAAAGCGTATATGTGTGCRTATGCTTACATTATGTACTGATTACTTTTGAGGACATTACTGTCAAAMTACTTAAGTTTTCTATACCTCAGGGAATATTTAACCAGTAGTCTAATGTCACATTCCAGTTATGAAACAAAGCTTCATAACAATTTGATATGTTGTCTGCTTATGGATTAACACTTACCCTGTATGCAGCAGTCTGGTTTATCTGAAGTACCTTCCCCCTGGGAAGGGAGGGATGAGTGTACYGCCCTACACAGCTGGCTTTCTGCAGGAGAGAGTATACCAATGGACCCYGGTTACCACTGGATTAATGACAGTAGAAGTGAGCTTGGGTGATTTCAGTTCAGTTTTTCAGTGGAAAGTAATATAAGGAAACCATTTTAGTCAGCCAGCTGAAACATCTTAAATATGAATATCTACTTAACAAATCTTTCTGATTATGATCTTACTTAAGACARATAGTGAACTATAGAGCAGTTTTGGAGAATATACTTTTTTCTTCTCATATCTCCTAATGTACCTGAAAAACACACAGTACAAAATATTTAGGAACAATTATAATAATATATATCCAGTTGATAACCATTTTTGACACATTTTTTATTCTGTAATAGTGTGTGTGGTTCCCCCTCCCTTTTGACTTGCTTGCAAGCTCAAGTCACGAGTTGCATCATATCTTCAAGCGTAAAGTCAGAAGTTGGTTCATTCCCAGCTCTTGTAGCCTGTCTGGGAATCAGGAGACTAAAATAAAAATAGTTATAAAATGGAATATATTCGGAAGCTTTGTTCTCTTAAATCCGAACCTTCTGTTGACTGACGTTAGATGATCCCGAAGCAGATGCTGCAGTAGCTATTTGTTGATTTAGTTGCTATGGTGACATGATACATTCGTGTACAGCAGGAAGCTCACTGTACGCTGGCTAATTTGATAGGAAGGAAAGCTTGAGGTAGGTATTGCTGACTATATTGATAATTGATCCTACCTTTCACGTCCTGCCTCCACATGCTTTAGGGATGCACGACTAGAGAGGAAGATAAAGCGAGCTCCTCTGGTATGGCGGTTAGGTTAAGGTGCCCTGTGAAATGAAGGGGGGGCCGGTGCCCGGCACATCCACGGCGATTACCTCGGTGTTTAGTGAATGGAACAGATTGGAGCATCCGGAGCGGTGACTGTTGCRTCTTCCCTCATCTTTTGTCACTGTGGGTAGCCCCAGTTGAATGAGAGAAATAAAAGGATGCGAGCAACAGTAAGTGCAAGTGCTAAGGCTTTTGCAGTGGGTTACTAGATTAAGCGTTCTGCTAATTATCATCTTGCTTGAGCTATTCGCAGAGGAAAATGTAATTGTTCTGAATACATACCCTGATGACAGAGCACGAATGGGGCTTTGCCTAGAAGTTGTGGGTTGTGTTGTCTTCACCCTTTTCAGGGTAAAATACAGAAATACACCCAGTTTTTTTAATCTCATTGCAGACAGGCTGTTAAAGATGCAGCATACATCTTTAAAAAGGACTTGGCTGTACCATCCTCTGAACAGATTTAGTTGAATGTTTTTAAAATTTCTGAAGTCAGAATGGCCAAGAATGTTATCTAGAATTTTTCCCCTAATTTTGTAAATTGCATAAAATTGAAAATTGAGTTCATCTTTGTCCTTTTGACTAAAAATACTTCTCATCAGTATTGCTGAGCTAATTTCACTGGCAGTATTTTTAGACAAACCCCTGCTGTCTTTTTTTTTTTTTCACATTGCTGTGATTTTACTAGTGCATTCAGAGAGAAGATTTTAGTATGCAGTCTTTCCATCGTTTGTGATTTTTTTGACAATTGTTTTTTACTTATTCGACACCTATATAATGCTAAATATAAATATGTTTAATCAAAAGATACAACCCCACAACCCTGAAGCTCTTGTCTCTACTTCCTAGTAAAACACCTCAGAAAAGAGTATTATTTCTGCTTTTATAGAAATCAGTTGATTGACCTTTTTTAAATTATGATTTCAGAGGTCTTTTTAGAAACCTGTTATCTTTGTAGGTACAATAGAATGGGACAAAACCAGAGCTTTTTTTTTTTTTTTTCCCCAGTGGTACTGTTTTGTTCCAATTTGTAGTCCTTCCTGTTGTACAGAGATGTAGCTGTCCCTTATTATACATTTCTTTCAAATATGTCATAACCACTGTTGTAATGTAACATACACTTCTTTATACTATATATGATTTTTGCAACAGATAAAGTAATATCTTTGTGGATTTCCCCTGCACTTTCTCCTTGCCTTCTTACCAACTTCTTCACATTTTCAATATTTTTGATAAGTATGCCAGAATCTGGGTTTGTGTTTTACTGCTAAGGGATATATTTTATTATGATCTATTTAGTGATAGCTCTATTAGCGTTCCTATGTATTTTCAGAGGCGTTTAATTTGATTGGAAAAATTGGAAAATGTTCCCAGATTTCAGTTACTTAGGAGTGATATGTGAATGCAGGAAGTATAACTAACTACTTCTAGAAGAAGGATTCTAAGCATCTTTTACACTGAAATTCAACCCTGTTTCTTTAGTTTTCCTATCTGCGTAGTGATAGACAGTAGTAGTCAGTGGAAAGAACGCAGCGGCAGTTCTCATGTGCACTTATCCCACAACTTTGCATGTGATGCAATGCATGTAGTGTAATATATTTTTGATTTTGTTTTGATTTTAGTCTGGATTTAAAAAATAAACTTTTTTCCCTTTTCCTCTTCAAAAGGCTGATAATCTTTGCTGACAAATGTTTTGAGAAAGTATACGTTTCAGAGAGGCATAAAATAAAGAGCTTGACACTTATGGGTTCTTTAGAAATACAAAAATGTTTGTCATGTATCCCAACTCAAAAATGATGATTTTGCTTTCTTTCAACTAAGACTTCACTGATTAGAAATCCACCCATAGGTACTGGGGAAAACTAAATGTTTTTTTAAATAGTGTTGTATATTCAGTTACTAATAACTTTTCTACATATACAAAATCTTTCAGCTATAAAAGCTTTTATTTGGGGAGAGTAGTTTATCTGCTATAAAAGATTTGAAAAAGTGACTCTGAATACTAAACTTGTAAACAAAATTTGGCTGCATCTTAACTGAATCTCTTAGTGTTTGTGTTGGCTCAAAATTAGGTATGTATTTCAGTCCTGTCCTTTTGAAAGATACAGTATATTATAAAACCACAGTTTAAACAATACTAAGAATCATCCTTGTGTGGAAAGTTTAAACTAGTCTCTTCTTCATAAACCTTGTTCAAACCTGTGATCTGCAAATATTTCCACAAATCACTTTATACCTGTATGCAGCAGGGTAGGGGAGAAATTTAGCAATTGTCTTAATTTTGGATTTTACTGCTTTTCTGCTTGCATTAAATATCATCACTGTACTTCTAGTCATTTACTTTTTAATTTAAATTTAAACCTCTAGATTCTGAATAGTWTGTCAAAATATTATCTTTGGGTGTATTATACAGTAGCAATAATCATTTTGCGTAGTATTTTTTTCCCCTCAAAACCTCTTTTCACTCATAGATCAACGGTATTTATAGTTGACAGAAGAAGCAGAACTTTTTGAGATGCTATTTTTCCTGTTTCTGACTGTTTTCCTTGGGGCAAGGCTGTATTGCCTGCATGTGTGCATACACACGAGTGGGTGTTTGGGGAAGGAGCCTCGTTCTTTAGCAGTTGAGGTCTATTCAGAGAACTTCCTCTGGTGCATATAACGGGGAGCAAAAGAACAAAAATATGTAAAACTTGCTGTGAAGCATCTCTTCTTAGGTACTGAGTAAATCCTGGCAGACAACTAATTAAAAAAAAAATAAAAGAAAAGAAGAAAAGAAAAAAAAAGATTAAGATCTGATTGATTGACTTCCAGGTTTTACCTGTTGGAAAGTGTGGCTGTGTGGCTTCCCTTTTATTTCTTCCTCAGGGATAGAAATATCTTGAACCTCCAGTTGTATTTACAGTTGTATTTACAGTTTCTACTATGGAAAGATACTCGCTTAAAACTGTCACAATTTGTAATTTAGGCTTAAGTTTTTTGTTTCCTTGGTCTGTGAGCCTTTCACATCAGCTAGAGCCTAGGACCAGGATTAAGTCGACTTTGATACTTTGTGGTAAAGTCCATTGGTTTTATTTCGATTTTGCTTACCAACCACYAGGTAAAGACAGGCATGTAGTGTGTGCAGGGAACACTTAATAATTGCACAAGCTTGTCTGTCTTTTGTCATGCCTTTGTGTGTTTTTTGGCATTTGGAAAACTTTCCYCTCTGTGTTGTAACGTAAATGCAGACTTGTGGTGCCACAGTCTTACGCTACCTTTCTTTCTTCTCAGCTGGCTGAAATCACCTTGAAATGTGGCACTCTGCTAATACATCGATCCCTCTCTTAGTAATGTGGATGTGTAGAGTAGCTTGCAGAAGTGTGCATCTTACTGACAGAGTGAAGGGTCACTTTTATATGTATTTCCATGGAGGTAATGTTTTTTTGGGGCCTTATTTAATTAGTGTGCAAGCTAATGTTTGAACCAACAGGATTAGCTGGCTCTGTATCATAAACACCACTCTGTCCCTCCTACCTTTGAAAGGCATTGCTGTAATCATGTCAGTGGAGAGAAATATGTATAGGAATCTTATTTTGGCTTCTGTAGCCTTTACTTTGGGCTGATAAAAGCTTCTTCTAAGTCTTCTAGGCATTATCATTTGGTATGAAAACTTCTTTTTGAGGGAGCAGCCCTCTGACTCGAGGTGGCTGCAGCTCTGTCTTATAGATCTGTCTTTTGTATTTTGTTATTTGTATCCTTAGTCTTCTAACTTTTCTCCAATTTCAGCTGTTTTTTTTTTTTTATCAAATTCATTTTTTCCAGAGTTAGAAAGTCTGAGAGACTAAAAGCACTGCAATGAAGTTTGCAGAGTCTAGCAGCAGGGAGGAGTAAAAATATAACTCATGATTTACAAAAATAACGGAGATAGAGAAAACTTCTACAGAACTGTTGTTCACCAGATCTCATATACAGCAGCTAGGGAGCACTTGAAACTAGTAGGAGGTGGGTTTAAAATGAATAAAAAAAGGTGAGCTTCAGGAACTTGCTGCCATAGGTTATGGAGTCAAACAGTACGAACAGATTCAAAGAGTTTAAGCAGATTCATGGACAGCAGAGAGAAACTGCAAAAAGTGGCCAGGTTCACATGCAGTCACTAAATAGTATCTTCAGTTACTGTGTCAGTGGACCACCGATTTGAACCACTGACCSAGCCATGAGTTTAAACATGGATTTTGGCAAAACCCTGATGAGCTTTCTAATATACGGCATAATTCAGTCTTGTTGGGGAAACTGGTCTTTGCCAATCCAGGTTATGTATCCTGAAACATGATTGAGCAGCAAAGTGAACGTTTCTAAGGGGAAAAAAAGTCAAATATTCTATACTATAAAGGGTTTTAATCAGTACTGTTCCTTTTTGCAATGCCTTTCTGTGTTTTAGGCTGGATTTTCTGGCTACCGTTGCACTAAGAAATACCAGTTCTCTGTAACCCATGCCTATTTAATTGAACCACCAAAAAAGTTTAAATTTCTATTTGATCAGGATTAATCATCTAAAATGTCCTTTTTTAGAATGAATTAAATACCACTGAAAAATAATGAAATTTCACTGTAAAACTCTGGTTGGGAGCTGATGTTTCAGGTATTTCATGCTTTAGTCATATTGACCAGTCATTTTGTTTCATTCATGCAGGAACTTTTTAGGGTAAGTATATAGCTGCAGTCATGTCAATTTGTATGCTAATCTCTCTAGGAAAGAGATGCTGATAAAGTGATTGATAYAGACTATTTTTCATCAGGAACTGCACTGAGGTCATGTGGCTTATCATTAAATAGTTGTTTAAAGGAAACAATTTTCATTCCCAGTGAAAATGGCACAAAATTAGTTGTTGACCTAATACTCCATTTCTCAATAGCAGTGACTTACTTTTTTCTCAAGTTCAAAATATGTGCAGTTGTCATAGTTTTGTTAGTATTGAGAAATTACACTGTTGATTTTCTTAAGTTTTGTTATAGTTGGCTTTGAGATGCATATATAGGATTCTGAGGCAAGTCTTAAGTTCCCATTATTTTGTTAAAGTTGCGAAGTCCGTAGAGCTTGTTTGCTTCAGAAGAAGAAACGGCATTTGAAAAGTGGCTATATTAAGCATGCCTTTCACYGAGGTTGACAAATCACAAATGAGTTTTTCAGATTACTGTGATTATTGTAAAGGCAGCAGAAATCTAGATGGAAAAATGCATATTAACTTCTGGAGAGCTTTTGTGAATGAAACAACAGGGTTTGTCACACAAGGAATGAAGCATGGGAAAAGAGGCTGAACCACAAGTTTTTCCAAAGCTTTTCATTTAGTGCTAGCCAACACGAAGATTTTGCCCAAGAGCGGAACGAAACTGAGAATTGGAGTATTTGGCATGTAAGCTCGATTTTTGGTAAATACTGACACTGAGGTGCATGAGGTAGCATGCTGGAGAATGGAATGTGCAAGTCTGTACAAGGGAAGGCTGGAATGAGATGGGGAAGTTAAAAACTAGYAATCTGTAGATTTTATTTGCCTAACACGTGATACTTTAAAGAAACAGGTAACATGAATTGTTCATAGAAATTTCTTTGCATTTTTGATTATGTTCAGCAGACGTGTTGTTTATAAGGGAAGCCCTCTCTCCTCGGTAATATCCCTGCTGGCCAAGAAGGTATCAGTATCCTTACAAGTATGCAGCTTTAATTTTTCTCATKGCAGTATGTAGCTATTCAGGAGGCAAGTGAGTGTCAAAAATGTCCCCCTCAAAGCAGTTATGATGCTGTGGGGTTCAGCAGCAAGTAAAAGGCAGAGAACCAGGCACTGGTCACATTAACAAACTTTACCCCAGCACAAAGGCTTTTGAAACCAGCTGTGTTTGAAGCTTGGGAAACTGCTTCAGCCCTGATTCAGACTTCATTTTGGCACTCTTGCCAACAAATACAGCCTGCCTTGGAACAGTTGTGGCTACAATGTAAAAGCGAGGCTGAAAGTGGGAGCTAGTCAAATATGTAACTAGGCATCAAGCAGACTGATACTGCAGAGAGAAAAGATCTATTTCCTGTCCCTGAAAACTGAGCATCTAATTCATCTGCCAGAGGAGTAGCATTCAGCCAGGCAGTCTCCCAGCCCTGTTGGCTGTGGAATTGAGATGCCCTCAGAGAAGTGAAAGTCTGATGACATCATGAGCATCAATACAGTACTGGACTCTATCATAGACCCATCGCCACATGGCACAATCACTGCTGAACTCTCATCTCTGTGCTATGCAATGACTATAGGGTTGAGCCTGTGTCTTCTAAGATAGCTGTGGGTAAACAGCAAAGGCTTCTCACAGGGGAAACCTGTGTGCAAAAAAAAATCAAGAGAGAGATTGCCCACCTGCAGCAGTTGGAGCAGGACATCTATCTCCATGCTTCAATTTGCTCTTGCTAGCAGGAGCCACCAATTCGRATGTCCTGCAGCAGAGGTCTGGAGAAGAAAAACCAGCAGATTCCCAAGGCAACATAACTGCTGAGGTTACCAACCACATTGGTAGCAGGTATTGACATTCAAGAAATGGAAACAATGAAGTAATACCAGTTATTCCCCATTCCCTGTTACTTCAGAAGCAGTAGTCAAGGGACTTGCACCAGCCATTACCCTAAGACTTGACAGCTTTACAACTTTACTCATTCTCACAGTTCATACTGTGGAGAACAAGAAGATTGAACTGAAAATTGTGTCCATTCTTTGATGTGCCCATGCTGCAGCCAGAAAAGCTCCTCTGAGAAGTTAGGGCGTCCTAAGTCGGTCAAAAACTTGTGCACATCTGGATACTAGCAGATACAGAGGCATTTGCTTTTCTCTCCCACCCCCCTGTAATTTTATCTGAGTTCTTCAGTAGTTACAAATTTTTTATCTTACAGGAAAACAGGCTTTAATTAGCATACAGAAGTCTGAAAAGGAGACAGGCATCTTCTTGGGGTACCTGTCGGACTTCCTCTGTTTRTTTCAGCTATTGAGTATGCTTTTCTACCAGTTCTACACTGCTTAGTCATACAGAATTAGGATAATTAGTTTTTGCACAAATAAAATGTTTTATGCTGTGCATCTGGTGCACTTACTTTGTCATTACTTCTAATACTGTTTTATCAGTAATAAATCTACAAACATGCTTAGGCCATGAAAAGAAGGAAATTACACAGTATTTCCCATATGTTGAAAACTGTTTGCCAAGCAGTAGCGATTAAAATTCAATCACTGAGAATTCTAGGCTTCCTTATGAAACTTTTATATAATGGCTTGATTAATGTTGAAGCTAAAGTAATTCGTTGTTGAAATAATGTAAGCTATAGAAATAGCTTTTTTAATTACACTAAGCAGTCCAGAAAATGAAGTTCTTAGAAGTACTGATTGTTCATCTTGCCACAACTCTTTGAAAAATGCTTGTTAAAAATATCTGTACTTGTTCTTACTCTTATCTCTTTTCTGTGTGAAGTGAAGGCTGAAAGCAGTATTAAGTGGAAAATAGTGTATTTATTAATCAGCAGAAAGTGTGGTTTTTTTCTTCCAGAAAATTTATTTTTGCATATATTGGATTTGGTAATATATTCCTGTGTAACGATTGTAAAACTCTTATTTTTAAGGTTATTCTTGTGCAAGTTAATCCAGGGGAAGCATTTACAATAAGAAGAGAAGATGGACAGTTTCAGTGCATTACAGGTAAAGTTAATGTATTTATTTTAATATTTCCTGATTCTGCATTAGGGTAGGCAAAAAGCAATTTATGATGTTGAAGGTAAAACSGTGGGGATGGTGGTTTTGGATAAAAGGTCTATTTAAAGACCTAAAAGATTAGATACTAGGTATTATTTGGTTTTATACTTAACTATCATGAACAAAACACTTCTTCCTATATTAGGTTAAACTAAATTACGTTCAGCAGGGGCAGGGAGAAGTTATTTCAGTCTGCAGAGTGAATGAGCAATTGATATTGTACCAGCTTTTAGTTAAGCTCATTTATTATACAGACTTTAAGTTCAAAGTTACGGTTGTTGATTTGGGTTGAATTTAGATTTTTTTAAAAAAATATTTTTATTCTTTGCTATTTCGTGGACATTATTTTATTATAACATAACTAATTTTAGTTATATTATCCCATACCTTACTGGTAGCTGTCTGTTACCCCACTACTAGTTGTTTGTTACCTCTAGGGGCCAAATTGCCTCCTTTTTAAGTTCCGTCAAGATTCGGCTTCAAACTAAAAGTACTTCATCCAAACATTACATTCTCATATGTAACAGAGAGTTTGTTTTCTATACTGATGTTGTTTGTATACAGATGTTGTTTTCTATAGAGAACTGGAATAACTACAAAATTAAGGCTATCTATGGCTGCAAGAAACGAGCAATCAGATGTTACTGTTACTCTCACTTTATTGTGTTACAAGAGACTGTCCACAAATGCAGCACTAAGTCACTTTCTCTGCTGGGCCAATGAATCCAGCACTCTCTTTTTCTGAACATAGGTTCAGCTTCAACCAATACTGTCCYGAGAAGCTGAAGCAAGTGGCTTCAAGCTCCTTTTTCTCCCTCTCTGAAGTCTGAGGAGAGCCCAAAGTCTGTTTTCCAGTGTCCTAGGCAGTTCCTTTAGCCACAACATAACTGATCAAAGGGAAGCCTTGGATTATAATTTATATCAACAATTCTTAAAGCTTACATGTTCATTAGAACCATTCTTCAAAACTTTATGATGGTTGCACAATATTATATTGCTTCTTTTAAGACACAGTCAGCCAGTGTTGCAGCTCAGTTTTGTTGGGCTTATTTGAAACATAGCAGTGTAATAATTACTTTACAATATCTAAGAGGAACATAGTGGATTTTGTCTTGCAATTTAATGATGTGTTTTCAAGTCTAAGGTACAAAATACAGCATACCTTGTATTTTAATTTTGATTTATCAGATAGGCTTTTTGCTTTCAAGACTACCAGGCAAGGAAAGTGTCAAGTTATTCCCCCTTCCCTCAAGCCTGTTTGATGCATTGCAAAAATATTAGTAGCGTATATGTATAGATACAGTCCTAATCTTTCGGGATACTTACAGATACATGCCTTTATCCTTGCCTGATCCCTCTTGAACAGCCAGCTCTCTGTTGTGATTGCCATCAATGGCTGAAGTCTTCATGCTTTAAATCTGAGAGTGAGTAGTTGTTATGTAGGCAGTCATTCCTGGAACTCATTAAGCCTAAGCTCCACTCTTTACAACTTCCCTGAAAAGTAGAAGTAACCATTTAGGGATCTAAACCTCAATTTTTTTGAACCTCTAGATGTTTGCCTTATCCTTCCACCTTCTAGGACATAAAGACATAGCTTATAGTCCTGTAGTAAATCAGAGAGCATAACTTAGTGAAGGTTTTCCATGTCTATAGGTTCGTTACTCTTGGATTAGAACCTGTATTATGCACATTTACTTGGATGTAGTTTTGTTTTTCTACTTCTGCCGCTCCTGAGACGTTTCCATTTCATATGGGTCTTTGGGCCAGAAAAATCTTTCTGCCTTTTTGACTTGTTCTTGGATTGCTGGGTCTCCCTGGCTTAAAGAAGAAACTCCTTCAAAAATTGATGCTGCACTTTTTCATCATACGGATTGCAGCTAATGAGAGGAAAGTTTACTTTCCCAACAGCTTTTTCATATAGATATATACAAAGTGAACAGTTTCACAGATAGCATACACTGCAGATAGTAATACAGTATTGGTGGCCCTTATTTGCTCTGCAACAACTTCTCAAACATAGTTTGCCCTTGATAAGTCATATCTTTTTTAATAAAAATGGTTGCCCAGTTCACAAAATGGATTCCGGCCATAAGAGGCTATTGCAYTGACCCTAAAGAAGGAAACCACACCTCAGTTCCCTGTTACTTTCTTCGGTGTATGCTTTTGGTTACCAAGTCTTACTGAAGTTAAAGATGTGGAAATACCTGATGAATATGATTTGGGGGGAACGTTATAAACATGCATCAGGCATAAAGAAATGGAGCTAGATAGCTGAATTTTAGTTGAGATGCTATCAGTATGAAGTTGATTTATTCTTGACAATATATGCTAATACTTGTTTTGACCTCCTTCCCCCCC
>NW_028187144.1:1948544-1965891 GCF_003343005.1 Rhea americana | reverse complement strand
TATTTGCCCATTGTTATAGTCTCTTCTGACTGCATATAGCTGAAAAGATCTCTGGAAAGAATACACGTTCTGCCTTTTCTGTGAAGTACTCTATAAAAAGAGATAGTACTACATATGTTAAAAATACGTATCTGCGTATTACTTTGCAAAAACACATGTATTGCCTACGGAGAAACTAATTACATGAATATGTAGTTTTTGTTGTACATAATCTGTCATTTCCTTGTATCATGTCTGCATCTTAATCTAATGCTCAAAATCCACCCAGGTGAAAAGGATAGGTACAATCAAAGGATTTCTTCCTCTCATCGCCCACCAGGAAATGCACTTAATACTTTGTTACAAGTATTCCCCTCTCCCTTCCAAAGACTTATTTGTACAGCTGCATGCATAATTCACTGCTCTGGTTATTTGTGGTGGAATACTAAGTGACCACCAAACAAATCTGTCTGTTATTCAGTTTCTGGTGTTTGCTTTCTAGAAGGAACTGGTTCTGGCAACTTCATTTAATTCATATTTTGTAATGTTCAGTATTCTACAAATAACATGCAGCTTAATGTTGAACAGGTTTTTGTCTTTTTAAATAATGAGAAACTTTGAAGTACTATTTTTCTAAGCCTGTATTCTGATTTATACTTACCAAAATACTAGTTTACAAATATTTGGTTTTAGTATCTCTTTTTGGATTAAAATTTTGCTAAGATATGTCCAGGGAGAAGGAGAAATAATTTGAAATTAGAAGCAGTAGTAAGAATTTGAAATGTGATGCGTTGACCAAAGATTGAAATAATAAAAATGTAACTTCAGGTTCTTGCAAGGCTATTTGCAGGGGCATATGTTTAAATATAAATTAAGCAGATGTAGTATGAGGGGTAGTGAGTCTTTTCTAGATGGAGTCACAACAGAAGTACAGATGCACAGATATGGTTGTCTTGTTTGGGTRATTTGGTAAGTCACTGTTCCTTGGGCTTTCATGCTTAATTGATAATCAATTCACCCTGAGATCGCACTGTGTGCTGAAGTCAGTGTGAGTTGTATATAAATACAATGGTAGCGTTAGTTGTATTTTCTTGCATCATATTCCCTGGCTGTTGGGAACACTGAGATGCTTTATCAATCTTTATTGGTACTCATCATAGTTATTTTATTTCTAAAGAGTACTCATCTTATTTTGGATACTGTATGCATAGGGTAAAACTACTCAACTTGAAAGCAGCTAGAATCAGTGTCTCTCCAGGAAAAAGGAAAGTGTGCATTACAGACAACTTAAAATATTCACTGTAATCTATGAAATACTAAAAACTCAAAACACCAAGCTGTGTATTTCTATGGGTTAGGCTTTTGAAGAAAATACTGCATCTGTACCCAGATYTCTGTATTGACTTCCTGGCTGTTTGCTGGTCCAATTCTCACAAATGATCTATAAAGCTTTGAATGCTTTGAAACTGTGATAAGTGACAAATAACTGTTTAATGCATGCCTTTTCCATGGCAGTTATGATGGGATGAAAAGGCTTTTGTGATTATTTCCTGATTTGAAATCTCTAAGCTGGGCAGAAGAGCACTGCTGCTGAGGGATCCTTCTTGCTTGTTGATCCCATTCCTCTGTTTGTCAGAGTTCTGATGACTTAAAATGATTTGTGTATTTTTTCCTTGATGTATTGCATACATATTTCTGTAAAATAACAAAGCCAGCATTACTTTATATTTCTAGATTTAACAGTTTTATGTCGTGGTTACTTTTCCATTGTACGTATTTTACCTAAGAAGTAGTTTTAAGTGCACACTTATGTGTGCTAACGATCATTTTTTTTTTATTTTTAAAAAATATTTTGTTTTGGCTGTGTAGTATTTTTCTGGATAGTCATGACTTCTGCCCACTCGTGACGCAACTTCAATTTAAACCATTTGTCAGGCTTTTACTTTCCAAAGATTGCGTGTTTTACTTGCTAAAGAGCTAGGAAGACATCTGCCAGTATATCCATGTGTTAGACCAAAATGTATATTTTTAGAAGAGCTCTTAAATCTATAAAACTGTTCTCACATAGTAGAAATGTTCAGACTTTTGTGGAAACTTCCCTTGAGCCAAAATTTTTTTCTGTTAAACTGAAATAATCAGCTACATTACAGTGATTCAGAAAGCCAGGTTTGAAATGTATGAATGGGCTCTCTTTGCAGAAGTGAATTACAGCAGATCACTCATTCATGAATTCTTCCTATTGCAGAATAAATGAATGAAGATGACTCATCTTGAGCACATTTTATAACAGTCCCAAGTTGCAGCTAAGGGCTATTAAATGTTACTTGACATAATAAGAGACCATGTTATATGTCTCTCCAGAGGAAAATTGCCATTTTCATAATAAAATAAGAAAGCGTATGTAAATCAGAATGAGTCATAAATAGTTCGTGTTTTGAAAAGAAATGAAGTATCAGTGTGAAGGTTAGTCTCGGGGGGGGAAGTTAAGCAATCTTACTTCTTTTTCCTTTAAAATAAGGAATAAAATACTTTAAGTGCTTTCAAGAGAGTGAAGAAGAAAAGAGGAAGATCACATCCATTCTGAGACTACAGTAGTAAAACACAAACTTTCTCTCATTTGAAGGTTAGTTTCAACTTTGCAACACCACACTTGCCCATTATCCAGAATATTAAGTAAATAGTGATTTCCTGCTGCAGACTCTCGTATGTGGCTTTGGTTGTTTTAAGATGGCATTAGAGCAATCAAACTGGGCATCTTAACATACATAACAGTTGCATTTAGATTTTATCTAYCCTTGCCTCCTCAGAAGGGATCCTAGCCATTATTGATCACTGGAAGCTGCTGCTTTCACAAGACTACAGCTTATTAGTAAATCCTAARCCTCCTGGGTTGGTCTGGGACATACGCCTTGTCGTTCTGTGGTTCTCTTGGAATGTACTAGGGATACCTGGCACYACAGTAGTGATCCTAGATGTTGGTTTTAAGGATGACCTCACCTATAGAAACAGAATCTTCTTGCTGAATTACTCGGTATTAGCTTTAGCAGTAGGCAAAATTTAGGAATAAAAGCATATTTACATAAAAGCATAGATCTGTAGTAGTGGAACAAGCTAGCAAAACCAAAAAGCACTAAAACCCTGTTAACACTAACAAGAACTCTCCTCTACTACCTCTGGTCTTCTGGGTAGTTTGTGAACCTGGATAATGAACCCTTACAAGCAACCCCAGACAAACTACTAGTTGGACAGATTTTAGTGCTCTAGCTTTTCTACTGTTAAAGATGATTACTGGAGTCTTCCAGGGAAGCTGCTCTARGTGGTCTTCTCTTTCTGTAGCCAGGAGGGAAATACTACTTAATCCTTGTTTTTGTTTACACAATCCTCATTTCTAGATATTGGGATATTACACAATGACATGTTTCATAGATCTTTGCATTTCCAAGTGTCTCCAGTTAAACTAGAAATAGTAAGAACTCTGGTAGYAGTCAGCTATACAGGAGGACAACTGCAGTGGGGATGTGATTCTCTTTATGTTGCAGTAAGATGCTGAGGAGAGAGGGTGCCTGTGCAGTGTGGTTGTAGCTCCTTGACTTGGAGCTATCTCATCCCTGAATGGTTGTAAGTAGGAGCTACACTTTCTGTACCTTACAGCAATAAACAGAATGTGTGAATATCCTTGGAGGTTTTGCAGAACAGACTCCTTCCCTTTTCCCTTTTACAGGTAGGTTTGTGTAAGAGTTGGCTAGAGATGTGGYAAATCCCCTTCTAATATGGTAAAGAAACAGTGATGAGTTTAAACCTTCACTGTATCACCTGTGGAATACTTATTTCCTGCCTTTAGCATGTTGGAGAAATCTCATCTATAATTTGAGGACTATTGGCTGGGTGAATTGGCCCTAAAGCCCTGCTGTTGCAGCTTTTCCTACTGATACTGCGCTGAATTAAAGCTGGCACAACTACATCTATTTGATTCTGCAGTCACTTTTGCAATACAGCAGAGGCRCTTTGCTGTCCTTTTAAGGATTGTCTCTTAAAATTCAGTTGTATTAACTCAAAGAAAAATTGCAAAGAAGCACAAAACAGAGTCATTCCCCTCATCAGAATAAGCTGTAACAATCCAGATGTCTGTTATTTAGATCAGTTCTGCTCTAAGACTGGCTGGAAGAACTAACTTCTTAACAGAGCGTACTCAGCCTGTTATGGGAACTGTCTGACCTTCTCCTTAGTTAAGTTGCTGATAACTGAACAGGGCTTCATGGCYGTAGTATCCCCCATTTCTTAAAAAGGTAGTCAGTGAAACTACAAAAAGCTGTTGCTGAAAAAGCTTATTTTATCATGCTGCATTTCTGCTAGAACAGCCAGCATTGCTGTCATGGCCATTTTCTTAGGTTTATAAATACTAGGTTTCTAGAATGTGTCATTCCCAGAATAAACTAAACTTGTCAAGAGTTTTATTAAAAGGGAAACGAGGCCTGTTTAATCATCTTCTGCAGCAGCAATTTGAAAAACAGGTAGAAAAGGAAATGCATTAATTCAGATAACTTTCATAATGCTGTTTGTAGTGTTTTAGGGTAAAATTTAATTTTTCTGTCACTGTTTAAGATTTGTTAAATTATAAATAGATCTAATATCTTTCCTTGGACAAACACATGACTYTGTAATGCTTTCATTTTGCTTATTTTTTTGCTTTTTTTGTTGGACATTGTTTTAAGTTTTATTCTACCTTGACGTACACATTTTGCAATGTGAATGGGTTCRTATTTACTATATTCATTATAAAGTATTCAGTCTGTTTTTCATGTCTTATTTTCCTAATGTATATTCTAATCAGTTAATCTTTTATCTTCTCTAATTTCTTACTTTATTCTTTTTACGATACCACAAGCTTCACACTGTAAACCCAGCCTGAGTACAGGAAGGTTCTGGAGACATTTCTTTGAAATATCAGTATTTCAGCTGCAGACTGAAGGCATCTAATTTTAGGTGGTTAAATGTACGTTTCTATATGTAGCCTTGGATCGAAGCTCTCATTATAGCTAGTGAAGATTTAGTCACTAGCTACGAGTACAGTCAGTGCTTTTCGGCTGACATCAGTTTGAACTGAATAGCTCTCCAGTCTTTGCTGTCTGCTTTGACTAGATCTCCACTTGCTGTAATAGGAGTTTAAAGTCCTAACTCACATACAGGTGTGTAATTTTAGACACCTGAATGAGATGTCTTCATGCAAGAGCTAAAAGCATGACTCTTAAACTGAAATAAGTCAGGTTAGAGCCTCAAAACATCCCATTTGAGTGTGCTGTTTCACAGTTGTGCCCACAGTGAACATCTTTGACGTCAGGACTTAAGAGTCTTCAAATTCATCCACTTCCACGAGCATCTACTACTTCTGTCAAAGCGCCTGTGCTTGGAGATGCCCATTGGGAAGGGAGTTGTGGCCCTGAGTTATAGCCAGAGAATGCACCTGGAAGCCAGTGTCTGGGTCTAGTCACCGCTCTGTCTAGCACATGAGGTTGTAAAGCGTTAGTTCRCGCTGCTGAGATTCAGGGGCTATTGTAGGAAGAGCAAGTCTGGCATCAGTTGGATGAGTTCTGTGCAAAGCGTGTTAGGCTTGACAGGTCTGCAGCCCATGATACTGAGTCCCCCAGCCCTGCAATCAATTAATCTGATTTCTTCCCTGTACTGTTGATGAGAAAGAAATAGCACTGGACTTTCTGCTTTGTGGATCCAAAGGAGGGGAGAAGTGAARTAGGAATCCTTCTTGATTTCTAACACAGGTAGGAAATTAGTTAACACCTTGAACTAAATCTCAGATCAGAGAGGCATGCATGGGAGTTTATATATACATATATAAATATATGTGTGTGTGTGTGTGTGTATAGTATTTTCACTTAAGGGCCTAACACTTATGGTGACTTATGCTAATGGCATTTTCTGTATCTTAATTGGATCAATTGGAATTGATTGAAATAAACTTTTGTGAAGATTACTGTTACTTTTATTTAATGGAATAATAAGTTTCTAAGTTTCATTATCTGATATTAATTCATTAAAATAAATAGTGCTTTATTTTTGCTAATATTTTGCTAATRTTTTTAAGTTTATTTTCCACCGGCCTTCATAAAGGCAAAAAGGCATAATGACTTTTGTTAGATCTTCTTTGACCGTATGTGTGTGATGAATASTGGCTGGTGCATGCCACCTGTTGGAAGATGTAACAAATTGTTAGATGAGACCTCAGGAAGTTCCTTTACAATTCCACCCTGCGGGGTTCAACTTGTCTGTCTGCATCTTGAACTGCTGTCATAGCTGTGAAACTACTTCTTTCAAAGAATTACGGTTACCAAGAAATAACTTTGAATTAATTTTGATCTATGTTTATTCTACTTATACTCTGAAAAGGAGTCTTCACCCTCTCATCTTGAGGACCCAAGCTGTTGGGCACAGGCTAGTTGTAACGGCTGGCAGACTGGCTGGGAAGGAAAGTAATGTCCTTCGGGCTGCGGAGCAGTTCTCCCTGCCATAGTTCTTTCAGGGTTTTTGAGCCTGAGCAAGCTCCCCCCTCTCACGCAGGTTGCCATAGACCTGCCAGGAGATTACAAGGCCCGGTGTTGTCCTGCCACTGTGCTTTCTCCTTTGCTGCTAAAAGGAGAAGTTGGAGGTTGATTTCCCTTTCCTTCATTTTTACCCATCCTTCTAAACACTGCTGTGCTGTCTGCTTGGGTCCAGGTACGTTTTTGTCACAACATTAGTGACCAGAATTTAATACGTTRTTGAATGTTGCAACTTGCAATCCAGAGATTTTTTTTAATTCTGCTCCTAGTTCTGCTGATTTCTAATGGATGAATGAGAGGAATGCATGGCTGTTTGTGTTTATTAATAGTCTGTGATTATAGCTGTAGTCTTTTTTTGAATGTTAAAAGACTAGAATTTGGCAGCTTGCATGACTTACATGATCATGACACTTTGCAACTTTATTAAATCATGTTGCTCCCCCTTTCTTCCTTTTACAGGCATCCATGCAGTAATCTATTTTACATCTAAAGCAGTTGATTATCCAAATGAAGGGAAAGGAGAAGGGGAGAAAAACAGCAAGGCCATTATAAACATATTGGCTAGCTATGCACAAGTATAAATAGCTACTGTGTAATGTGAATTAAAGAGCAGTTACAAGTGCGTATGTTCAACCAATTAAAGACATTAAGAAACTGTAATTACATGGGGATTCCAACAAAATTTAAAAGGCCAAATTCACTAGTAGTAAATACAGCTATCCAAAGTGCTGATCTTGTGGGGAGGATTTGGGGGAAGGGGGTCTGTTTGTTTTTTTCCAAAGAATAAACCTTTCCCACACTGAAAAGATTTTTCCAATAAAATTGGTTTTCTGGAGCACATGCCATAGGACACCATCTAATCAGCTCCAGTTTTCTTTTCTAGTGACTCTACAACACCCATAACTTGGAGAGTTGTCTCCAATTACTGGTATTAGTCCTACTACAGGAGAGGCTGATGACACCCTTCTCTTTTGATTCATTGGCTATTTTGTGAGGATGTGATTTAGCCCCTGAGCCTGTTCTYAATATATTTCTCCAGTAGCCTCTTTTCCAGCTGTGCTTAACTCATCCTTTCCCTTTGGTGTTCTGCAGATAGGCCATCTTCATAAATACTGTCTTTATTGTGTTTCCCCTGAACTTGACTTGACCAAGAGACCTTGACACTTTTATTCATGGGTGGGATGTATATGCCTTCCAAGATGATTAAAGAGTTTTCTTACAATATTTTGCTGTTTAGGTGAGAAAAAGCTTATACCTACATTACAGTCTTCATTAACATAAAACCCATTTTTAAAATCTACCATACTCTCTGCTTCCTATAACCTTTTTCTAATATCTATAATCCTATAGTTCTTGATATTTAGCAGATTCTGCTGCTATTTGAAAATTGCTGTTATATTGCAGTTGAAATAAGTTAGAAAAGTCGTGATACTCCTCTGCTCCCCCAATCCCTTGTTTGAGATAGGCTTGCCTAAGGAGGGCAGCCTGCACTTCAAACAAGGAGGCTGTTAGTGTGTTGCCTTCAAATTCTATTCAGGAAGTACTGAAGTAGAGACAAGTAATTCAGAAGTTTCAGAACAAAAAGATGTTTAGTAGCTTCTCAAACCTGTAGAAAGGTTTTGCTGTGGCAATAGAAGGTGAGGGAAGAGGATTAGAATAAGCACTGTAAATGCGTAATTTATCATCTTTATTTTTTCTTCATGAACAATTTTAAAGGGAGCTAACATGAAGTTGCAGTTATAACAAGATAAAAGATAATGTGAATAAGAAAGTGCTTCTCATGATGCATGCTTTGTTATAAAGTATTGCAACAACATCAGAAAAAAAATCTCGTGACAGTAGGACAGGTCATTTAAGCTATAGTGGCTGTGCTTGAATAAAGACTGCAGCAGGATTGTGGACTGAGAGAAACTCTTGAGGTGGGGAAAGCCTTACTCAGAAAATGCAACTTTAACAAGCAAGCCCCCCCCACCCCCCCAAAAAAAAAAGGGGGGGGGGGAAAAGAAGAAATGCTAGAAGAAAACTCAATTTCCAGGAACAGGTACAAAAAAGATTGTTTGGCCATGGTACTCTATACTGTTTTCTTNGCTAGAAGAAAACTCAATTTCCAGGAACAGGTACAAAAAAGATTGTTTGGCCATGGTACTCTATACTGTTTTCTTCTATAACAAGGATCATATATGAAGTTGGAAACAACTGAGGGAAGCAGAAAAAGAAGAATGTGTCTGCAGAGAGTTGTCAGCCAGTTCTTTTTTTCTCTTTTCCCACAAGCTGCTTTTAAGAGTCTCTGGAAGGATAGCATTTAAGTGAAGTGGTACTGTGTTACATCCTCTGCAACTTCAGCCTTAAAGAGGTTTTGCTCTAAAAGGTACCATTCAGAGTAAGCCTTTATGACTTATGCAGCCGAGAGACGTCTCAGTAAAACTTTAAGCAGCAGGTATATTTAGAGAATGTTGTCAAACATACTTAAGTTTGCTTTTATTCTATTTTTGATGCTTTTCATGTGTTACTTGGTTTCCAACTTTAATAGTCAGTTCACTGGATTAAAAAATAAGTTTAATCTTACCTAGCTTTTAAGCTCAAATAAATCTGAAAACTCGTCTAAGTTTTCACTCTTTATTTTTCTGAACACAATACATAAAGCAGTCTTACGGGGTGATGGGGTGCCTAAGGCCCAAGATGAGTTTAAAAATCTGAGGAGTTTGGTTTTTTTTTTCTTCAAGTTGCAGAGTCTGCTTGGAGACTGGCAATGTGAAGTGCCAGGACATGGAAAGAATTTTCTCCAATTTGGATAGCAAGGGGTCAAAAGAGGAGACTACCTGTGGTTTAGTGTGACACTATGGTGTCAGTACAATTTTGGGGAAACATCTGGTGACTAAGCAATGCATCACTGAGTGAAAATATTTCTTAAGTTAAAAGGGCAACCTGAGCAACTAGAACCAGTTAAAGTTCCTACGGTGTGAAAGAGTTTCAAAAATCACCTAATAAGAGTTGAAAAATAAAGGTGAATATCAGCAAATGCTTGACAAAGATGCAGATGGCTGACCAGTGTGAGCTGATCTACCTTTCCTCCTGTTTGTACTTCAAATGGATACAACAGTAAGGACAAGCATAGAGATATTTGAGATTGATTGTTGATGGTTTTATCACTTTTTACTGTAGATTTCTAGCCCATGTGTGTTAGAGCAGCATTTTCCTAGGCAAGTTGTAAATATGTCACTGTATACCCATAAACTTTTCAGTAAAATATTTATGAAAGGTGTATGTTTATGCCTACTACACCCATCTAACTCTTACATTTTCCTCCTTTTTTTATACAGTCTTTTTATTTGTATATCTTGGAAATACCCTATCTGTTCTACGTAATTGCAGGTAAATACACCCAGTCAAATGTTTCTTTACATTCCTTTCAGGCAGAGCGTATGACATATACTAGGCAATGAATCTTATTCATGTGTCCAGACTGCCCCCACTGCAGGTTATTTTCCAGGTTCATTCTCTGAGAAGTCTTAGAAATACTTCCAAATGTGCTTTATGTTCTTGGAATTCCAGTGTGTTGGTATTTGTTTTTGCCACTAAGCCTTGTCCTCTAATCTGAAAAACAGATCTGTCATTCATTATGGGAATGACTCTAGACTCATTTTGGTAGCAGTAATTACATGGAAGGTGGGTTTGGGGGGGGAGAATTAGGGGATTTGGGGGCTTTTTTTTTTTTTTTTTTTTTTTTTTTTTTTTTTTTAATAGGAGCACATAAAGGTAGCTTTCTGGATCTTCCTGATGCGTGGTTTTAGGTTGCTGTTGTGTTTGGCTAAGTATTTTATTGGCAGGTAAACATTTCTGTGCTGCTTGAGAGAGCTGGAAAGAGGTCTGAAGTGCCTGGTAACATGCCATGTGGGAAAAAGGAGGATGAATGTCAGGTAAAGCTATATCTTTGTAGGGTATAGCTTTCTGCAATATGAAGGGAAGCAAACAGAAGGGCTGGTAAATACTTTTAAAAAAAAAGAGAAAAAGAAAAGAAACAAACAAACAAACAAAAAATGTAGCAATGCAGTAGAGTCCTGAGGCCAGATACCTCTGCATGTTTGGTGTCTCCGTACTGCAAAGTTTAAAGCACAGTTGAATCAGAATGTATTCTGACCCATATCTCTGAAGAGCCTGAGCAGATCCACTGTGGTCTTAGCTGCGGTTGTGTGGTTTTTGTTGTTTTTTATTTTGTTTTTTTAAAGGTTTTAAATGTAAATGCAATAAGGAAGGACAGAATGCTGAAGTATGATGAGCAGCCTGTCTAGAGTGGAAATATATCCCTTAGTCTCTCGGTAACTGCCTAAGTGTTTTTCAGCTATCAGGGTATTCTGGAAATACTTGGCATTTCAGCTAACCCAGTCATCCAAGCAATTCCAGTGGTATAGGAAATCTACCTAAAGGAGTGGTGTTTGAATGGTGTCCCTGAACAAGATGAAATTCAGTTATGCACAATACAAGGTCATGCATAGGGGTAATAAATTATAAATGGGGAACTCCTTATTTGAAAGTTAATTAGCTCATACCTGCTTCCTCCTCCTGCTGTTTAAGTCACAAGATGAATATTATCTCCAGTATATCTGTAAAGGGAGCTACTATAACCATAAAATGCGTCGGGACAGATGTACAGCTAGGGATGTTTTAGAAACATTTTACAGGATTCTACCAAGACCTCTATGCTGATTTGATAATTCATGCCTACAAAAATGGAGTGAAAGTAGAACAGCCATAGAAAAGAGCTGCTAGGATATTGAGAAGAATGAAGAGCCTGTATGGGGACAGGCTTGTCCCCAAGAGCTTGGGTGGTTTAGCTAAGAATCAGTGAATCAGTTTTATTAAGAATAGGTAAGTACACAACAGGAATAATTAAAACAACAACAATAAAATCTGTCAACAGGAAATGCCAAAGCTGGCTTAGACAAGGGGATTTCAAATGGCTATGAATATATGAATATGAAAAAACCTGATAATTATGAGAAGCCTTGTAACTTTAGGAAAGTGATGCTCTGGGACAGCACTCCAGAGGGAGAAGTATGAGGAAAAAACTAACTCTTTTTAAGGTGGTCTTGTTGATGTACGTCAGTTGATGTACGATCCATTTATGATGGATCTTGATGTATGTTAATGGGGAGAGGGACGAAGCTGCAATTGCAGTTGAATAGACCTGATTGATAAGGTCTTTTTCAGTTCTTTAGCCCTGATGGCCTATCAACAGAAAATATATATCTCGCACATCCAGACAGTAGGGAAGCAATAGAAAGGTTTTTTGCACAAAGGACACTTGCTTTCCAACTATTAAGCAGTTTTACTGTTTCAGCTCCCTAATAGCAGGGTGTATTGATCCATAATGTACAGTCAGGAGCTCCTCTGTATGTAGGTGTCTTTTTCTCTTTCTTCTGGCTTGGAATGACAAATTTTGATGTGTCAGAGCAAAGTTAGTTGTTTCATGCATGACCTCCTTTTTGACATAAGTGAGTAGATTCCTTACATACTTCTGTCTGACTCTGAGTTCATTTTGGCTGCCAAAGCGCAGTGGGTACGTTACTTTCCAAAACATATTTGGTTACAGAGCAGATTGAAGAGAATGCTACAATGGCATGAGTTTCTTTGTGCCTGGGCCCTGCTTACTGTTTTACCAGATGCTTTCTTTCTGATATTTCTGATTCTTATTGATGGGGGAARAAAATGTGTGTGACAGATGGTCATCATAAGGGGTCGTGTTTGGGCTGCTTGGATCCCACCTGGGTTCTAGCTTTAAGAAGCTTATTGCTATAGGAGTCCCAGGGAGCAACTCAGGTCACCTGCTGAATCACAGCCTAATCCTAGCAAGCGCATTGAGTCCATAGCTTCTGCTTTTTTTTGATCACAGTTCCCTACATGCCTGTAGTTGTACAAAACATTAGGGTGTACTTGATGGTTGGCAGAAGCCGGAAATCAAAGACCTGCAGCAACACATGTGGTACATAAACGCTGCCTGTCTCTCCGGTAGAAGAGCAAGATTATTTGTTTACTTGAGCTATATCAAGTGCATCCCAAAGCACAAACAGCAGCAACACTAGGAATTTGGCTAGACTACTCACCCAGAATCTAGGACATCTTGAGTTTTTAGCTCTACAAAGTACAAAAAAAGTTGAAGCTGTAGCCCCCAATTCCAGCAGTGCCCTAACTATTTGCAGTGGAGTATTCTGAGCTCCTCTTCATGTATTTTTTTGAAGCTGGACCTCTTTACGTTCTTGTGTAGTTTCCCTCTAGAATCTCAATTTTTATGGAGGTGATCTGCATTTTTAGACTGATATAGTAGGTATTCCTGTATGGCTTGGGCAAAGGCCTGGGTTCTGGTTCTTGTTTTCAAAGGCTGGCTTTGTATTTTCATTTAGGAGTTCTTGGTAGCATGGACAGAAGCTTTAGTGCATTGTATTTCATTTTCCTAGTGGCTCATCATCAGCAGATGAAACAGTGGTCACAACACAAGTTATTTCATAGTCTGGTATTTATAGCACTCTCCTAGACAGCAGCAAGCTGTGGGTTTAATCTGTGTGAAGAGAGCATAAAAGTTGGTTTATCCACTAACTGAACTAGATGATCTTGTTTTTCCTGCCAGTAGGAATCTACCTGCAGAAAATGTGATGTTGTCTACTGAAATTGGCTGGAAGAGTCAGTAGAGCAGACCTGAATCAGATATCTTACTTGGGGATGCACTGGCAGTATTTAATGATTTCTATCATCTAGTATGAGGTGGCTCCCTGATAAATGTGCCGAAGCACAGAGTTCTTTTCCAGAGGCAGCCAGTGAATTCACCCTGCTGAAGCCAGGTGTTTGCTTTAGACATTGCAAAATATAAGGTGCATAGCAGCAGATGTTTCAATTTGGTCTTTTGTCTCACTTCTGTTTTGTCATATGTAGTTTTTGAAGGTTGTCTGCATTAAGGCTTGTTCGCTGCAGTTTATATCATGGCAGAAGGACTTTGCATCACTAAATACCTCCTTTTGTTATCAACTTTGAGGAGATTCTAACTTCCTTGTGATTTGAAACAAAGCTGTGTCATAAAATCATTATGTATTTCATAGTTTAGAGTTCTGTATGTTCTATAGTTGAACATTTTATTGTGAATACTAGAATCTTTGTATTAGTAGGTTCAAAGGAACTTGAAGGAATTTACACAAATCAACAATTGTACGTGGTGAGTGTGAAGAGAAGTTCTGTAGGACTGAACTTCATTTCTTTGCAGTGTTTCAGAAGGGTTTGTCCCTTGTCCAGAACAGCAAACTCGGTTAGCTAACACGAGGAGGGTTGCATCCAAGAGTAAAATTTCACTGGGACAGAGCTACTCTTTTCTTTTTATCAGTGCAGTGATGGTTAACTTTTGGCTTTTAGTAAGAACAAGATTTAGCTATGTTTTGCATCAGATAGCCAGGCCTTAGAACTCTAGTAGTGGAGCCAACATTATTCTGGATTTACCTGGATTTCCCTTTTGCTGCTAGATCGTGTAGAATACTGGATTCTCCTTTCCCGTGATGGAAAGCTGACAACTATCACTTCTTGCTAACTTCGCATTTGCATCATTTCAATTCTGAACCACCACTCCCAAACCAGTCCTTTTGCAGGAAAGTGTATGTAGTATTTATTTAAATATTAGAAGGGCTTCAGATACTTTGCGCCATAGATGCTAGCTTTTCATAAAAAATTTTGCTCTGCTTTATTTAAAATAAAAACAGAGCATCTGAATCTGTATCTGTAATTTGCTTGAAGTCTAAATTCAAAGCATCTCAAATAAAAGCACAAGCTATTAGTAGATTCCAGGGACTCAAAAGGAGTCTACCTTTAGAAAAAAAAAATCTTGGATAGAAATCCAAGTTCACAAATCAGGCACTACATTTTCTCTTGGTGACCTTTTCTGGTGTTAATTGCTTGGGTGAGTTTCTGGCACTGTACATATGGCATTACTTAGTCACAGATGGCATAAACAGAATTATTATATCCACAAGTTCTTCTGTATATTTTCATCCATAGTTTTAAAATATCCTACCCTGGAATTGAATTAATAATTATTTCAATATATGTGTATATGCTATTGTTTTCCGTAGTCATCTGTATACAGTTGGGTTTTTTTTAGGGGGGAATATCAAGAAATTTGTACAGAGGAAGAGGAGCTTCTCTGAATGCCAGTTCTCTGAGACAGCACAATGTGCCAGATGATTTTGCACTCCAGTTTGAAATCAGTGTAGCTAGCTAAGTATTGCACAGGAAAAATAACCCATTAGGGTGATAAATGGAATATAATGATGCCAAGAAAGACCTTTACAAGTAATAATACTATATAATTGCATCTTTTTTGGCCTGATCAGCCAGGAACAGGAGGGGAAATGTTGCAGTAAATGTCTGTTTCTTCAAGGATCTTTTCCTCCTGTGAATCAACATATGCTCTTTCCTTGGTTATCCACATGCCAAGAACCACTGGCAGGCTAGAAATAGTCTCCTGCTGTTTTGAGTCTCGCTCAGTTGTGCTGTTCACCTCTTAGCCACAACTAGCTATCGATAGTAGTGCTTAACCTTTACTTTCTGGCCTGCAGACCTATACAGTTAAAATATTTCTGACTACAAATATACAAATTCCAGTAGGTAACAACTGTTAATGGTTAAATTTTAGTTGATCTTGAATTTTCTGAATCATGTTGTAAACTACAAAGCATTATGCATAAATATTAAATAAGACCTGATTCTGGAAAAAAAATGCAGTTAAATACTGCTCAGCATAACTGCTAGAAAATTGGATCCTTTTTGAAGAAAAGGGAAGGAAATATGCTACACAGCTATACTGGTATGCGTGCAGATTATTTTTACTGCTAAGAATAAAAACATTCATGAAAGTTTCTCTGTATTAAGAATGGTATATCACATTTAGCCCCCTTTGAAATGCAGTGAGTTATGGTTCACTTGATATYTTGTGATTGGAAGACTATTGGAGAGAAAGAACATTTTTTTTTTTTGGCATAACTCTTCCACATAGTTATTAAGTAATTACCCTAAGTCTAAACTTAAAACAGCCATCCAAACTAAGCATTTTAAGACTCTAAGCTGCATAGTACAAAGCTTACACAGTGTATTTTCATATTAACATCACTGATTAAGTAGTACTTTTTTTTCTTTAACAAATCAGGGTGGAGTTAGTTTCTGATGTGCTACATAACTGCTTCAAAAAAATGTACAAAGACTTTGTATTATTGGAGTCTCTTGAAGGACTAAGAACATCCTTCTGTAAGCTCCCAAGTGAACTTTCTGTTTTGAAGTTTGTGCTGCTTAAAGATAYAGGCTTGTAATCTTTTGGGGGAGATCACAAAATTGCATTGTGGTCGTTGTTTAGAAATAGCTGAAATGAAGGTACATTTACTATTTGGACGTAGAAACCATTGTCATTTTTTTCCTTTGAATATACGTAAGGCCATTATAAAAGAAAACTGATAGCTGTATTAATGGTAAGGTGCTATAGAAATCTGTCATCCCTGCACATTTGCCTATGAGAAGGGATTTGATGTTCTCCTTTTCCTTTTGAATACCTACGTATGGCTTCCTGGGAAAGATCAGAATCTCGATAGAAGGGAGTCTTTAGAAATACTGTTGCTAGTCAGGCTTCATAGCTTTCTGCTTTTATCCATTATTCCAAAGCCTTTGTGGGTGAAACTGATGCTTTTTCCCCACCACCACTTTCAAAATCACATGTGTGAGCATTTTACCTTCAATTTTACTGCGTGTGTTTGACAGTCTGCCGTCTACTGATAGATAGATGTTGTCGCCAATTAATGCATTTAAATTGGTGTCCTTGCTTTGTCAACTGCCCTCCGCCAGCCTTGATGACAAAAGTAGACGGATGGAGGGGTGAAAGRGATGTTTTAGTCGGGCTGAATTTAGAGCAGAAGGAAGGTGTTAAATTCTTCTGCTCACCTGGGTCCTTGCAGTGCTCCAGCTCCTTCTTGTGCCTCTGCCCCACCTCGGGCCTAACAGCCAGATTGGGGGCTGCTTTTCTTTTTTTTTTTTTTCTTTTTTTTTTTTTTTTTTTTTTTTTTTTTTTTTTTTTTTTTTTTTTTTTTTTTTTTTTGAAAGTATTTTCCAGGCAGAGCTCACAGGCTAAACGGAGCCCACTCTTCTTGTTGTTGTTAGTGGGGTTGGGCTGTTTTCTTTTAATTATCATTGCTGCTGGCAGCCCAAAATAAAACTCTTGAAGTAGCCGTTATGTAAAAGAGAGCGGCGCATCTATCCGTGGCATCCAGGCCTATTGATTTAGCGCGGCGTGGCCGCGGTAGCCGGGCGCGCTGCTACGTCAGCAGGGCGCTCTGCTCGTGGGGTCGCCGCGGCCTTTGCGTTTGATCCCGGCAGCGCTCGCGTCAGCGATGCGTATCGTCGCCTGCGTGATGTCAAAGTGTGGGTGTTCGGTTAGAGGGACACGGTTAACCTAATGTGCCGCAGTAAATCCTGGACGCCGCTCCCTCCTGGGGACGACGGAGAGAGTGATTCATCCCCGTGCACATTAGACTAATGCTAAGTATAGCAGCGCTCATGAGCCGCAGCATCCACTTAGATTAGTATCAAAGGCGCTGCAGCTTTCTAAGGTGTTTGTTTGCAACCAGGTCTGTATGTGCCCACTTTTTTTTTTTTTAGTGTTAAATAAGGAGTTACCTTTAGCGAAACTGATAATGAGTTAAAATAAACCTTCTCGGTTTAATCTCGCTAATGAGCGTAGCGTGGGTCGTGCCAGCAGAGTCGGCAGCCCGCGGTGCCCCCCGGGGAAGCCGCCGCCGCCT
>NW_028187144.1:1905044-1948264 GCF_003343005.1 Rhea americana | reverse complement strand
AAGCCGGGGGGGGCGGAATCTGCGCAGCGCTAAACTCGCGGCGGCGGCTCCGCTGCCGGGAAACGAGCAGGAAGCGGCTGCGTGGGGAGAGGCCATTACAGCGCGGCGCCTGCGAGAGCGGGGTGAGGGGCCGCTCCTGCCCCGGCGGGGTGTTCCCGGGCCGGGGGGGAGGTTGGGGGGCTGCGGAGGGGATACACCCTTTCGGCACTGCGGAGTCGGCGTGTTCGCGTTTGCCAGCAGCTGCTTTTGCAGGATCTAACAAAACGGCCCTGCGCATCTGCCGGAGGGCTGGRGGTGCCAGCCGCGGTTCTCCAGGAGTTCCTGCCTTCAGATTCTGCTGCCGTTGGTTCAGAGTCGTAGCAATCGTGCATCACTGCTCATTTCGCTACGCATTTATGGTATTTGTAATGAGCAAAGTCAGATTTCTTTCATAGCCTTAAACGTACATGCTGGAGCTCCTAACCTGGTATTACCGTTGGGAGGAGGGGGAGGATATTTCTTCCGCTGTTGCGATTTTTTTAATGCATTTCCTGTCTGAGGGAATGCACTCGAAGTTTTATGTGATCATTGATAGAGATCTTCAGTTTTTGTTGTTGTTGTTTGTTCGTTTGTTTTTACCTTGGAACTATGAGCTTTCCCTTTCATAATAGTGAAACAGGAAATTTGTGTAAGATGGTAGGTTAAAAGTGTGGGGAAACATCAGCATCTTGGGTTAAATTTGCCTTTTTTGCATGCAATAAGTCATTTTTCAGAACTAGAGTTTAAAATAGTTATGTGTTTGGAAGTTTTCTCCTACAATGATAATTTTTCTAGTTTTATATGAAGAGAACTTGTGTACCTTAAGGAACACAAAAGACTGTAGACCGCTTACAAGAGTAAAAAGGTTAATATTCATAATCACAAAATCAGTAAGGTTGGAAGGGACTTCTGGAGATCGTCTAGTCCAACCACTCTGCTCAAGCAGGGTCACCTAGGGCACATTTGACAGGGTTGCATCCAGGYRGGCCTTGAAGATCTCCAGAGAAGGAGACTCCACARCCTCTCWGGGCAACCTGKKCCAGTGCTCCGTCACTCTCAAAGGGAAGAAATTCCCCCTCACGGTCAGGCACAACTTCCCGTGCTTCAGTCTCTGCCCATTGCCTCTTGTCCTGTCACATGGGACCACTGAAAAGAGTTTGTCCCTGTCCCCTTGACACCATCCCTTCAGATGCTTGTACATATTGATAAGATCCCCCCTCAGTCTTCTCTTCCCCAGGCTGAAGAGGCCCAGCTCTCGCAGCCGTTCCTCAGAGGGCAGGTGCTCCAGCCCTCTGACCATCTTCATAGCCCTACGCTGGACTCTCCCCAGTAGCTCGGACACAGTACTYGACACAGTACTGGACACAGGACTCGAGATGAGGCCTCCCCAGGGCTGAGTAGAGGGGCAGGATCACCTCCCTTGACCTGCTGGCAACACTCTTCCTAATGCACCCCAGGAGACCATTGGCCTTMTTGGCCACAAGGGCACATTGCTGGCTCATGGTCARCCTGTCATCCACCAGCACTCCCAGGTCCTTCTCTGCAGAGCTGCTGTCCAGAAGGTCAGCCCCCAGCTTGTGCTGGTGCCTAGGGTTATTCTTCCCTAGGTGCAGGACYCTGCGCTTGCCCTTGTTGAACCTCATGAGGTTCCTCTCCACCCAGCTCTCCAGCCTCATCTCCTGGTAAAAACATACTGGTTTTATCATGCACCAGTCTAACCAATACCTAAAAGCACAGGAATTCTTCTTGCAATGCATTTTACTTAAGTGAAGCCAAGAACTTCATATTAGTTGTTTAAAAAACAAAAAACAAAAAAAAAGAGAGAGAGAAATTCATTTCTGCTTTTGTAAAATACTAGCATTTAATCTTTCCTAAACATGGGTACGGTTTTTTGGATTTTTTTAAACAGTTCTGTAGGTAGTAACTTGCTTTCTGCTAAGAAGCCGGTAAGATCACTGCAAAAACTCTGTGTTCATAAAATGTATAGTCTGCCAACTTTTTTTCTTGCTTTCCATTCTCTTGAATATTTCTCTATCATCTAATCAGAAGTGTATTAAGTTTACCCTTAATTTTGAATGTTAAAAATATTTATTTCCACTAATTTTGGAACTCTTGAATGTTGAGGTTTCTGACTTCTAACTTCCTTCTAAAATTGCAAGAATTTTTCAGGTTCATGTTGCCTTTGTTTTTATTTTTCAGTATACTAGATTATGGTGTACTCAGACTCGCTTTGTGAGGAACTTTAGAACTGCGTTGTGAGTCAACCTTTGTACTGGATTGGAGATAACTGCTTTTTTGTTTGTCAGGACAGAGGTATTTAAAGCACAGGATAGGTGATCTGCCCAGAGTCATATGCTTTGATGATCAAGACCTAATATTTAATTTAGACAAATGCTTAAAGAGTATTGAACAAACAAATAAGAAACCAAACATGGAAATACCTGCTAGTTCAAAGAAACAGTGCCTATTATAGTTCCTTCATCCTCCTAGGCCGTTGAGTTTGCTAGAAATAGTGTGAGTAACTGTGGACATAATTCTCAATTTACTTGCAAATTATGTTCATGCATGTTGAAAAAAGATGAGTTTAACAAATTTCTGTATCTTGTATTTATTATGAAGAAACTACAGGCAAACTACATGAGATGCATGTTGTATAAAATCCTCCTCCTTGTTTGAGAACTAATTTTTGACAGGTTGGTCTAATGGTAATTTTAAATTACATGTTGACTTTTTCTCATTCATTGTGAGCTAATAATTTTCAGTGGTTCTTCAGCTCTTTCACTTTTTTTCACTTCACTTTTTCACTACYTTTTCAACACAAATGTTCCACTGAAATAATTGAGTTTCACCTGTGCAAAAAGACCTCAAGGTTCAATATTCGAAGTAAAGCATACTGTAGTTCTTTTATTATTTGCTGTTACACAGTTCGGTTAATCTTTCAGCTAAGACTTTGTTCTTGAAAATTCTTCACCTTCACAATCGTGAGTTAACACTTCACAGAGAATAAAGCTGAGATTCTTTCCAGCCAATATGTATTTCTGAACTTTTGTATCTTATTGTAAAAGAGTCCATACAGTGTAGGTAATCAAGTCTGATTATGTACTTCTTCTTTAAAGAATGCTTTTTGTTCCTTTATACTGTTCTTGGCATTCAGGCATAGTTATATTTATTTTTGTGCTAAGTTCATTCTTATTAAAATGGAGTGTGCTAATCTTATATAGCTATACTTTATATTTGCTTAGCGCTTTCCATTTGATAAACTATGTTAAGATCTGCAAATGTTAATGTGAGAACTAAGAATGCCCTCTCAGACAGAAGTATTACTGTAATTTCGGCAAGAGTTGGATGATGGTTTTGGTAACTTCGCTGAACTATGAGATCAGAAATTTTGGTTTTCTACACTTCTGAAGGTATAATTCACAAGTCTTGTGGATGTTTCATAGGTTAGATAAGAAATCTGCTGTAAACTTGAGAATGCAGGCCTGGGGTGTTTGTAGGCTTACCACAAAACTTGGTCCGATTGTGTTGCATTTCAGTTGCTCTCTGATGTGTTGCTTTTTGTATTTTAGACGCGTGAACGTAAGGCCGTCTGTACAAGGTCCCACTCGAAGCTTGCACCAGCTTGCTCTTTCTAATAGAGGCCGGTATCAAATACTGAAGGGAACAACGTAAGAACAGGGCAGGCGCACAGAAATAACTTTCTCGTTTCTAGCATAAGAGCTTCCGAAGCCAAAAGTAATATTTGGGTTTTCTACAGCTCTTAATGGATTGCTTCTCCCAGTAAYTTGTTTAATTGCTTTTGAACCTGACCTTTGGCTTCCACAACATTCTTAGAGCAGTGATGACACTGTTTAACTGCCCATTTCATGAGAAACTCCTGTTCTGCTTTTTTAAACCTCTTATTTGATTATTTGATTTGAAATTTCTGGTTCTTGTACAGTGAGAAACTGTAAATGATTCATCTTCCTATTTTAAGCAGATGATGAAAACTTATCTATAGGTCCTTTAGCATTTCTCTTCGTCGTTACCCTTTACCTTTTAACCATCTTTAGGTGGAATTATCCTGGTCTCTTTAATCTTTCCTGGTAAAGAGGTACGAAGCCTTTGTAAACTTTTCTTCTGCTTTTGTCCTTTTCTAGTTCTATTATGCTCTTTTGGAAAGAGAGAGGCATTGCACATAGTGCTCGAGGTATTGGGGCACAGTGCAGATCGTGTTTTCTGTTCATATTCTATAATCAGTAATGATTTTTAATGTTTTGTGAATGCTGCTGAAGACCATTTGGCTGGYATTTCTTTAGAAATACGTGTAGTAACTCCACTGTCTGTTTTTAGTCACAGCTAATTTATCGTTTAACACTGTAAGTACATGCAGAGTAGGAACATTGCTTTACACTTATCAATACTTTCTTATGCATTTTTACCATCTGGTCTTTCAGTACTATGAGATTCTTTTGCAGCTCTCTGAGTGGGCAGCCTGTAAATAAYGGCTGGCTGTTACTCTTTTCCAGAAGTTTTGTTAGTACCTTGATCAGCTTCTTCACATCCCTGTGGGACTCCTTTGGTCACTGTTGCCAAGCCAATTTGAAAGCTGATTATTTATTTTTCTCCTTTGTTTCCTATTCTCAAGCCAGTTATTCCTGAGCAGCTCTCCTCCCTTTTGAACCAAAGGCAGCATTGCTTCTTTAAGAGCCTTTGAGACAGTCAAAAGCTTTTAGAGAATCCAAGTGTATAATGCCATCCTATTGCTCAGAGTTCTTTGAAGGTTTCAGATTTTGGAGGTATCGCTTCATCTACAGATGCCATGTTAACACTTCCCCATTCTGCKTATTCATATAAATGTCTGCAAATTCCTGTCTTTGTTACAGTTTCATTCCAGCTTGCACAGTGCTAGGATCATCGTGGTATCACAACTTTTATCACTGGTAGAGGTTTGTAATGCATTGGCTTCCCCCTGGGATCTTAAAAGTTAGCATCTTATTTGCTGTCTCATTCCTGTGGTACTGAGATGATTTTAGGTGATGGATCACTAGTGACAGAACATCATTTTTTATAAGAAATTTTCTTTAAAACTCTTAACTAAATACYGTCTGGTCTTGGCAGTTTTCTGTGATTTTGTGGTTTGTTTTGTGGTATTCTAAAGTCTTTTCTATGTCTATTCATTACTTTTGACTTGTTACCTTTAAAGAAGTTTTGGAAGTATTGGGTACCTCCATAAGCTCTTCTGTGGGCTTACTGAGAGAAGGGAGAAATATCTGCAGATAACAGGATTTTGTTGTTATTTTAAAGTCTCTTGAGTTTCTCAGAATGCCTTTTGCTATAATTTTATCTAACAGTTCGTTGCCTTTGCTTATCTGTGTTATTATTGTATATTTTTTTTACAGATGCCTTGCAGTTCAGCATGTTCTTTTGAACTTTCTCAGATTATTAAATGATGCTGTACTGAATATTTCTGTAACCCATATAGGTCCTGCTCAGGTTCCAATGATGTCCCCAAATGGTTCAGTGCCTACTATTTATGTGCCTCCTGGATATGCCCCACAGGTATGTCTGTTCATTTGATTCTTAACATTTTGTTTGCATGAAAATTGTAGTAGAACTGAAATAGCTAACCTGATAAATTGATGTGTCAAGTTTCAGAGTCATAGTAATCATGCAAGTAAATAATGGGAGATGTCCCRTAGTATCTCTGTGATGGGAGACTCTTCATAATTTGTATGCCATTTAGTTACAGATTAATTACTTAAATTACAATAGCAGATAGTTCCTTACTGATTTCAGGATCCTAAAGTACTAGATGCCATCTGAGCATAGAGAAGATTCATGAAACAAATAAWGCTTTGTCCAGGATCTGTACTGCTTTTCAGGTTCATGGATGTTTTTTTCCTGGCATCAATATAGTTTCAAGGACATACCCGTWGTTCCGTCTCCGGGAAGTCCCCTGCAGATTAGGAATAAAGCATCAGATGAAGTGTAGCAAGCAGCATGAAAGAATGTCAGCCCTCGCTGGGGATAAATTGTCATACAATATGTGCTTCCACAGCTCTGCTCTTCTCACTACTGGAGAAGTCCTAATTGAGATACCTGAAAATTAAAACTGATCTAAGCTAGATAACCTGGACGTCCTTTAAAGCTGATYGAAAGGCTGATTTATCTCACCTATTTGGGACATTTGTGTTAAGGTGAGGTGTACTGCCTTCTAGATGATGTCTTTTTTCTTTCCCTCAACTATAGGAAGAGCCTATAGGTTGGTAGGTCAGACTTAGAAACTAAAGCACATGAATGCTGCTCTCGGATCTTCTCATGACATTCTGCTGCTGTAACCRGTCTACTTTCGCAGATTCTGTGTGCCCATCCTATGATATTTGTTAAAAAGAAAATAATGCAACCAGAAACCTTTCATGTCCAGGATATGTTGCACAATCTATCTGAACTTCATGAAAATTTGTCCTCTAGGAAATATCTGTTAGATTGGACAGACTARTACATGGGGTCTCCATGGTTTTACCTTTCGTTTGTTGAAAGTTAGTTGATAAGTTCGTCATAAATCTTTCACAGTTGAGATCCCAAAGTGGTAGAGGAGGAATGAATTAAAAATYATGAAAGCCCATTTATCTTTAGAGTCATAGTAAAAGGGCTTGATTCCTTTTAAGATTCACTTTTAAAGAATGGAAAGAACTTTTGAAATAATTGAAATCTTAGTTTTACTCTGAGCTAATTTCTTGATTACATAATTTCAGTTGTTGAATTACTGCTTAAGAAGTTTTGTAACCTGTAAAATTCTGAATACTTTTCATGAAATAAACTTATCCTTCAGTTGAGGCTTGCAACAGGCAGACCAAAAGACTGAGCTTTGCTGGGGCATGCTTGTTAGCCTTTYATTGGAGCTTGTTCATTCAAGCAAGTGCTGTGCTAACACAGCTGTGCACCTTTTGACCTGGAGATGCCTCACACCCATCCAGCTCAGAGTACAGGTGGAATGAGCTCATGTCTGCTGCTTTCCTCTGAGTAGAAATATCATAGTCCTGTAAAACCTGTAGGTTATAAGGCTTTTGAAGTATTTACTGCTGACAAAATATACCAGCTATTGTGGATTATGTTGGAAGCTTATGTTACAAGCCAGAAGATTAGATAGCAGTCTTGCTGAAAGGGAAAACTACCACTATTGAGGTAAAAGTTACCCCAGACTTAATGCAGTCACTCCCAACAAAGTAACTTTGGTTCCTTCAGGCTTAGTATATTTTTAAAAGTCTGTGACTGCAGATGTATAGTGAGACAGATTGGAAACCAGCTAAATGCCTCAAGCCATCAGTCCAGAAGAACAAGTTCAGTATAACCATCTTTTATCTATTTTAGTTTAATTCTATTATGCCTCTACTTGCTTCAGCTACTATTTGACAATGACACAAAATACTGTCCTCTGGAAGTTAGGGATAACTACAGAATAAAGCATATTTGTTTTTCTTACATCTCATAGTTTTTTTTTAAAAAAAAATATTTCACAAGTTTGGAGATAAAAGGGAGAGGAGGTGATTTATTTCTCTCTCTCTCTTTTTTTTTGTGTGATTTTATTAATGAAACTGGAAAAAAGCACATTACATCTTTATTCATCCTCTCAAAGCTGTCTATATCTGTTGTGAATCCTCCAGTGGCACTTGGTTGTTTTACCTAGTGATACAGGCTTATGCTGGAACTAAATATTTGGCTAGTAAATACTATGATAACAGCTAACTACTTTTTTCTTTTTTTTTTCTTAATGACAGATTTGACACGATTCTGTTCGTGCTTTGTGAGATTTTTGTCTGTAGCTGCCTGATAGGGGCCTACAGTTAAGTTAATGTTTAATTTAGGTACACAGATACATCTAATTTGTTAAGCTCTCTGATTTTATGCTAGTAAACTTAAGGTCCCTGTTGCTGTGGATTGGGTAGCTATCTCTGAGTTGCTTAGAGTATCAGCAAACCCAAGAAGACATAAATGATTACAAGCATTCTAAGTCTGACCTGGAAATTAATGAAATTATAAACTGTACTGGTACTATTTTTAAGAGTGCTACATCATACATAATCTGAATTTGCCC
Organism: Rhea americana; assembly: GCF_003343005.1. Classification (NCBI taxonomy): domain Eukaryota; kingdom Metazoa; phylum Chordata; class Aves; order Rheiformes; family Rheidae; genus Rhea; species Rhea americana. The sequence continues at coordinate 1,940,169 of NW_028187144.1, read as the reverse complement.
TTAAATTTTTGATCAATTTCCCAGTAAGTTTAATGATAAAGTTATATATATCATTGCTATACACATCATGCTAGATTGCATGTTAAACATATAACTGTAATCAGAAACCRTACTGGACTGTTCTGGAGAATAAGCAGGGGCCCAGGCTAGGCATAATGAGCYTGAAAGCAACAACAAGATCTTAATGCATTTAAATAAAGGTTTGCTGAATATCCTTTTCAGTATATTGACTTGATATGGTCTGGTAGTTCAACTTAAAAATGCACGCACATGCACCCTTCTGCCCCTTTTTGATGTTCAYTTTTAAAGTTCTTCAGACGTGAAGTAGCTGACTTGAATAATTTACTCTGACATGCTGGGGTACCGTAGGGGTCTGTGAAGTACACAACCTACATGCTGTGTGAGCCTCAAACTGAGCTCTGCAGGAAAGGCTAGGGACCTAGTGAAAATCTGAATTATTTTCTATCTAGAGTTTGTCTGAATCTGAATATTTTTGCTGTATATAGTACTACATAATGTGTAATGCATATTTGATGAGGTCATTTTTTGGTGCAAGCAAACATCCTTAAAAATAATTAAATTTCTATATTTAGGGAAGTATACTGGACAACTGAAGTTCTAGTTGTCTTCACTGCAGTTAATGTATTCTACCTTAGATACCAAACAGCTACACTCTCAGTAGATACAAAGAGTGGTGTCTTCAGTAAAATTATTCTTTCCTGATAAGGGACAATTTCTCTGTACTAAAGATAGCCAGTGCTTTGCAAAGTCACATAGCTTGTACTTATTTTAAAGCTGCTTCACTTAGAACCATTATAATAATCTCCATATATATTTTTTTTCCATATTCGTCTAAGCAGGTTGATCATCTGCATTGTACACATACTTTTTCTGAATGTTACTGCTGTGTATGAAAATCTTCCCTCTGCCCTCACACCAGATGCATACACCTATATCTACATAACAATTTTTGTAAATGCAGAAGCCAAGTTTTGAAGCAGTTTCCTGCAACATCCTCACTTGCCTTGATTTGACTTGCAGAATATGAGATGTGCAAAATATTTTCCTTTCCGAGAAAATAACGCCAGAAGCTCCATTCTAGATGTATACCAGACCAATGACTGATCCTCCAAAGAGTTTTCAATCGCTTACACAGGGGAAATGTTCACAGCAAGGCACGAGACTAAATCTAGACCAATGTAGTACCCCAATGTAATCTCAAACGGTGGATGTGGAAGTGTCTTGGCACCAAGTGCTTTGGTCTGCTCCTATTGCATCAGATTACTTGTCAATGTAGAGGTAGCCTATCTGTCCACACCTGATTTCAGATACCAGTGAAAACTTAGGTCATGGGGCTGCCTTGTCCCTACTTAGGAAATACTCAGAATATTCTAGATTTTTCTTACATCTTCTCCTTTTCCAAATAAACATTTCATCCCAAAACTCTTACARGGCAGTCCCCCTGGCGTTTTTCTGCAACATTTTTCTAGTAAGTTGAGAACAACTATTTATAAGCATCCCAGATACTTTGTCCTCGCAGTAAGTCCAAGTCAAGCYGTGCCGCAATCATCTCATTTAGATATTACCAGCAAAGTCATGTTTATTTGTAAAATTATCACTGTTGGTACCATGTAGATAGGATCATGATAGCCATCTTTTCTGTCTTTGATGTGCTTCAAGCAGTGACCTCTCTTTGTTGTGCAGTTGATGGCTGATCCTCGTCTGGAGTGAAAAATGTTTTTCAGTTTGGTACTTGTACTTGATCCATAGGCCTTTGTGTCTGCTTGCCTACAGACCCCTCTCACGCTCCACGTTCTGTGCACGACGCTCCTTGGCTCCGTGCATCTTCTGTGACCATGCTTATTCTCATTGTGGGATCACATACACTGGTTTTGTTTGTTTGAACTTTCAGCAGCGTTGTTTTACTCGGATCCCTCAGCAAAAGGTCGTCCGGTCACAGCTCTCCTGCTCGCCACAGATTTTTGCAGCAACACGCTTGTTTGAGCACCCGGAGTCAGGCACAGGTTGCCACAAAGTCTCTCGTATTCTCTGAACCCTGTTTAGTTTCTTTCAAAGTGACATTTAAACAGCAAAAGTTTTTAAGGACTTTTAAAAATTACCTTGAGCTGTAAAGGAGTATTGAGAAGGCTGACTACCATCCTGCTAGATTTGTACTTGAGYAGCTGGGCAGCTGATGGCTGCTGCATGCTGATGGGCACAGCGTGAAGCACCATACCTGCTGGGTTAGTGTAGGRGGCTTGTGTTGGGTGGATAGCAAAGAGCAGGCACTGTCCTGCCTGTTCTCTCCATTTGGGCAGACCTAGATCGATCCCAGCACCAGGTGGCTTCCAGGGAGCCATCTAGTTGTTGCATTGCAGAACAAATGCTAGGAGCAGTGTTGCATGCATGCATGCACTGTGAATGAGTGGGAAAACAGGGCCCTGGGGACAAGCTGCACTGACGCCATAAATGCATCTAGATGTTTATAAGATGTTATTGCAATCAGACTTTGTAGCAGAACATTTTTTCCCATCACATTCAGAAATTAATGGCATTGTTTCGGTTTCTTAAAGACATAGTCTTTACAATGACCTAGAGAATTCTTAAATTGTCCTCTCTCTACGTGCAGTTTTTTTGTCTTTTTCTCTCTTATTTTGCTTTTCTCCAACTTGGAAAAGGTTTTGCTTCTTTATTCAGAATGGTTTTGCTATTGTTAGTTTTAAGTATTTATAGAAACATAGCTTTCAAGCTATCTCATTCCAGGCRCATTTATTCTTCTGCTTGTTACTAAGCATTTCTTTCTGATGCATGTTCTCTCTCATTGTGCAGGTTATTGAGGACAACGGTGTTCGAAGGGTYGTGGTGGTTCCCCAGGCTCCAGAATTTCACCCTGCTGGTCACGCAGTGATACACAGACCTCCACATCCCCCCCTGCCAGGCTTCCTTCCTCTTCCAGCCATGATACCCCCTCCACCACGTCATATATACTCGCCAGTGACCGGAGCGGGTGATATGGCAACACAGTACATTCCTCARTATCACACCTCGCAAGTCTATGGAGATATGGGTAAGTAGCTTATTATCCGTTGCAAGTTCTGTCAAAGCAAGCGTGCTGTTGTATTGGTTTCCAGAATCAGTGCTACTGATGGACTTGCTTTATCAAGCAAGACCATAGCTTGAATAGGAGCTAGACAAACAAGCTTTATGAAGAGACCAGTCTCATTTTTACTGAAGTTTGTTATTCCAGAAAAGGTTCCTTTCACTAAGTTGATCTGTTTATTCAATGATGCATTTAATACATAGATATCTTTTTATGGGTAGCAGTTATGGATTTGCCTGGGAAAGGCAAAGTGGAACAATGCAAGAAGTATTTGTAGTGAATCAGTTGGTGTTTTTCCTTCTGATTCTGTATTTAAATCCATACCTGAGCACTGTTTTGAGATATGAGGTCTTGTAAGCATCCTGCTTAYGGCAGAAAACGAAGTGCTTAATATTGTTTACAAAAAAGTATGCRATTTTTCATCAACCCATATATGTCTAGTCTAAATTCCAGCTTGAATAGTTAGGTGTTACCCACTTAAATTTTACATTGTAATTGAAGTGGCCTTTGGTAGTGCTACCAATATCTGTCTTTAATACTATTTAGTGATTTAGTGTACACGTGTACTGACCCGGGGCAAGGTGGAGCTATTAGATAAATATTTACATTTCCAGTACACTTGTTTTTCTTTGGATAAACTTCTGCTTTAAAGTAGGTGCTGACCTTGAAAGACTTGGAGGGAGCACTGTCAGGTTGCTGTCTTCACAGAAAGAAGAGAGAAGCTATGGAGAGAGAGACTAGCGCTTTGTCATGTTGCTGTAGATGCATAGATTCTAAATGTTGTGTAACTAAAACATTTTTAATTATCTGCCATATAGSCACTATGCTTAAATAGTCATGAGTTAGAAAGCAGTCAGATAAAAATACGTGCATATCTTGACCTTTCTGGTAATTCTCAGAATTTCTGTATTCTTGTATTGCAGTTTCTTGTTTCTTGGATGCTTATTTATACTTTTATTAACTTCTTGGTTTGTTGTAGATGAGAATTGTTTACTTTTAGTTTTCTAAATTAAGAATTAGAGTTTGATAATAAAATGCGTAAGATATAAGGGATACTTTGTAATGAAATAATGTATTTTAGACTTCAGCTGCTAGATTATATCCCTTTAGCAGGAATTCAGTAACAATTTGCTAAACTACTAAGATCATAAAGAATAGATGATGTAGAGAGATTCTTTGGTTTTGCTTTATTTTAAATACAGAAGTTCAGTTTACTTACATCAGTTAGCTCTTTAGCTTAGCCATTTTGGTATACAAAATCAAAATGAACTTTTGAAAAGAAGCAAATAATTTAAACCATTRGAAGACTGGAAAACCATAAGAAGACTAGATTAAGATTAGAAGGAAACCATAAGAAGAATAGATTTCCAAAGTTAGCAGTTAACATTTAATTCTCTRAAATTGTATTTTAATACATATTCAAGATGACGTTGAAGTTAAAAAGTTAAAAGACTATTTTAGTTTGTTACRTGCTTAACGTAGATTCCATGTTTAATTTTGAACTGTTGACTGGGGCTGTGACTTTCAGATGTCAGAGTCTACAATTAGGCTCCTATATGAGGAATCTGAATTTAAGGAACAAAATCATCAAAAATGCTTAAATGCAGTAATTCTCTAACAGGATCACCTTAGTCTTCAATATTGATGAAAATTGAATTTGTAAATATATACAGCTTATTTAGTAATCCTGTGTCACACTTTTCAAGTATTAAATTCATCTGAGAAAAAGGAACTGAAAAACTTTCTGATTTGTGTGTTACATCCTTTTTGCCAAAAAGTTATATATTTGATTTGATCTTCTGTAATTCCTAGCACGCAAAAAATAACAAAAAAAAATTGTTTTCATTCTTTAACCRAGGGATACAACTTGACCTAAAATGGTCAAATTCAATAATGGTTTTAAAATATTATTTTTGAAAGAGGTGGCAGATGCATTGTTTTTGTTTTGCTAAGCTGTCTACACTGAAGAAATTACTTTGAAGGTCCAAATCTCTCTTACTATATCTTGAGTCCTTAAAGCTGACTGCATTATAAATTTTTGGCATTTATGTTCCAGAAACCGGGAGGTGATATATTGGTTCTGCTGAAGTCAGAGGCAAAATTTCCATGTCCTCCATGGAATGAGACTATTGGGTGCTTCATTTCGTGTAGCACAGCCTTTCATTTTTACAGAATATAGGCATATAGTGGTACATTGAAATTTCCATCACTGCTCAGTAAATTTTAAGATAGTCTGCATTTATTGAATTAAATGTGTGAAAAAAATATTGTTTATTTTTGCATATGTCCTAATTTACACTCTGCTAATAATTTTCAATTMTTTCCATCTTTTCTGGAGGACAAATGATTGCATTATCTGAGGTGTTGCTGGAATTTGAAGATTTTCTAATTTTCAAACATTTAAAAATAAATTCAGATATTCTGAATTCTTTTTTCATTATTGAGTTGATTTAAGAATATGATTTTAAAAGTTTTGATAAATAGTTTTTAAAGGGTTTTGACTGTAATTTGAGATCAGTTCTCTTATAATTCTTCTCACATTTCTAAGCTTTTCTTTTAAATACAAATGGTACATAAACTAAGAAAAAAGTTTGTTCATCCTGAGACAAATCTCCGTTGTCCATAAACATAACCAAAACCAACTATTTGCCTAATTTCTCATAGGTTTATATTTAAAAAAACAGTTGCTGCCATGAGATACACTGTTTCAGTCCTTATTGAATCATTAAAGTGTTTCTAAGTATAGAGATGAAATGAATAAAAATTTTGAAATTGGACAGTCTGCAGTTTAAATTTTTCCATTAGCCTAGTAGTGACCTTTTTTCTTCCAAATGGATGTTTGACTCAGTGATGGGACTTTTTGATGAAACTGCAGCAGTGCTTCAAGTTTTTTTGCACAAATATAGTAAACTTAAAGACCTGTCTTCACTGTTCTAGCATCTTTCAGTTTTCGTGTGCTTTTAAGTTTTTTTTTGTTTGTTTGTTTGTTTGTTTTTTGATTTCTGCTGCTCTATTAAAACAATAGAGCTGTGGTTGTGTTCCAAAACTTAAAACTTTCGTATTTTTCATTCAACATTACAGTAGACCTAATCCCATGTAGGGTATATCCAAGTAGCGGTATATTTTTTCTGTGTTAACTTTATTCTACACCTTTACARTTCAAGGAAAAACATAGAAACATCTTAAAATCCACTTTATAACTAGGAAAGGAAAGAATCCAGTTCAGTATATAAAAGCTTTTACCTGCTGGACAGTTTCAGTTTTACAATAAGAAAAGTCTAACTTCTAACTCACTGAAAGTGCACACAAGCATGCATTTAGCTCGCATAGCATCTTTATATAGATTTGTAAATGCATGCTGTTTTTAATTAAATTTTTTGTATTTTTTTTTCTTTACTTTTGTTTAGATGCTCTACCTGCTCATGGAAGATCCAACTTTAGAGATGAAAGGTCTAGTAAAACATATGAGCGGTTACAAAAAAAATTAAAAGATCGACATGGAACTCAGAAGGATAAATTAAATAGTCCTCCGTCATCTCCTCAGAAATGCCCTTCTCCTACAAATGAACATAATGGACTTGCAAAAGGACAGGATGCAGCTGGTGTAAGCACAGGTTCTACCAAGAGCAAATCTGTGGGTAAAGGAAAAAGCAATTCTCAGACAGACACAGAAGTAGAAGGTAAGTGTTAACAAAAATAATATGCATATCATGCAAATGCAGTGTCTAACTGAGTGTGATTTTTGCAGACAGAATACCATACTTCTGACAATCATGAAGTTGAGTAGTAGCCCATAACCGCACAGATTTGCGTAGAATGGAGTTAAGGACAACTGACCTGCTCCTTATACTCAAAGGATAGGCTTAAGAAAACAAAACTACTGACTTTAGGTCTCCATGTAGATTTGAACAAAAGATATTTGTCATATTCCRTAACACTGCTTAAAGAAAAGTCTGGACTTTGGCCAGAGTTACGTTGGTGTTTACACTTTGATAAATCAGCAAGTGCTGATGGCCTGCTTGATAGTACAGAAAACATGGAAAGAAACAGCCTTTGATAGAGGCATTCAATTTATTAAAGAGGAGTATTTCTTAACAGAGATACTGTTCTTGCACATAATGCCTGTCCCTATCAGTTCATTATTGAAAGGCCTTTGGACTGGTCCTTAGGAACTGTCTTGCATAATGTTTTTTTTTTGCCTAATGAAGAATAAAGATACGAACATGCACTGAGAGTTCAAAGCAGCACRGCAGGTGTTACGAAGATAGGAATGGATAAAGTGAATAAAACAGTGTATACCTTCAGTGAGAAAAGACACAGAAACACCAGCTGAGTAACAGAACCATACTGACCCATGAATGAGGACAAGAAGTTCCCATGTGATCATTGCTGGTGTGAAGGTTGGAGCTACAACAGTCTTCAGGGCTATGCCAGGTTAATGAGTGGGATGATGTGAATCTGAATTTGTTATTCGTTTTGCAGCTTTGATAAAGGGAGTCCACTGCATTGTTTTCCATATTCCTTGCAGTCAAATCAGGATTCAAGAAGAATCAATCTTTTACACAAACATAAAGTACCCTTAACTAGAAAGTTCTATTGTGCCAAAAGCTGGAGTTGTTAATGTAGTCATCTCTGTAGATTGTTAAATTACTTTTGAACTTCTGCTGTTGAACCTCTTCAAAATAAGGACTGGAGCTTCAAATATGACTTCATGTTTTCTACAATACTACCATAGRCAGTGTGTTTATTATTAGTACTTTTATTTCCCAGTGAAGCTCATGACAGAAAAATGGCCAAATTCACTCAGTCTTAGTCATACAATCATTGTCACATCTGAAACTGTGTCACCGAACAGCATACAAGTCACTGTCACAGCGCTTCAGGTTCAGAAATCGACATCAAAGGCTTGTCATTAGTCAAGTGTAATTCAGTCAGACTAGAGGTGTAACTGTTGATGCTGAGGGAGATAAACCATGATGTTCTTAACTAGTTGAAGCTTCGTCCTGTGAGATGATGGGTTTTGCTCATGTGTATTGCTATAGCCCAGAAAGAATGTGAAGAAAGTACATCTAACCAACACCAGGAAGCTTGTTCACCTACAAAAATAGTTAAAAACTTACTTGTAGGTGATACCACATGAAAGCTTGGTAGCAAAGGGACACTTTAAGATGCAGCCTAAGTTCAGTAATTAGGAACATTCACCGAACTGTTGCTCCAGACTTGGATGAATACTTCTCACTGTAGTTCCAGAGTAATATCTGTCTTGACTTCAGTTTACTTGCAGTTAGCTGTTATTCATCTGTAACCTAACTTCAGCAAGACCACTTTTCAAATTCATTTAGTTCATGTGGCTTTTGGAAAATGATAGACTTGACTTATAATGAGAAAATAGTATGTACTGTGACGTGGAATTGTGGTAACAAACAGAAATCAGAAGTGCATTTAATACATTTCAAAAAAAAAAAAGAAAAGAAAAATTAGAACTATTAAGTCATAAATAGATTTGACTTGACTTCTTTTTAAAAAAATTTTCCAAGATTTATTGTTTTAAGATGGGTCTTCAAGTGAATGAAAAATGCCTGGCAGCATCTACAAAACGGAGTAGCCTGTTTAATTACCTACTACTATAATTTGATCGTTACAGTGGTGTGTAAGAGAAAGCACATAAAATACTTTCTGTAAGTTTCTCTGAATACTTTGAACAGCTCATATGTACCTTCAGGTGAAGCAAAAGACCTTAAATCTCCTTCCCTGAGATATAACTGAAGCTAAGCTAAGGTTTGCCATGTTGCAACTGAGAAAGGTCAGGAGTGTTACTAGTAGCACTCCAGCTGATGTGCAGTAACATGTATAAACTTCTGTAGCTTGATCATTAGTCTGCATCCCAAGAGAAATCTCTGGAAGATATTTCTGATAGCTGAGAAATTAAGTTGTCCAGAGCAGTAGTTTAGCATAATATATTAATAAAGGATAACCATACTATCTATTTCATTAATCACAGAACAGATTTAGAAATAGTTTTATATGAACAACTTCTTGGGGAGCTTTTTCAGTTTCACATCACCCTGAATGAGTCAAGTGGGCAAGGTATTCTATTTTATATGTACTTCAGTTTATATATGCACTGCACTTTTTGAAATTTAAAAGCTATTTCAATGTAAAATCACTGAATAATGATTCATGGGTACTTGTTGTTTGCTTTGATTTTGTTCTTTAAGAAAAGGATGAAGAAACAAAAGCACTTGAAGCACTTCTTTCTAATATAGCCAAGCCAGTGGTAAGTAGATGTGGCTTTCCATAAAATCTGAAAGTATCTGTTCCTGTTTTCTAGTTATGCTTCATTTTGTCTGTGCCAAGTTTAAAGGATCTTTAGTTCTCAGCAGTGATGAAAATGCACTTAATTTGCGGTCACCAAAATGTAAATGGCAAAAGTAATATTTAGTCAATCAATATTTATGAAGCTAAATTTGTTCTAATACTTAGTAATTTCTTGGCACCTTGTGAAGTCCTCTGTCCATCAGTCATCCTGAGTAAAAATAATCCATGTCCCTTATTATAAACTACAAAAAGTCCATGCAAGTGAAGTTTCAGGAGAAGCTGGCCATGGTTTTGTCCAGCCAGCCAGTGGCTCCCTCCAGAACCTCCCTTCGTCACTCCTCCACACACACAGCCACAGTTTCTTATCCCTTTGGCTCAAATCAGATTAGTTCCTAATGTAGCTAATACAGAAAACTTTTAACAGAAAGAAGGGCATACAGAGAAAAGAAGGAAAAAGGTCAGATGGAATTGTCATGGAGCTTGTAACAGTGGCATTCATCAGCTACATGCTTTTTCCCCTTCTCCTCCAAGGCAACCTGACCCCGATTTTAGTGTTCCAAGTCTTAATTCTCCTTGTATAGATCATTTTATAGCATGGTGCTGCAAGGGCTGAGTGGAGATTGTAATTGCAGAGAAAGTCCTAAATGCTTGGGGTCCCCTGCTGTTTCCTCGCATCAGAATGGGATAATATGTCTTCAGTGCCCCCTGACTTGGGTGGCTAAGCAGCTTAGAAGACAAAGCTGTCTGAATCAGGTAAGGAGAGGTAATAGGTCTATAAGGAGGAATTAAGGAACTCCTTGAGATCCCTTCATCCTTGAGATGAAGAGGGGGATGAGCTGATTCTAGCTATTGCTGGAGTGAAGACAGTAGCTGTGACAAATTTGGTAACAGTGGACAGGATGGCCTTGGAGACTGGAGCCAATGGAGAGGCAATAAAAAGAATTTCTGGAGAAGAAACTGGGGCTGGTAAAATAGCTTAGGAAGATTAAAGTGTGCCAGAGGAAGGAAGTGAGAGGTGTGGACACACCTCTGACAAAGAACCCGGATATGAAGGACAATCAAGACAGAGGAATATTAAAATAGATGAGGAATCTAGGATGGGAAAAAGAAGCCAGGAGCAAAAAGAACAGTGGATGTGAAGTACTGTAAAAACAACATGAAGAACAAATGGCTTTTCTTTTCATTATTCTTACAAGCAGACTGATGTTGGAAGGGTGGAGGGATTCTGAAGGTCTTGTTGATAAGCGGTGGGCAACTCGGGAGTGGTAACAAGAGGCTGAAAGAGCTTGGGAAAGATTAAGGTTGGTTGGACAAGGACACTAGAATTGTGATGTAGGACTGAAGACTGCAATTGAGAGAGTGAGGAGTTCAGACTGGAATGAGGAATGAGTGATAACACCAGGACTTAAAAAAGCTGGAGAAGAAAGGAAATAAGTAATTGTGGCTGTGCTAATAAATAGGAGAATCTGTATCTGATAGTGTCTGTTTTTCTGTAGGTCATCGCCATTCATTTTATAAAGTAGAACTACTTTGGGAATGGATCAGGGCTGTATAACTAACAGGACAGTTGTTTTAGATACCTGTTGTCTCTGGGTGATGAGGTTCTATACTAACAATAAGGAAGCATGTGCCTGATTAAGTGGGTTTGTTGCTAGGTTAGTTTACTGCAACTTAAATCAGTGTCAGTGGGACATACTGAACACCGATCTTCCTGTAATCTTCAAAGTATGAGTGTGTGTTATGCTCTTTTGACTCTGAGAGAATTCAGATGATCCTTTCTATCCTCCCTGGCAGTATGAGGACCAGATTCTCTTGCAGATATGTGCACACTCCTCTGTCAGTGGTCAGGGCATACAAGATGTTATCCAAGTCTGGGATGCCTTCAGTTACTTCATTGCTAATGAAAATGACAACCCTGAGCATCCTGGGGCAGTTAGACTGAGAAGTGTGATTAAAATTTTATATCTTCTACTGCATTGCAAAGGACATGCAAAAATGTCAGTGTCCCAGTAATTCCTTGTCATCTTACTTCCCCTGATTTCCTTCCACCCACAACAGTCAACCATTCATGCCTTTTAGGCAAGCATGGCTATTTTCACTGTTCTTCTTCCCAGCTATGTCCTTTCTTTAACTTCATTGCATATTGCTGTGTGCCTGTAAATGCTCTCTGCAGCAGCAGCAGACTTCACAGGCCTAGGCGGTAGTGGTCTCTTACAGACTAAACAGTAGCAAAACAGGCAGCAAGTGAGACTTCCAGCACTTGGCAATATTTCTTGCTTCCTACTTTGCTTTGCAAAGGCAAAGGACTGTCAGGGCTGTGGGTGGATGGARGACTGGTTGATGCTGCAGCTTGGGGGAGTGTGATCTGATAAGAGCAAGAGAGGCTGTATTAGCTACTTAGGCATTTCAGAATCAGAAGCAAACCTCCCACAGGTTCTCCAAGGAAACTTTTCCTCACCCTCCCACACGTAAACCAAGAATGTGTGTTTCTTTCCCTCCTTCCCTGCAGTTCTTATCAGAAATAATCCTTCTGGATTTTGATGAAGTTTTTGCTTGAAGCACTGTATCAGGGGTATCAGGATATTTCTTTTGATGTGTCATCAGCACTCCATTCTCTGGTTGAACTTGAGTGCTGATATGGGGAAAATTGGATGTTGGCCATGGCAGTGGTCATACAACCAGATGTTCGTACAATCACTGTCCAATGCAATGTCCATTGCACCACATCCTGTGATAGTTTTAAGGCTAGGACTTAACTTGGACTGTCCTTGTCTAGGCCTAATCAGATGTAGGCGCCATGAGGTGCTTTCATTTACATATCTCCTTCAATTCTGTATGCGGTGTGGAGCACATCAGCCTTRCTGCCTCTAGACTCCCATTAGTGTTCTGGTTTAAGACATAGTTTTCATTTTCTTTAACTTTTCCCTATGTGTATTGCCAGTCCTCTCGTATGTGGCAGTGGTAGTAAAGTTCTTAAACTCCTGGTACTGCTACCAAATGATCCTTCTACTAGAGAGATGCAGAACCCTTTCAACCCAAATGTGAAAATGGGGTGATTCTGCAGGTTGCACCATGTGAATCCTCAGCCTTTGAGCAGAGTCTATACCAACTGTCACATCCATTAACCAAATAGAAAAGGAAGCAAAAACAAGGGGACCTGAAAAGGCAGAATAGAAGAGAGAAATGGAGCAGAAGATTGGGTATTTAGTGAGGAGTTAAGAGACTCAGAAAAATGTAGGTGGAAAAGGGAATTTGTTAGAAGCACAGAATTTGAGGATTAGTTACACAGCGTGTAAAGCCCTTGGGAGTGCCTTGTGTTTTGTGACTCATGCGTGTTCTGTACAGGCTAGAGGACTTTGGAACATGGTGCAGTCCGCTCATTGGTCACCTTGTGCTGCTGTTGACTTTGGAGCACCAGTCTTGCTTTAGTTTCCTCTGGTTGTAATCCAGTTTGCACATGCTGAAACTGCTCCTTTATGTGACCCAAAGTACATGAAGCATAGATGAAGAGGTTCACTTTTGCCAGTTGGACTGCTTGTGTAGACATGCCCACCACTTAATTTCTTCAGTGCTAGGGCCTAACTTTGAGCATTGTAGTCTACTTTGCAGAAGCACGTAGTGCTCAGAGCTGCAACTAAAATAAATTGCACCCACTTGAATAAGCGTACAAGGTAATAGGTAATGACAAGTTCTGAAAAAGCAAGTCCTAAGTACCTCAAATTAGTCACCTAGAAATAGTGGATTCTTTTGATCTTAATCTTTGTTCCTTGGAAATAGTTTTTGCTGCCTCATATAACACAGTTTTTTGAAAATAAGTTAGTGCTTTGTGCTTAGGTGCTATAATAATAGGAATTTCTGGAACTTCAGAAATTCTGTTTCCATACTAGAGTTCTGAGTAGTGTTCGGAAAGTAAGATATCAAGGTCTTTATTGAACAACAAAGATAAATGAAAATACTGAGTAATTTCTTTCTTAGTGAACACTGTGAAGCTGGAGGTTTGTGTTAAAACAGTATGCGCTGATGGAATCTTGAAACTACCATAGTGAATAAACACAATAGGAAAAATTTAAGATTTTACAGGAAATCTTAATTTTAGACATTCTAATCTTCCAGTACTTTGTTCCTGTCCCTTAATCTCRTGAGGAACAATAGAGGGTATGAACTGGAACTAGACTTGTCTTTGTGAATCATTATTTGAGGAGCTCAAAGCTGAATCTGAAAAGTAGATTCAATTGTTTTGTAAACAAGACTCAAAAAGGACTTAAATTACATTTTTGGATTCTCTCTTGTCAGTGTTTGCAGCTGTGATGTTTTGGTAGCTGTGAGCAATTTGAAATATTCCATTCAAACCCCTATAAAATAAAAAGCTCCAGAACTTAAAAATAATAATAATAATAATAATGTAGCATCATTTAGAGTGTAAGCACAGAAAAATGTGTATATTGTCTGGTCCAGTAGCTCCTAACCTTTACTCTGTTGCACTCCTATGACCTCTTTCCTTTTGTMTGATTATTGACACCTCATGTACTGGCTGTATTTCTAGGGACCCCACACTCAGCCAACCCCATTCTCTGGGGGTGCAGAAAGGGAGATGGTAGCAGTTGTAGCAGGATTCAGGTATATAAAGGATAGGGCTGGAAATTATTTCCAACACTTATCCCTGCCAGAGAGGGAAGTGTTGTACCACTTGTTCTGTTTTTCCACCCCGACCATGTTCTCCCAGGCTTTGAGAAGGTACTTGCGTCTTATGCTCGTTCTCAAAGTAGTTCACTCCCCAGTGCTCTTCAGCAGTGCTTGTTGGTTTAGGCTTGGCTTCCTGCCACTCCTTGGTTTAATGTGAATGTACATCATCGAAGGGAAACCAGTAATTTAGTCTAACCACCTGTTTTATTGCAGACCATTCACTTTCACTAGGCACCATCTATTGAGCCCAATGCCTTTGCTGCAGGTTGTAAATTTTCTAGTCCAACTAGTGTCACATAAGATGGATATGAATTTCTGCCTCACTGCAAGTACAGGATGGAAATAGCTGTTACGTGCTGTTTTCTTTGCTACATTACTCTTAAATTTTGACTTTTGTTTTTTTTTAATCTAACAGTAGTAGAGCAACATCTGACTTGGTGCTTTCCCGCTAGATTTTAAAATACCTTTTATTGTCTTTAAACCTGTTAGCTGTTTTTGTTTCACTGAATCTTACAAGTTTGCTTGTAAACTCTGTTTTAAAAAAGGGTAACTTAGTCACTAACATTTACTTCCCTTTTCTCTCACATACATGTATGCATATGTGTATATATATTTATATAATTTATATAGGTTTTTATACACTACAGTTTTTTATGTACCATTAGGATAGCCTTAATTCGCCACACACTGTATTTCTGTTCATGTTCTGTTCTTGACTGTTGATTTTAAGCTTTGGCAAACCGGCTCCAACAAAGCTTCAGATCTTCATAATACTGGTTAGTGACATGCTCTATTTACACAAAGTAAAACAACCAGAACAACCTACAGACTCACTGATTTTTAGCTCAGAACATAATACCATTTCATTGTTTTGTAGTTACTGTATTAACAGTTGTCATTTATTGTTTCAGAAGCACTACGGAAGTTCTGGTTTATGTGATTTGGCCAACAAACATTGCGCAAGTAAAATTAATTCAGGATATAATTTTTCTTTCAGTTAGAGACTTAAGGAACATTTGATCCTGTTCTCTGTAGACTCTTGTTGGTATATAACAGATTTCCACTAGTACTTCAAATTCAATTTTGCTAGTCAGAACTTTAGTTTCTGAAGATTCAAAGTCTGTAAATTGTCTGCTATTCTGTAATCTGTAATGTTGTTGTCTTTGTCCCTCCCATTCTTGCTGCTCTCTGTCTTAAGCAGTTCAAACCATTAATTTTTTAATGCTGCTATAAGGTGTCATGTTAACTTACATTAATAGCCACCATATTATTTTTCCTGTTGTAAAAGATGATGAACATGTAGAGATGCATGAAGAGAAGTATAATCTGTAAAGCATGTAAGGCAGTTTGGCATCGGTAAAGCACTGGATAGACTGTTACGTACAGTTTTAGGCACATTGCTGAAGATAATGGAAGAGTAGGAGATAGTCAAGGAGAGTAGAGAGAATGATCAGAGATTTAAAGTGAGAGGAGATAAATGCTAACAAACTTCAAATACGTAAGAAAATTGCAGAAAGGAATAGTTAATCCTTAGTGGCTAGGAGAAGTAGAAATGGTTTTAATAAGTTTAATAGATTCTGGCTGGACATTAGGAGAAATTTTTCAACCATTAGGGTAGCTAAACATAAGAATAGATCATTTTACAGTGGAGTGTTAATCATTGGAGGCTGTTAAGGACAGAATAGACACAGAAGTAGGACCCACTAATACTGGCATATAGTAGGTACATCAGGAAGCCACATTTCTTTCCATTAGTATCCACTGTCATCTTTCTGCTGCAACACAAGAAGGAAGTTTAAATCTGAGAGGAAGATTTTACCTGCTTAGATGCCTTCCCACAAGTCTGAAGTCTTCCAAAAATCACTAGGGTGATTGCAGTTAATGTGGATCCTCACCATTTAGATTAAGGTGGAATTTCTCTTGCCAAACTTCAGATTCTGTTTCCGGTAACTTTAGTGAATAATCTTACTATCCTTGGATCCCTTTCAGGATGTATTGTACATTTCTGTTAGCATGTGGGGGCTGTCTGTTGTCTTTGACCACTTGCTGGTGTTGCAAAGGTATCTCCAAGGGATTCTGAAGCTTCATCTTGTTGGAGTTACCTTTCCTCTGTTCTGTATGTTGTTATCACTAAGTCATTTCCTCTGCTTCATTCTTGCAGTCAGTCTCTAGGTGTTAGGTTCAGCATGTTACAGCAATTTAAGACTACCACCTTTGAAGATACCATTTTACTTCTGATACTCCAGGAACTGTTTTACAAAAGTAGTTATTCCCAAAACATATATGTTACAGAGATACTGTGAAACCAAACATTTCATATAATGGCTGGGGTTTTCAATTTGCTTATGAAAAGATTGAAAATCAGTAGGTATACCACATAAACCACAAATACTAGACCTGTGCAAAATATTAGTGAACACCCGTAGATTTCTAAGTATCCTTCTATAAATAGTCCTAAAAAGTTTGCATCACGTGCATGCACCTACAGAGTTACCATCATTTCCCCCTGCGAAACACGCACACAGAGGATTTCAAGCAACAGCCACTCTTCTGGACATTGGTGCCCTTAATGGCACACCTCCGGTGGGAGGTGTGGGTGCTTTCGCTGTGTGCATAACTCTGGTGCTCCCTACAGTCGGTGACTTCCCAGGCCTGGGAGAAAGTCCCCGTAAGGTTGCACACGTGCACCTGATCCGCGTGTGCCAGCTTGTCACACCCTGCACTGCCACCCCGCTGGCTGGAGAGGGACTATTCATGGCAGTCGTGACACCAGGAGGGGGAACTTCTTGCGTAGTCAGGCCTGGTTTTGGTTGTCACTGTTCCACGCCAGCGTCCCTTGGCCTTGCTATAGGTTTTCATGCTACTTTTTATACTTCTGGAGCTGATCCGTTCTTTGTAGCTCCTTGGTTACTGTTTAATGCACCTACTGATTGCTGCCTGTAGCGTGACCAGCCTGGGGCATGTGCTTCTCGGACCGTCTGGGGGATTGCATTCACACGTGCTGTTTATACTCCTATTTCTCTCACACTAACTGTTGTTACCCAGTTCAGGCCTTTCTGCAAAGGGTGGGCTGTGCACGCACCACTACAGGAGTTTGTTGGGATGTTGTCCATGGGCATATGCCCTTTTTGAGCATGATTCATTGCAAGCACCTGAGCTCAGAATAGGTTGTTCTTCCACTAAGAGAAATTGGAATAGAGTCTCAGGTAGTGATGTGGTTAATATGCTGGTTATGAAAAATTTACTAGGGTAATTACCAAATAGATTCTAATCTAATGGGAGAGTCTGCTTTTTGCAGTCATGATTAAGTGCCCAAGGCAATTTTTTTCATGTATCTGTTACAGTAATGCCAATTTTGGAGACTTTCCTGAGCTCTTACATACTTCATATGAAAACCTTAATGAATCAACAAGAAGGTATTTTAAAAAATCATAATGCCAGTCACTTTAAAAAATGCCTGAAACATTGCCATTTAATGGATTGATTTCACAATATACACTCACAGTCCTCTGTGGTCCGTAAATGAAACTGTTTCTTTGTGTTTAACCACTAGGTGGCATTCCTTACTTAAAAGTTTTCTTTGCAGTCTGTGCCTTAGGGTAGCAGTTTTCAAATGACATTTCTGGTATTTCCAGCCTGGTTTCATCTGTAAAAATGAATTAGTAGCTATCATACGAGTATACATACTCTGATATGCTGATAGTACGTGATTTTACTTTCTCTTTTTTTTGTCCTACATACCAAAGCAGTGCTTATGTACAATAGCACTCAAATGGCAGAACTCTCAAATACTGTGTTTGTACAGGTATCGGACATTCAGGCAAGAACAGCACTGCTTGCCTGGTCCCCTCCATCCAGTGATGTCGGAGAAGACACTGACAAGAGTAGTATACCAGAGGTTTATACTTACGAGGTTATGATTTCAAACACCGGAAAAGATGGAAAATACAAAACCGTATATAGGTAGGTGTTCGTTATCTTTAATTATTATTGCATTGGATTATGTGCATTAAAACCTCGTTAAAAGTCTGCCTGTTGTCTGCTGGATTGAAATAATTAGCAGTTTTGTRTAACTTCACTTTTGAAGCCAATTACTTTTTTCGGTAACAATGACTGTTTTATTGCTGAAGTGTCTACCAATGATTAGAATTTAAAGACTATTCTTTGATATTAAAGCATGCTTCTAGCATCTTTTAGCTGTATTTCAGCCAACTACAGTAGCGAATGTTTATTCTCGAATAGTGAGATATACAAATAGTGAGAAATACAAAATTGTATTTGTAGTTATTTACTTTGGCATATACCTCTACTCCCAGTAGAGCCATTCCTACTTTCTCCGGAAAAAACTCTTAGCATGAGGTAGTCTTTATAACATGAAATAAAGTAAAAGGATTCTCACAGAGCACAACTCTAGCAGCAGCAAAACATGCAAAACTGTCCACATTTGAATTTTTCAGATACTTGGAGAGTTGTTATGAATATCAGTGTTTGTAAAACACTGGGCATAGGACATAGCACTTCAGTATAATAACACATACATGCATACACATGCACATACTCCAGCACATACAGCTGGTCTTACAGAGTAAAGAGGAAAAWGATAGTTCTAAAAACAAAAAACTCTAAAATTCAAAGATAAATGCATCTTTATTTTGCTGTATTTAGCAATAGAAACAAAATGTTAACAAATACGTTTCTTAGAGTGTAGTCCTGCGGTGTTAACATGAGTGGGTTAGATAGATAGTGTATCTTTTTTAAAAACGTCTGAGATTCTGAAACAGTCTCTTAAATGAAATCATACCTCTTTCCAGTGGAGAAGAAAACAAAGTTACTGTAAATGATCTCAGGCCAGCAACTGATTACCACGTAAAGTGAGTACCCTCCTTTTTACCTCTTAAATTCAATGATAATGCTTAARAGTGTCATTCTATCTCTATATTTCATTTCATAAGCCTTCAGAGATTCTTTACTGCATCTCACTTCCTTTGAGTCAGTGTAGTAGTTAAGTGAGATACTGCTGTTCTCAAGCCAAACATTTTGGCTTAGTTGTCCACTCAGTCCAGTTTGGAAGACATAAGAGAATATTGTTGCTCCCTTGTCCAGCCATCCATGCTCTTTACATCTTTTGTCACGCCAAAGCAGTGATACTTGTTTTTTTTTTTTTTTTTCCTTGAGGAAAACACAGAGATGGCACAAATGTGTACCTTGCACAAGGATGTTCTCACTATTGGCCACTTAAAGAACACTTCATGTTGCTTTCACTTTGCCCCAGTAGATTCTGTCCCCATACATGTTATTGAATATGCCCCAGCTCAGTTTAATTCTGCAGTTCTGGTAGAATCTGCTGCACCTTTATATCCTACTGAAGAATTATCATGGAGTTGAAAAGATACAGTTGGRTGTTCTTCCTCCTTCCTTTTTTCTTACATATTGGAGAGTTGTTTTATTTCCTAGCTTAATAGTAGTAGTAATAATAGTATGAATRTATCAGATTATTAAAAAATTAAATTGCAAATGCAGAATTTAGCGTTTTTCTCAAAGTATTATCTTTTCAAGAAATAATTGCAAGTGGAGAGTATCTTCTGAGAAGCAACTGAAAGTGCAGCATATGAAGGATTTGCACCTCTTGAACCATTTAGAGACAGCTGGTAGAAGAAGCTAAGGGAATAGAAATGTTTCTGAGTAAGGACCCGAGTCCAAAATGTATAGTAAGGGCTGYTTTAGTTTGGAACGTCAGCAGTAGGGATTAGAGAGAAAACCTTTTTCCTTTGCATAACGGTCTTGTTGGGGATGGTTTTGCTCAAAAAATRTTTGCTCAAAATGGGACAGCTAAGTTCCTGGCCATCAGTGTGAGGGAGTCTGCATCTTCTAATGCCATTTTCAGGTTATCGTCTTGGTTGCCAAACTGGAAGCAAAACAGAGTTGGACTGTTCTTTATCACCCCCTCGCTCATTAAAGTTGGGCCACTGTGACCCAGTATTGGCTCAGGAGAAGGAAGGAATAGGAGCTTGACTTTGAAGCTCCTTGATATGCAGGTAGTTCTCTGTGATTTCATCTCTGTTCTTAGTAGTGTTTATGCATTTTACCCAATGACATTTAAATGGAAAATGTACAAAGCATAGGGGTCAGAGCCTCGGACTTCCTTTTCTTATATAAATCCCTTTTTACCAGGTTGCATTCAGATTCTTTCTTTCATATTCCTTGTCGTTATAGAGTACACATGAAAATAGATGACAAAACTGCTCTTTGAGGCTTAGCCATCTAACTCTTCCTCAACTAGGAGTAAAACAGATTTCTGCCAGTCTGAACATTGCCCGAAGTCTGTGAAGACCAGAAAGGCTAAGATATAAAGATAACTGATGAATTACCTATTTGCTACTGCATGCAATGACAAACAACTTTGCAGTATTATTCAACTCTTCAGCTGTCTGTCATGCTTGTTACGCTGTCCCTGTTCTTGAACTCTACAAAGCCATGTTTCCTATGACTGGCTGTTCTGGCAACATTAAAATGTGAATTTTTTTTCATAAGCAGATGACACAGGTCTTATACCTGTGATTGGAGAAAAGGTGATTTTCAAAAGGGACAGGGGAGTAAGAAATGAGCCTACCAAGTGCGAGATGCCCAGAAGAAAGTAACATCGTGTGTGCACCCAAGAAAGAGCTGTAGCATAGCTATACAGTTAGGGAATAAAAGCCAGACAATAATCCCAAATTTAATTTTGGAGAAGAGTAATTAGAAAAACAAACAATTTCTCTTTGCTGAGAGGGAGACAGACAAGAATTCAGTCATCTGAGGTACATGAGGACCTAGTGCATAGTATTACTAAAGGAAAAGACAGGGTGAACATAGACTCAGCATCCTCCTGGAGGGAACGTCTGGCAATATGCTTCTTGCTCATCTCAAGAAAGCACTTGCAGAAGAAGAATTACTCAGAATATCAACCAACATGTCTACAGTTGATAATGAGTCTGTAATATATTGCCATCATTTCCCAACCAAAGTATAATTGCTATACATATTTGAAATATAGTAATGAGAATAAAGCTGGCTGACTGGTAATGACAGTATRTGTACGTCCAAAGTAAAGGATTTTTTTTTCTGTGTGTTATTTCTGTTGACCAAGATGCTTTCACCTGTTATTTATTGCAGTAACACTTTAAGAATGAATTAGCAAGGCAATAACTTAATTCTGAATACTCAAAATAGTCATCTTTGGAAGTCATATGTTCAGATTTTGAAGCAAACATTACTGGCTCTTTTCCACTTTAGAGTCCAAGCAGAAAGCAACTGCATAAAGGGGAATCCTTCGGAAGCAGAGAGTTTTACCACAAAGAGCTGTGAACCTGATACTCCAAATCTTCCTAGGATAACTAATCGGACCAAAAATTCTCTTACTCTTCAGTGGAAGGTAAGAATGGTTTGAAAAAGCTTTAAAATAAATGTTTAAAGCTCTTTGATTTTTTTTTTTTAATTTAAGATTTGTCAATAAAATGCCAGTTTTTTGAAACTGAAACTTTTCATCGAACATACTGATTTAAGACATACTTCTGTCAGAAAGGTTCTGTGGGCTACATGTAGACTATTACAAAGAAAAGGATTCACAGAAAACCCAAGAGCCTTTGTAGATAAAGTTACTGAGGTGGAATGCAAGAGACTGATTTGAGTTCCCATCTCCTGCAACTTGGATAATTAATTTCTGTGCTGTAGAACTAATTTCTTTCTCTGTTACTGAATATCAGCATATTTATGCAAAGCAAATGACATTGTCTAGAAAGGTTGAGATCTGAGCAGACCTGCAAGTCTAGCTCCTCAGGAAATTTCTGTAGAACAGTATTTTACACTGCTGCCAGATTCAAATCTGAATTAAAAGAAAAAAAAATACAAGCATCCATTGAATGGAGACCGAGCTAGAACTGCTTTAGCAAGTGAAATGGTTATATGAAGAGCTCATCATTTGCTCTCCACTGGACTTGTCATGATTTGATTAAATGACCAATGTATGCGTTTTTCTTTAAGTGATCTTATGTCCAGTTACAGTTCTAATTTTCTTTCTTTCCTTTTGCAGGCATCTTGTGACAATGGTTCTAAAATCCACAGTTACCTTTTAGAATGGGATGAAGTAAGCAAGCTTTCTATTRCATTTTTCACTTTATAGTTTTTAAAAGTAGCTCTATGTGACTGTACACATCACATTCTGTGAAAAATATGACCTCTGTCCAGAGACAGGTGACAAATACTGAATTCCTGAAGGGATTATGAAAACAGTTATTTCTCTATTTTCCTTATAGTATATAACTTAACAGGTATTTTTTAATTACGTGATTCTGTAACTTTTAGTARCATCTGTCTTCACTGGTAGTCAAATACTTCCCTCTAGAGCTGATGGTGGAGATGCCCTTCCTTTTGTCCTGAAACCGATGTCTCTACAAACATGTTTGGATCCCTACTTGGACAACTAACCTGAGAAGGGAGATGGTAGAGCTGTAGAAGCTGTCTGTGCTGCTTTTTCCTTCCAACCCTGTGGAGCTGGGGAATGGGGGGGGGGGGAAATCTCAATGTATATACAAAATTTTATATAATATTAACTATTTGGGGCATTCTTGAGTTATGTTACACCTCAAAAAATGAGTTGATCAGATATTTATGCTACTTTAATTGATGGACTCATTAGTTTAATAATGTGATTAATTTATTCCTTTCTTTTCCTTTTAGGGAAAAGGAAATGGAGAGTTTTCCCAGTGTTATTATGGCCAACAGAAGCAGTATAGGATTACTAAATTATCACCAGCAATGGGGTACACCTTTAGGCTAGCAGCCAAAAATGACATGGGGATGAGGTAAATACTGCTACCATATACATAAGCATGTAATACACGCGCACATGTGCGTGCTTGTTTAAGAAAATCGTGTGTTGACATTCAAAGAATCATGACTTTTGTCCAAATGGGATCTATATAGTTAATTTACAGTACGTGATTGGGTTATCTAGTTTGCAGATTACTTGTGCCGTGAATATAGAACCACTTGTTTTCCAGCATGGTATTGCTATATACTGCAGCCATTACATAACCACTACATATGAACATACCACATATATACTACAAATCTCAACATCCCTTAGAAGCAGCTTAGTCTGCAGATAATACAGCAACTTTTGCTAGAGTTGGCCTCATTCCTGTAGCAACCTGCTCAAACTTCTGTACACAGTGCCCCTAKCATGGAGAGCATGGCACAGACAACCCAGCTGCTCTCAGGTGGAATCAGCTCAGACCCTACTGGCTTTTAGCTTAGATCTTTGCAGACTCACACTGACTTCACAGAAGTTGCTACCCTTACCTGCTCCCTCTCATTCCCTCTTTCTCCCTGCTTCTTTTACTAGTGGTGGCATTTTTGGCTTTTGTCTGATGTAATATGTGCTCCTGCTAGAATGCTGGGGATCATGGTATAAAGATACATAACTGAGCTGAAGGGCCAGAACTGAATGGTTTGTCAAACCCTACCATCCTTGTGCTGATGCTCTGCAGAGCAGAAGGGGACCTCTTACCATGCTCTCTGCTGCTCTGGGTTTGAGTGAAGCGTACTTGCTCTGACATGTTTCCAGACCAATGATAATTCCTTGAGCTTCTGTAGCAATTTTCCAGGGCTTATCAACCTTCCTTAAATTCAGAGCTGTTGACGACAGTATAAGGATGTGTCACTAATTCTACTAGAGTGGCAGGTAGTTCTGGTGAAGAGCACACTGCCTCCTGCAGGTACATCTACCTTATGCTCTTTGTCATATGTCATCATATCTGTAACCTGGATTTCTCCAATTACCTAGGGTATTTCAGTGCCATTTTAACCTGGGAAATGGGCAGAATATGATGCTACAAAATCCTCTTGAACTTCTAGAGCTTATTATTAATGCTTAGGGTATGTGGTTCTTGTTTTTAATAGCTACTTTTCAGGAGTTATAAAGCACAAACTTCACTTTGAATTTTTGAGTAAATGATGTCAGACTTCAGTAGAGGATGTGAGGACTTGAAGAAAACATTGTTTTTTGTGCCTATACCTACATTGCTGGAGGCATTAATTCTTGGGAATGGTTCATAGGCTTCAAAGGGATAAGGCTGGCTAATAAGGAGATTCACAGGGAGATGTTTGAGGGAACAATACCTGCTTGAACAGTGTTGAAAGACTGTGTAAAGGACAGGGTGCAAGGCCTGGGGCAGTATAATTCATGCTGGACCAAAGAGGTCTTCTGCAGACTATTAAGTACATGGAAACAGCAGCTGGCTCTAGAGGTCCTTGAGATGCTTGTGGGAGGGCTTTGGAAAGCACTCAGGGAAAGCAGTATTGTATATATTCCGAGTTCCTATGTCTTTCCTTAGTCACCTGCTTTGGGATGCTGTCACGAGACCCTATAGTGGGCTAGATTGATCTTTGGTGTGCTCCAGCAAGGCATTCTTACAGTACTGCCTTTTAGAAGATGTTTCTGGAATGAACTATTCCCTGAGTTGCTCCCGGATTTTGTCCTGCTGACAGTTAGTTGGAAGCATTCAAAAAATAAAGATGGGGAGTGAGCTCAGAGTTAAGCAGGGTCCAATGCTCAAACTCTCTTCCTGTTCCCCATTTATTTCTGGTGCGTAAGTGTACCCTCTAGGAATATCTACACACATTATGCATTTCTGCAATGTAAGCTACTGAAGGCACTGGTCAGTTAATTACCTTTTTTTAAAAAAACCTAATCATGCTGAATACATTAAAAATCAATATTTCATAGCCCTATAAAAATGCACATCACTGTCTTAACAATATTATTTAAGAGGACTGTTCAAATAATAATAATAAGATAGAGTGGCAATTTCATATGAAGAATGTTGAGAACCTTTAGGGTTCTGCAGACAGGATTTTGTCTAAATGATGTTATCAATAAAAGTAGATATTTGTCTTTGCAAGTTACTCATATTTTTAAACTTAATTCTAACCACACATGAAACAGGGACTAAACAATTGGAAAATAAAATTTATTTAAAGATAGATAGTATTATTTTACTTTTAAGTGAATTGTTTAAGARCCATTCCTCTAAGAGCCTCCCATTCCACTGTGGGAATCTCTGGAACTCTTTTAGCTGATTTTAGTGTATTTTGGAGTGGTTTAAGCAAGTAAAAAAATTAAGACTACATTGGTTGGTTGGTTAGGGCTTTTTTGTTGTTTTTAAGCTATTATTTCTGAGGTGACTGCCTCAGTGGTTTGTTGCGAACGGAGATGGGCTTAGAGTTTGTCTTTACACTTTCTTAACCTGCCTACATAATGTTGCAATTTTTATTTTAGTATAAATCATATGTGGATTACATCTTTGTTTCAGAGATTTTCTCGCTTGTTATTTTGTCAATAAAAATAACTGTTTCCCCAAATTTAAAAAGTTTCCTCTTGCTTTACATTTACTTTTTTGTTACTTGCTTCACAGTCTGCATGTCTGCATAGTTTTTGTGTCTGCATCAAGGTAGYTTCATACTGAGATTGTTCAGGAAAGCCAAGCTTTGACATACAGGATATTTAGCTAGTTCTGTTGTTCAAGCCACATGAAGAATTTTATTTTCAGAGCCCCTGATACTCGTTTAATTGAGCATAGCTTTTAGATTGAAGTTGTATCTTTACGAGATTAGTTCCGTGTATTTAAAAAAAAGTCAAAAAAGCTCTCAAGCATACAAGCCTTTCCTCAGATCTGATAGAGAAGCAGCCAACTTCAGCTGAGAACAACTGTTTAGTGTCTAGCTGCATGTATATCAGGCCATCTGTGCGAGAGTAGCACTGCTTTACATCCCTCTGTCTTACAGTAGTGTTTTCTTTCTGTACCTTGTTTCTATTCTCACCTCAATAAGGCACTCAAAGAGTCATCAGATAAGGTTAACATAGTTTTGTTAGAAGATTCACTGGTGTGTACGCTGTACTTTCATTTGTTGTAAAGTAAGATTTTGATATTGGCAGCTCCTCAAGTAACATTACATTGCATGAGGCTGTTAGGCTACTGTTTTTGAATCACTAGAGGAGCTAGTACTTTGAGGTGTGAAGCTTGTAACRGTTTACATAGGTTGCTTTCTAAGAAGCAAAATACTTCAGGGTCTTTCTGTATACGCTTTTATCCCATTGTGTTTTTGTTTTGAATACGAGGACACTGTGGTATTAGTACATCATTGTGTAAGTTTTAGAATAATTACTTGATGTTAAAAAAGCAAAATATTTTGGTTAGCAAAACATATCAAAATAGCATGATACAGAARTCTTTCAAATATGAACACACAAACCTTGTTCAGACATTTTTTACAGACACAGTCATGGTCAAGTTAATAGATCATTTGCATGTACCAGCTTGCAATTTCCAGTTGTGCACATGTCCAAGAAGTTGTCATAGCTGTGTTTAGTAAGAATTATGTTATTTTAAGTGTTAGTTACTGTGTCTAGTTAGTTTACATATTGTTTGTTTTAAACAGTGGTTTTAGTGAAGAAGTCCTGTATCATACCTCAGGCACTGCCCCAACCACACCAGCAAGTCCTTTGCTGATTAATGCTGGAGTTACTTGGTTATCTCTACAGTGGACTAAACCCTCAGGAACACCATCAGATGAAGGAATCTCATATATATTAGAGATGGAGGATGAGAACTCAGTAAGTGTAGAATACTTATTCTTAATAAGAAAAGAGACTGTAATGATGCACTGTTGCATTTAAGTGTAACAATGGTTATTTCTGTTTTAAGGTGCGTTAGTTTAAACATATTTAACTGTATGAAATTAAATGAAATGATCAAAAAGTTCTTTACTTGATTTCCTATCTTGTCAAAGGTAAACTATTATATTACATATTATTTGGTCTTTTTTGTTGGTTTGGGAGAAACTGAATTTGGTTTTTTGTTGTTGTTAGGTGTTTTTTTTTTCAATGACTTGTCTTTGCATTGACCAAGCCACATAGCTTTACCATTTATTACAATAGTAATCTTTATTAGTCTTATTAAACCCTAATCCTGCAAAGACTTTTAGGCTATTTTTAAGTCTGTGAATGTGACTGAATTTTATGTAAAAATTAAGTCTTCCAAGAGCTGGAACAAAGTTCTTACAACATGAAGTGTGATCCCTTTAGATGTCATTTCAGGTTATCCACCTTCACTTATTTTAAAGCAAGTCTCCTTACAGTTTTAACCATCAAAAGTGTTTAGTATCATTTCTGTTGGCAATAGATACATTTTTCTTTTACTCTTCTTTTCTCCTCTTCTGAATTGGAATTGCATGAAAATTTTTGGTTCTGATTTTTTTTTCACTACTTTTAATACCTTGTTTCCATGTACAACGTCCCACAAGGTGGAAGTAAAGTATCTTGTGTTTGCAAAATGAACTTACATTATTACTTTGCAGAGAGGCATAATAATTGCTGTCTGAAGCACAGTAATTTTTTTGTTAGAACGATATTACACAGTCTGATCTATAAATACAATGTTTCATATTTAATTCTGCAGGGATATGGTTTCAAGCCAAAATATGATGGTGATGATCTTACCTACGTAGTGAAGAATCTGAGGCGTAGTACAAAATACAAATTTAGGGTAAGATTTTTCACATATTTTGTGTTTTTTTTGCACCAGAATAGCTTGAAATTCTGATCGAGAAGCAAGGCAGGGCTTAATTAATGAAAAACAAATTTTATGCTAGTATCTCTTAAAATTTAAATCTCTTAAGACAGTAGCAGCTAAACATCTTCTTCACTAACCTCCTCTGTAGCAAGAATGGAGACCTTTGAAAGAGCAGAACATAACTGCACACATCTTTGAAATGAGTCATTCCAGCTAATGAGTCAATGTTCTTAACAGTTGCGTATTATGTTTTGCTTTGTTTAAATTTGGGTTCTGTGCCGCTAATACACAGGTAATACTTACTTGGTGTGGTTTTTAAATGGACTCCACATGCATCAGAAAGCGTTGGGATTTGGACAAACTTTGATTCGGAAGCCATAATCAGCACTAACATGGCACTGATGCCCAAGTCATTAAAACATTCAGATTACCATGGTGCTGAGCTCTCTCTAGGAAGCCTTGAGAGTCTGAATTTACCAGCTCAGGATCAAGCCACTTTTGAACAGTTGCATGGCTTTTGGAACAAAGCTAATGCATGTCCCACAGTTTAAAGCTGAGTCAGACTGATCTCTTTTTTTGCCCTTCTAGATAGAGATGTTGATAGCTGCTGTCTCATGCACACTTAAAATTCTATTTCATAAGGAAGTACCAGGAGCTGCTGAAAAACAGCACCTCTTTGTAGTATGAAAGATAGTTGTTTGAGGTCAGATTTTTTTTTTTAACTAACACTAAAATGTTTCAAGATTCCTTTTCAAGTTATAACAGATATTTTACACTTGAATATATCTACCTTTTTAAGAAACAAGAAAATGTTATAATAGATATTCATCTTACAATACTTGGATTTTATGTGTAACAGGATTACTAACTAAATAATTAAAAATTACACAGTGTATATACACTGTTGAGTATGGAATAGTATACACGGTTGAGGTTGGCAGGGACCTCTGGAGATCATCTAGTCCAACCCCCCCTGCTCAGGCTCAGTCACCCAGAGCACATTATGACCAAATGAGTATTTAAACTAAAGAACAGCTAATTATTTTGGAACTAGCTTTTGCAGGGACTTGATGATAGTACATATAACATGCATAATATAGTACAAGTAACATGCATGTTACTAGTAAATATATAGTTAACTTAAGCATGCTATATTTGTTATTCAGAATAAAAAATCAAAATGTTCATACCTGATTTTTCTTAAATCTGTAAACAGAAGTCTCCATTCACTTGCGCGCAAGGTATAAAGGAGAAACAAGTCTTGTGTTAATTAGGTCTTTATTTTTTATTACACAGGGAAAAACTTAATTAGTAGTAATATTCCTTAAGGCTTTGAAAGAAGATTTATAACCATTGGAAAACATACTATAATGCATAAATGCTAACTGTGCCAGTTTAACTTAATTTTAAGAGCACAAAGACAACCACTAACAAATTGTTAATTTTGTAAACTGTATCTGGAGATATATTATCTGAGAAGCATGTAAGCTGACATTTYTTCTTCTCAGTCTGTCCTGACTTTACAGCTATGAGTTGAATTCTGCTGAATTTTTAAACAAATTTAAAAGCCATATGAAACATAATTGATTTTTACATAATTTCTAGTTTCAGCCAATTTGAGTCTGCCTCTTTTTTTTAGATTCCTTAGTTTTCCACTAGGAACAAACTAGAATATGTGCTAAACTAACTGTTGACACAACCAAGAAGTATAAATTTAATTTTCTTAGAATCATAGAAAAGTCTAGGTTGGAAGGGACCTCAGGAGATCATCTAGGCCAACCTTCTGATGAAAGCAGGGCCTTAGATTAGGCTACTGAGCCCTCTTCTGGCCCCATCAAGCTGAGATTTCAGTATTTACAGCAAGGGAGGTACCACCAGTCCTCTGGGAACCTCTCTGTTCTCATGTTGATGAATACTTTTCTTAAACCCAGCTAGAATTTTTTCTGACTCAGCTTGTGCCCACTGCTTCTTGTGCAGTCACCAGGCATCTTTGTGGAGGGAGTGCTTTCATCTCTTCCCTAACTACCTGCTAGGGATTGAAAGACTGTGATTAGATCCCCTCACCAGCCCTCTGTTCTCTAGGCAGAACAAACCCAAGTCTTTCAACCTTTTCTTGGACATCAAGTTCTCCAACCCGCTCATCATCTTGTTGGCTCTCTGCTGGACTCTCCAGTTTCTCAATGTCTCCATTGAAATGGGAGGGGGTCTTTTCTTCTGCCCTATGAGGAACGGCTGCGAGAGCTGGGCCTCTTCAGCCTGGGGAAGAGAAGACTGAGGGGGGATCTGATCARTGTGTACAAGTACCTGAAGGGAGGGTGTCAAGGGRATGGGGACAAACTCTTTTCAGTTGTCCYGTGTGACAGGACAAGAGGCAATGGGCAGAGACTGAAGCACAGGAAGTTCCGCCTGACCGTGAGGAGGAATTTCTTCCCTGTGAGAGTGACGGAGCACTGGAACAGGTTGCCCAGAGAGGCTGTGGAGTCTCCTTCTCTGGAGATCTTCAAGGCCCACCTGGATGCAGCCCTGTCAAATGTGCTGTAGGTGACCCTGCTTGATCAGGGAGGTTGGCCTAGATGATCTCCAGAGGTCCCTTCCAACCTTACCAATTCTATGATTCTATGATTCTTTTGTTAGTGCAGGTTATTCATATAATCACTTCCTTTTTTTAAATCTCCAAATGTATTTACTTAAAAGCAGGTATCCTAAAAGTATAGGAGCGCTACTAAAATTATCTTAATTATTCAGTTTTTTTAGCAGTTGATATCCTTTTGCTCCTATTTAATTACATAACAGTATTTTGACTTCAAGGAGAAGTGAATTGCAAATAAAATCAGCATTTTACTACTTCTGAGTTCCTTCAGTGAGATTAGTGGAGTCTCAGATTGTTTAAAACAGGAAGTTTTCAAATCCTTAACTTTTAAATAAGATAGTTTGTGTGATATTGTGCAGCCACAGATTCCATTAATGTCGTTGGGATCTGCTGGTGCCAAGTACCTTTTACAGTCAGGCTGCTTTATGAATAAGGATGTAGGAGCCTAATTTTGGACACAAGCATTTGAAAATCTCATGAATATGGAAAAGTTGTGATTCTTCTGCAACTTCATAATGACTAGTTTTATCTTTCCATTTTTTAAAGGACTAAAATTTCTTGTTGGTAATTCACAGCTGTTTTTAATTTCAGTAAAGTGATTGACTATGAGACTAATAAAAAATACAGAATGAAGGTATATGTTAATTTTATTTCCTTTGATTCATTATCAGTCTGTCTGGCTACACATACATGTAAATTTTGTCTTAACAAGAAATAGCAAACCAGTATCAAATGTATGTGTTTCTGTGTTTATAGTAATTTTAATGTATTTACAGGTCATTGCCTATAACTCAGAAGGGAAAAGCTGTCCAAGTGAGGCAGTAGAATATGTTACTTGCCCAGACAAGCCTGGAGTACCTTCAAAGCCCTCAGTGAAAGGAAAAATTCATGCACAGAGCTTTAAAATAGTTTGGGGTAAGATTACTGTCCAGCTCTGTATAGATTGTCCTCTTTGTTTTGTATATGTAGATATATAGGAGGCAAGATTTTACTTCAGTAATTGCACTCAGTTCCATCAAAATGGATCATAATGGCTCAGCTGAGCAAAATACTGATCCAAAATACTTAGGCAATGTGATAGTGTAATTATGGGGGAAGAAAAATATATATTATAGTAGACTTCTGCGGGGACTGCAATAATTAAAAAAAAAAAAAAAAAAAAAGTGTTGATTTGTGTATTAAAAATTTTGTTTCTCTGACAAAAAAATCGGATGCTATAAACTTCTACTGTATCAAGAGCCTGCTCCAAGTTTCTTAGAAATACTCATTTTGATAGATAAATGTTTTTATTTGCTAAGGATGTTGGGAAACTTTTCCAATGTTTTTACCATTATGATGTGAATTGGGAGAAGATGAAGCAGTTCTGTTTGATACGAGACTKTAGAAGAAAACCAAACAGTTAAAGGTTTTATTTTTTTTGTCATAAGTAATTAAGCTTCTTACCTGTTTCTTTGTTGCAGACTCTTTAGTGTCAGAGGTTCTTTTGCATTAATAAAAACCTGTAGGGTTCAAGTAGTGCTCAGCAAGCCCAGTCTTACATCTTTGCGTAGTGCTTCACTAGATCAGGGCCTAAAAATCTAATCTTATGGATAATCTATAATATATGAAGTTATTGGAAATACCTAATTTGTAAATAGAAAATTTCTGAAGTATTATGTATATGTGTGTGTGTGTGCGTGTATATGTATGCGTATCTTTAATTATCACATTAATTGTCACTCATGCAAAAGCTGATTACATTTCAAAAATGAGTATAAGTTTTATATTTCTTATTGGAGTAAATTGGTTGCTGCTTTCTAACCAAAAAAAATTCTGTTTATCATATAAGTCTCATTATTTCACATGTGATGTGATGAATAATATTTAAGAGCCTACGAGGTTTCTTCCAGCACATATGTAATGTAGTGTTGTGCTAGTAGTCCCTTCTGTGTTAAAGTATTACCCTGCCTTTATATTTGTCAAAAATATTATTTTTCTACTTTATTTATTTTAATATCGATGTCCGTTAAGTCAGCTCTGAGAAAGAATAGGAGGATAATTTGTCAAAGATATGTCAAACCTATTGCTGTAGGTTCATGTCTGGTGCTTGAATATTGTCCTAGGAGAGGATAGTCCACTCAATTTTCAGTAGTGTCATCAAACATTTAGGTTTTTTTTCAGTTTAGAATTTCTGACCTCTTTTCAATTCTGTCCCAAAATATTTGAAGTTTTTTGAAATGCTGTCCTTAAGTCATTCTGATATATGCTTACTTGTAAATCAGTATGTGAATCTTTTCCTGTCTACAGTGCACATTATAAGACCATAAGGATCTCTGTCCCTGAAACCATAATCAGGATGCCTTTCATGGCACTTCAAAGTAACTGAAATGTTGGCTATGGCATCTCCCAGGTGCTGGATTCACTTAGCACACATCCAAACATAGATTATACAAGGGTTGTGATCCAGTAGATTTGGATAGTGGAGCATTTGAATAACTTTCTGCTGTCTTGAACTAGGATGCTATGACCCATCTATATAAATGAGCACCCATGTCCAGCTGGTGTCAGTTGTGCCTTTTGCAAATTCTCCCAGAAGGCTACAAAGTTTTTAATTTACAGTGCTTACTTGGAATCCTGCTATTTTTCGATAGATCCACCAAAAGACAACGGAGGAGCAGCAATAAATACATACGTTGTGGAAATGTCTGAAGGCTTAAATGGTAAGTTTTAAACATATGTTAGCATTGAGCTATATATTCTTTTCTTGTGTGTCTATAGTTGTAAATTATATGGGAAGGGTAAAATAGGTATTATGATAAGGAATGTTATTGCAGGGGATTGTGATAATGAAAAAATAGCAATATTGGTATTTGCTTACGGGAAGTTCTTTAGAAAGATGCTACAAAACTCCAGCAAGAAATGCTCCAAGTTTAACCTGTTGCTTAGAAGTATTCTGTTCTGGAAGTCAAATGATACTTTTTTTGTATTAAAATAAGCATAAGGCAACAAAGACAGGGCCACACAGCTTTGCTCTATATGCGGCAGAGACGAGTGGAGCATTAGCTTCGTATTTATCAGCATTAAATGAGAACAGTGATCCA
Organism: Rhea americana; assembly: GCF_003343005.1. Classification (NCBI taxonomy): domain Eukaryota; kingdom Metazoa; phylum Chordata; class Aves; order Rheiformes; family Rheidae; genus Rhea; species Rhea americana. The sequence goes on along the minus strand of NW_028187144.1, from coordinate 1,906,788 downwards.
GCTAGAATAAATATCTCAGCTATGTTTTCTGTTCTTTCATGCACAAGTGAAATAATAAGAATATTTCAGAATTGGATGTACAGTTATCCAGTTAAATTATTTGAAAATCTAGACCTTTTAAGTAACCATTCTGTATTAAGGAACAGTCATGTTGAGAGTGAAAACATACGTTTTTCAGTGCTATTTCTGATTTAAGACAGTGCACCATCCCCAACTTATAAAGGCAGCCTGGTCAGGGGTGTTACCTGTAGTGGTTTTAATACAGAGCTTAGCACTTTCCTGAATGCATGTTTACGTTAAAACACCCTCAGAACGATTTACCTGATGGTGAAGTGAGCTGTGTATTACCTTTAGTTTCTAATACTCTGAAATTTGAATTGTTGGGCAACTTAAGAGCCCAGGTTTCCAGCTTAAACTCGTAGAAAAAGAAAGAATGCTGAAGAGGTTCTGAATTAAGAGTCTGGATGAATAGTAGAGAATGAAATTATTTCAGGTGCCCCTGGGCCATTCTTGAATACAGGAATAGGCTTTATCAATTATAAATTGTAGTCACAATGTGCAAACTGAATGTACATGATGGAATTAAAGTTTTTTCCATGGAAATTTTTGCTTATATATTTTGCCTATTAATTTGGTTATGATGTTTAAAAGTGCTTGATGGCCCAGTAATAACTACTTTAATAAGGTAAATTCTCTCTTAGTTGATGTGAAAACCAAATAAGGGATATATTTCACTTCAACAGATCTACATAAATTTGTCTGGGAAACTATCTTTATGCGATAATTAAATCTTTTGCAGGAAACTCAAATTAAGCCTTAATATTTTCTAACAGATATCAGGCACACACTTAGTAAAGCTAAGATACTTGCTGTGGCTGGTACTGAAATGTGGAAAATTACACCTTGGTTCATTGCTCACTTTTTTAACCTTTCAGGAAACAAATGGGACATAGTATATAGTGGAGCTGCTAGGGAACACTTGTGTGACCGACTAAATCCTGGTTGTTCCTATCGCTTACGTGTATATTGCATTGGAGAAGGAGGACAGAGCACGGTAAAATGAGAAATTTTCTTTTAATAAATAAAACTTCTCTAGCATTGAGAACCTGATCTGACAGTTAATAACAAACACTGTCAGAAGGATGGTTGTATAGAAGTGCTTAGCAAAGCACCTCAGAAATGTTTGTGTTTGTGCATCATGTTTCAAGTTTCTGGCCATATCTTAAAACAACAAACATGAACGTTCTCTTCTTACACTGTATTTTACAGGAAAGGATACTGTCTCTTTTCCTGTAAAATACTTTGATAGGATGACCTTTCTTAAGTCTATATTGTCCTAATCCAAGGCAGCAATATAAATTGTGTGTTGGCCATGTGATCGGTGTAGCATGCTCTTTAAGCAGCTGAGCCAGTCCACCTRGTAGGGGAGGAGGGAGCATTTCCTCAAGCTGCCAGGTTGTGCTGTGTCATCTCCTCCAGTGTATGTGTCAGCCACTATCAAGCCATTCACATTGCCCTACTTCTCAGCGTTCCCTAATAATTTGGTGAGCTCTACCATGCTCCCTCACATATACGTGTCACATACACACACATTTTCCCCTCACTTCTGAGGCCTACTTCAACCTCCAGCCCCAGTATGTCATGCTCCGTTCTTCTCCCTTCTTCCCAACACCAAGTCTAGCAAAGTCAGCCATGGCTGTGTCCAGATTTTGCAGGAAAGTGAAGCTTTCAGTGAACCTGATTG
>NW_028187144.1:1859847-1904989 GCF_003343005.1 Rhea americana | reverse complement strand
CAAATTCATGTGTTCTTCATTGCCATAGAAGTCTCCTGTGAAAACAGGTGTGCCCACAGCCATCTCATCTTAAGAACAGATTTGGACTCCTCCAGGGCATAGTCCTGCCCACAGTGTTGGCTCAGCTGCAATGCAGCCCCTCTTGCTGCAGTTCAATATGCTTGTTGTACAGGGGAAGAGGGAATACAGTATGTTTACCTGTCCCTTAGTGCCCGTATGCCTCCTGAGCTACAGTCTGCTTTTTGGGTAAGATCTGTTCTCTATGCAATGGTACATTTCAAAGTAAATGAAAAACAGGCCATCATTCAATCTCCTATTACCTGAACATGTGTAGAAGGCAGCTGCAAATTATGCTCTTTGAGATAGTTTCTGTACTCATAAGGCTTACCAACGTATCTGCTGCATGTTATTATGCTGTATGTTCTTGTGGGCTCTCCAAATTGGAGTTGGTAGTCTGTTGGATATTAAGTCTTAGTAAGCGATGAAAAAGAATTTTTCATTTTTATCATTTCTGGTTGCCATTTTTGCCCATGTGTGCTTTTTGAGAGGTTTCTGCACAGAAAGAATTAGCCAACCCTTAGCGTGCATTGAACTGCAGTAGTTTGCTCCCATGAGGAGAAGAAAATGAGGTTACACTAAACGTATCATACTTCTGGCATCCATGCTAGGTTTSTACTGATATATAACTTTTATTTTTAATTCTACTTCTTGTATGTATGCAAAAACACAGAGACAAAGGTTATTTTCGCATATCCTGTGATAACTTCAGCATATTTTGTATAAACAATTCAGCTAATACATACCAGGCTGCTTAAGTGGCTTCACGTATTTGAGACTGTGCTCAAGAAATGGAGGATCTGCCTCAAGTATTTGCGTTTATTTATGAGGTAATTGTTTTGGCCTAAATGACTTTTTTTTATTATTTTTTTTTTCATTTGCAGGCGTCTGATTCTTTGCTAGTGCAGACACCAGCCGTAGTTCCTGGTCCATGCCAGCCTCCTAGGCTGCAGGGTAGACCAAGAGCAAGAGAAATTCAGCTACGCTGGGGTAATTGTATTATGACTGTTAGCGAGTGCAAGGGATCAAAATGTGTTAGGTGTTAAAATTAAACTTCTTTTTTCTTCCTTATTTTTAGGACCACCTCAGGTCGATGGTGGTTCACCCATTACCTGTTACGGTCTGGAAATGTTTCAGATGGAAACTGATGAGCACAGAGAGGTTTACCAAGGCGCTGATATTGAATGCACAGTGAGCAGTCTTCTTCCAGGGAGGATATACAACTTCAGATTGCGAGCAGCTAACAAGGCTGGGGTAAGAAGGCAGTCTGAAAGGAAATGAGTTGCACAGAGTGCTGTCACTGGAAAGTACCTTCTCTTTTGAAAGAAGTGCTTCTTAAAATAATCTGTGTAATGAGATTTTCCTAATATGGATTCAGTTGGTTCACATAGCTTATTGCTGTGTGGGAGCAAATAGTTAAGCATCAATTTATAATATTTCTGGGCTTTTTAGATGAAGAGAAGAGAATACATCTAGTTATATCTGAATAATGAGATTGGAAAAATGTGAAGCAAAGTAGTAAACTTTTATATAAAAGGTTTGTAAACTGTTTTCCCCTTATTTTTGTAGATGTAGACTTTCTAGAACAAAGTAATTAACATTTTTTGACTATTATTTTGTTTAACCTCCGAGTACATATTTTGTCAGGTATAAGAATATATTCTCATGTTGGAGTGTTAGATGTTTTCAGATCAACTTTTGCTGTAGAAAAAGCTTTATTTATGTTACCAAAGTCTTGATTCAAAGACAGACACAAGAGAGCTTGCATTGATTTAATACTATTCACTTGATAAACAGTGCCAGCTGATCGTGACAGTTTTTATGGAGAGGTCCACAGATTAACACTTTAAAGTACTGACCTGACCTCTAATTCCCAAAACACTAGTTTATAGATGTGATATTTTTTGAGTCCTCTATTTCATTTAGATTAAGATAAATAGGCAATTGCAAATTGTTCTCTGTCACTGTGGTGTATCCTTCATGTAGCTTTGAAAGAAAAATTTGGAGAGTTCTTTCCTGTTTTGCCTTAGAGTCTAAAAGATCAGATTTACTGTGATTGCATTTGCCATAAAAAAAAGTCCTTCAGTTATTCTGAAGAATAGTCAAATGCTGAAATAAATCCTTAATCCACAATTTAGAAAGATATGTTTTGTAGGCAGGTAATACAAAGTTTCAAACTATTACATGCTCCTACTATGGCAAACTGTCATTTAAGTAGTATTAATTTTGTTTTTAGAAGTTAATTACATGAACTTCTTTTTTAATAGTTTGGACCTTACTCAGAAAAATGTGAAATTACTACAGCACCTGGACCACCAGATCAGTGCAGACCCCCTCAAGTGGCATGCAGATCTGCTGCATGTGCCCAGGTGTCTTGGGAGGTAAGAATGTAATGTCATCCATATCTTAACAGGCTTGTCTTTTAAATTAAGTCCAACTTCAAAAGCTTCTGAGTGTATTTTAATCACATTTTTAAACATGCTTACCTGATTATCCACTATTGTTCAGGTAAGACCTTAGAGGTTCAAAAACTCTGCTAATAYATGTCAGCCATAACACAGATAATTGAGATCTTACTTTTTTCTTTTGTTTAAGATTTTCCCACAACTGCTACACTGTATTTTTGAGTGAAGCAGGCCCTTCTTAAAGATTTTCTTTAATGTAATTATGTTTCTTTAGAGTAAATACATCCACATAGTACAGTGGATTACTGTATGCTTGCTGTTTTTTATAAGCTGATTTGATTTTTTTATAATTAAATCAGTAATAATGTAGCAAAGCCTAAAAGACTTCCTATGAATCTATAGTACTTACTTATCTGATTTTAAAAGAATGCAATAGATAGAATCCTCCTTTTTACAAGCTTTATTTTTTCTGGAAATACTGTTTACACACAACTTTTTAATTGCTTGAGATGGAGTGAAGCAGCTGTATTATAGAACCACGTGAAGAAAAGATTAACACATTTTACCTGGAAGGAAGAGTTCAGTGTTTCATACTGGGGGTGTCAGAAGGACTCTCTGATTGTCTAAAAGGCAAACCCTTTTGAAAAAATCTCTTAAGATATTTTGGTAGGATTAATGACCAAAATTGAATGATTTTAGATATCTGCATTATGGAATCACAGGATATTTAAGGTAGGATTAGACCTCTGGATGTCATCTAGTTCAACACCCTGTTCAAAGCAGGGCTAATTTCAAGTTTAAAATTTGTTGCTCAGGGCCTGTCCAGTTGAGTTCTGTGTATCTCCAGGAGTGGACAGTCCTTGACCTCTGTGGGCCAGCTGTCTAATGCTGTAGATTTTTTTTTCTTTTATGTCCAGTCAAAGTATCTTTTATACTTTGCAACATGGAGACTGTTGCCTCTTGTCCTGTCACTGTGCACTTCCAAGAAGCATCTGAAGTTGTCTTTTCTGTAGCCTGCCAATAAGCAGTTCAAGGCAATAACAAGACCTCCCTTTAACTTTCTTTTTTGAAGATCGAACAAACCCAGTTCTCTCCCTCTCCTCAAATACCATGTGTTGCAATCCCCAAGCCATGTTCAGAGCCCTTCATTGAACTTGCTGCAGTATGTCAATGCCCTTACTGTGGGGAGCGCAAAACAGGATGAATTGTGCAGATGCAGTCTCCCAAGTACTGAGCAGAGGGTAATCATGACTGCTTCTAGCACTCCTGATGCACTTCTGCTACTACAGCCCAGTATGTAGTTAGCYTTCATTGAGGCATTTGCTGACACATTCAGCTTGTCCACCAGGACCCCCAGCTTCTTTTTGATGAAGCTGTTCTCCTACCAGTCAGTCTGCAGCCCTACTGCTGCATGGGATTATTCTCTCCCAGGTGTACATCCTCATGTAGCCGCTACTTGTTGAAATCCCTCTGGCAGCCATTCCCTCCAGCATATCAAACACTTCCCTCCAATATAATATCATCCATGAACTTGCTGGATTGGATTCCCCTGCTTCGGTTAAGGTAAATTCCTCTAGAGTTAAATGAGCAACAGTGATAACATTGAGAAATGTCTCCATCTTCACTGACTGTTAAATGGCCGCATAGAGTTCTTTTGACCAAGKGCACCTCATCATAAATCAGAAAACAGAAAGAGGGTCCCTATAAATCACAGCTCAGGAGCATTAAGTGTTATCTTTTCAAATRATGTTTATATGCAGTCACTTATCTTCACATAACTTAATGCTGAATGAAGGGAATCCTCTTTTTCCTTCAAAAGAAACACAACAAAAAAATCCTTTGGAGTGATTTTATTATCCTGTGCTTCAATGTGCTTGCTGTCTTGGAATAGCTAGTCGAAAACGAGCATTTTTTTTTAAATTACAAAATAGAAATTTTGATGTTTTGGGGAATTTTTTGGCTTTTCGGATTTTTTTGTTTTTTTCATTGGCTGATGAAATCTTCTTGCAGTCTCATCTGTTATGTCTGATGCTGTGCTACTCCCTGAACTTACTGTATCTCCAATAATTATTTCTGAGGGAATATTAAAACCATTTAATTCCCCAAACTAGGAGGCTAAATTTGGCTCCCTAAGGAAGGCAGTGAAGAAAAATTGGCATCTTGAGCAGACAGATGCCTATCCCAGCTGCTTTCCGACTCTGTTTTGAGATGAGATGGAGTACACCATTTCCCCCTTCACACTACCCTCATGACCTGTTTTCCATGCAAGAGAGCCTTGATGTACTTGAAAGGAAGAGAGCCTAAATCTGGAAGATGGAGAAGCTAGCAACCAGTGTGCTTTAAAGTTTGTCAGCCCTGCACTTTATACCCCGTCAGAGAAAACTTTAGTACAGTAAATCATCCTCTCAAAAGGGCCAGCTCTTTCTGTTGACTGTTTCTTCTAAAGGCGCCAAGTTAGATGACCTCTGTATTTAACCAGCTGAAATCACAGCTGCTTGCTTTGTGTAGAGTAGCTGGCAACAATAAATCCTGATTTTAAGCTATAGATGACTCAAGGTGAATAATGCATTATTTGTATTGTATTACATCAGAAATCAGCAAAGAAATCAGAGGGTGAAATTCATGTACAATTTCTACAGCCTTCTGACACGGTGGTACCAAATGTTATCTGTTGACCTATAGAAAAAACAACATAAATGTGGTGAGTATGGTTGACTTTTAATTAGTGAATATAAGTTCTAATGATTTGTATCCATTTTAAAGGTTCCCATATGTAACGGAGCTGATGTCACAGAATATCGACTGGAGTGGGGTGGTGTRGAAGGATGCATGCAGATCTCTTACTGTGGGCCTGGGCTCAGCTGTGAAGTGAAAGGACTTTTGCCTGCCACTATATACTATTGCAGGGTTCAGGTAAAGAGGTAAAATTATTGTCAGTGAAATCTGGAAACAGGAATCACCTGTACCAAAAAAAAGTGGTCTGCTTTGCATTTGCAGGCAGTGAATACTGCAGGTGTGGGCCCTTTCAGTGAAGTCGTGGCATGTATGACTCCAGCCTCTGTACCTGCAGTTGTAACTTGTCTTCGGGGACTAAATGAAGATGAAGTCGAAAGTCCACATTATTCTCCTTCCACATGCCTTGCTATAACCTGGGAAAAACCTTGTGACCATGGATCTGAAATCCTTGGCTACAGCATAGACTTTGGAGATAAACAGCCAGTAACTGTTGGGAAAGTTCTGAGCTATTTTATAGATGGTTTACAACCAGATACAACATACAGGTATGCTATGCAAAGGCATTTGAYAGTCTATTCTTCCTTCCACAATAGAAGTTTCTTTCTTTTTTTTTGTTTCCATGTAGCTTTTATTCTCTATGTTGCTCTCAGAGAAGTATTGGTAAGTAACAGTGGACTAAAGGGAAGCTTTGTAATCATGATCTTCATAAATAGATGAGTTATGTTTCTTTATTTTCCTTACGAGAACAACTTATTTTAATTTGTTTATTGTGGTAGGTCTRTTTTATCTCTCTCATTCATGCGTCAGTTTGCTAACTGAATTCAGATTACAGATTCAGATTCATAGAGTTATTTTGTCCTGGTCGGTCCATAAATAAATGACCTCTAATCTGTTTGACAAGATAAGATCCATCCAAGGAAGGATCATATCRGCAATCTTACTGGATTGTCTGATCTAATGATAGCCTATTGCACATTGCAATGCYGTTTCTGCAGAAATACTGTCTATTTGGGTGACATTCAGCAGAAGGAACATCAGTTTGAAAATCTATCAATCAGATTGAAGTCTTCTGAAAATTTTTCTTACAAAATCATCCCTTATATTTGGTGTAAAGGTTACTGAAAAATATAAGCGTAAAAATCCCTATTTCTGCTTTTTGACACTCCACCTTCCTGTTACAAGCAAATGTGCTCTATGTTAAAACTTTTAAGTATGAGTCCCTCTGAAATCAGAATTTAAGGGCATACTGAYGGCAGTATAGCTAGGATATCAAGTGAGTATGTAATTTTCTGAATCCTTAATTTTAAAGATTTACTTTACATCCTTTTYAGTACTGTATGTAAGATTAAAATGTTTCTGTGCATTTCATACTTAACAACAATGCTGGCAATTTAAAGAGCTGTTGCTCTCCATGTCTGCAAGTAGAAAAATGAGATGATTCTACTGCAAAGATACTTAAGCATTTCCCTCATGAAAGTGGTTTTTTTAGAATACATTTTACAAGCTATAACTTCTTTGTGAAAACAAGAAACCTCGTATATCAACCTCTGTTCTCTACTGTAATAAATGAACATAATGTTAAATATTGCTGTAGTAGAATATTTATTTGTAAACCTGAATACATTCCTGTATTTTGAAACTATGGTAGTTGGTTATTCTAGAGGTTGAATTATTGTGATTACTTTTTTCCCATTACCTAGATACTATTTTAAACAACTAAACCTTAGTCTTCAAAAAACAAGTTTAGATACACTTTGCTAATCTGTAAAGTTGCCTTTGAAATCAGTAAACTATGCARAGTAGCCTCAGATTTGTTCTTCTGCATTTCCATTTTAGGAATAAATTTCTTGGCTACTTCTGTTGATTCTTAATTGTAAACCTATGACTAATGTTGAGTTTTCCATTTACTACCCAAAACAAACAAACAAAAAAAATCATCTCTGAAACCTGTTACAGTGACAGAGTTCTGCAGGCACCTCAGCTGCTTGTCCTTTGACTTTTGGTTTCTCCTCTCCTGTTTCAAGCAGACCTAAGATGATTTGTGTTTGCAAGCACCCAGATATCTGCTACCAGTGATACCGGTGTTTTGTAAGGGTAGTGGCTGGACACTACATCTTTATTTTCAGATGAATCAACTCYGTTCTAAAAAGCCCTTCAAATTTTACTGTGGTCCTCCTTAAACTCACCTGATATAATAATATAAGCTATGAATTTCCCAGTCCCTTTTCCCTTCTTTTCTTCTCTCATCTCACCAGTGTGAGAAATAAAAACCCATAGTTTTTAGCCATCAAAAATTTCGGTACAAGGCCTGCAGGGTCAGGAAAGTGGACTACTCTTGAAGTAGCTGGGAGAGCTTTTGCATCTTTGTCCTGATGTGAGTGATGCAAATACACTAATATGTCTTATTTTGAGCCAGTTCAGCTGCTTAAAACACAGCAAGGACAGTGACACTCCTGCATGTTCATGACAGTCCATCAGAGCATACTATTAAGAAACACCATCATTGAAAGTACCATGGATTTTAATAGTTTTAACATTCATTGTTATTCTCTCCTGAATGTGACTAGCGAAAGTAGCCGTTTTTTAAACTTTCAAGTTAACTGATTTTCTTTCTTTTTAAATAATAGAATACGAATTCAAGCCCTAAACAGTCTTGGAGCGGGTCCTTTCAGCCCCACGATAAAACTGAAAACAAAGCCTCTGCCTCCAGATCCACCTCGCCTGGAGTGTGCTGCGTACAGTTCTCAGACGCTCAAGCTGAAGTGGGGAGAGGGAACTGCAAAAGCATTAACTGACTCCATTCAGTACCACCTTCAAATGGAGGATAAGAAYGGAAGGTTGGCTTTCAGCATCACTTAAATCTGCCCTGTATCTCTGTGATCTGGTGCTTGAAAGATAGTATCAAAGGGCAAAATTCCATATGTTTAAGTTACAAAAAAATGTAGATCTTCTCTTCTAGAAGGGCAGTGTGGCCTTGGAAAAAATACAAGATTAAAAACTTGGCAGATTTTTATTTTTTAATTTACAGTTCAATATGAAGCATTTAGTTGGATGTTTTGTATCAGCACATCTTTCTCTCCTGTTGTTAGGTATTTTGCCAATATTATGTCTAATGAGTCCCTATGAATTTTATGTACTTCATGAGGGAAGGGGTGAATTCTTCACTGCCTGCTGTCTTCACGTGGAATTATTTCTAGTGGAAAGTAAACTATAATAAAGTGTAAATTCTTGTTCCACAATGATCCCCTCTCTCATGTTAAATCAGAACGAGCTGAGATAGTAGAGCAAGCACCTCTGCCTAAACAGCAAAACAGGCAGTATTTACTGCAATGCTTGCCATGTCTGAACCATGAGTAGCTTTAGCTTCACAGTGGTGTAAAATAGATCTGTTAACTGAAATAGTTCTGCTACAAGAAGAAAAAGAAATAAGACTCTTAACTGGCAAGGTGCATGTTGCCATTACCAAAGACTTGGTCATTTTCAGGTACTGACTGTTAAAAAATGAGTGAAAGTAGGTGGTAGGATCCCTGTACAGAGTTRACTTGTTCTGGGTCCTTGGGCTACCAAAGTGGGAAATGAGATGAGAGTAGCAAAGATCAGTCTGCATCAGAATTGTAACGTGAAAGAGTGGCTGCTCTACAGGAGCTCTCAGACGGGATTTGATATCCCCTACAGCTGTGACCCAGGCCTGCTGCGCAGACCTGAGCTTCAGCCAAGACACCCATGTCTGACAAAGACCCAGCAGAGCAGCTGGATCTCAGGCTAACTTAGGTGTAGTGAGGGTGAATTGCGAAGGTGCAAGCAGCTAAAATCCAGCCCTACCTAATTTTGAAAAGCTAAAGATGCTGGTGTAGCAGATGGCAAGAAAAAGTAGTATATGTTTACTGCTTACTGTGAGAGAACTGCTGTCCTTCCCCYGTGTCTCACATGCAGAAGGGTTTTGGAAGATGCTTAGAATCATCCCTGCCATGAGACAGTCTGCAGTATTCTTTATTTCTTTAAAAGAGGTTTTATTCCAAAGTCCTGAGAAATAAAAGCCTGGCACAGAAAATGAGCTCACTGTTTCGTAGTAATGTCAGACATTAACTTCCAAATAAATACTTCTGGGTTTCTCATTGGATTTTGGGAAATAATGGGAATTTMAAGCGAGACAGTATTTTGGCTGCTTCAGAAGCCCTTTTCTGTGTTTAATACAAGCTATTCTTTCCATTTTCAGGTTTGTATCCTTATACAGAGGACCATGTCATACATACAAAGTACAAAGGCTCAGTGAGTCAACATCATACAAATTTTGTATTCAGGCATGTAATGAAGCTGGTGAAGGACCCCTTTCTCAAGAATACACTTTCACTACTCCCAAATCTGTTCCAGCTGCCTTGAAAGGTGAAGATTTCTCTTTTTCAGGGAGTGGGGAGAAGCTGGTGGGTGGTGGTGGTGATGGTATTGTATTCCTGAGAGGCATTTAGAGTGCTCAGTCCTTTGCAGGTGTGGGCATGGTAGGGAAACACTCCTTTAATGCAACAGACGAGCCTAAAACGTTTGTCCCAAAAATGAGAGACTCTGGTTTTATGCCTTCTTTAGCATAAGAAGGTTTGTACTTTGCTTTCTGAGTGTGTGTGACCAGACTGTTAATTTGAGATGAGGCTTTATTAGCATGTTTAGAATAATTTTAAGCAGAGCAGCTTTTTTATTATTATTATTACCCATTTRCAACCATCACATTTTTCTTGCTTTCTGTTGGAGGAAACCTAAACTCTATGAAAGCAAGAGTCCTATGTATTGTTAATTCTTGTCCCAAAAAATGTTGATAGGCAGAACCCGTTTGAATCCAAGTCTTCTGTTTCTGTGTCTGAGACAAAAATAGCACATAGAATACAGGTTTTTACAAGTCATTAGAAAAGTGTTAAGTAATAGAGAAAACAGAGCTAGCTGTGTTTTGTGTTTTGTTTCCTTCAGCACCAAGGATAGAGAGAATAAATGATCACACTTGTGAAATCACATGGGAGGTTTTGCAGCCCATGAAAGGTGATCCAGTCATCTACTGCCTTCAGGTCATGGTGGGAAAAGACTCAGAATTCAAACAGGTATGAGGTGTTTAAGTTACTGTATGTTTCTTTTGATTGCTTTTGATAGTTAATTCAGATTAAAGATTGTGTTCCAGTATGTTCTTAATTACCCGTGTTCACTTTTTGTTACTAAATACTCTAAGGTAGTATCTTCCAAAACCATTTTCCCATAGAGGGAAGAGATTTAACTGTAGAAAGTTGAGGTCACTGTGGATTATTCTGATGTTTGCAAAATACTGTGTTTACTTCTTAACACCTTAAGYGGTGAGCCAGTTGTCCACTAATGGGAAGAATTGAAAAAGGGAAACATCCACTGAGTGATACAGAATCGAAGTTTATGAGAGAGAGAACAGTGCTCTGTTTGCACTAAAAGCTGTTTGAGGACAGTCAACAATAGTTTAAAAGGTTTGGTGGCATCTATGGCATATGAAAAGCATTTTTATGCAGAGACCTGTTGATAGGACAGTCCCCCCCTTAGCAGTGTAGAAATTCAGGTGCAGAAACTTCTTAATATAGTTCAGTCTTTAGTTTCTTACCGGAGGACCATCTCTGTAGTAAGGTATGCTATAACCACTGAGGCAGCACAGTTGAAAGTGTTTCAATTTCAAGTTTGTTTATCTAAAGGTGCAGTTTGAAATACCAAATTACAAATTAGTTGACATTTAAAAGAGGATGAGCAGTTCTGATTTAGCTTCTCTRTAAACTGCTTGATAATTGACATGAAATTAGGCTTGTAAACTCCGTTCCACACTATTAAGCAAGCAGATTTTCTTCCAGAAAGGAAGCACAATTAATTCTGAGATACTSTAATTTTATTATAGGCCAATATTAAGGTTTACTATTACTTAATATTTGCATAAATCATAATTTCTAGTGTAGCAYTATGTATATTATGTTAAATTTTTCAGTACAAGATGAATGGCAATCCAAGGTTTGTTACCTTGCAATGTAAATACTCTTTATTGCAACTTTAATGCTGTAGGTGCAACATTAAATACCTAAGTAGGCTGGGGTCACTGTACTTGCTTCTAGCTAGGGACTCRGACCAAGCTTTGATTAGCAACGTGCATTGCCAGATGAGCTGGGCAAGAAAATAAAGGCTACGATTTAAGCTTGGATATAACAAATCTGAATGAAGTGCATGATGCCTTATGCCTCTCTGAAACAGTTTAGTGYGTTAACTTAAAATAAAATGAGAAGACACCATGGAAACAGCCTTAAAGATACTAAAGATGGTGAGAACTTTCTTTGTGGACAAAAAGTGAAGTGTGTCATTAAGGTAGAGCACGGGCTTCTTACTACTATTTCTCTGTCAAAACTGATGGCTCTTTTCCTCCCTGATCTGCCAACTGAGTTGCTCATATCATTCTTCCATATGCGCTTCAGAAAAAATAAGTTATTAATCCTTTTGAGCTTTGTCAACCAGGCTCTTTCTAACTGAAATGCTTTAGGAAGCAATCATAGAAATACCCCCATTAAGCAAATTTGAAGGGAGATTTAACTTCTGGCAAGGCATCGAGGACAAGCAGCTAAGGATAGTAACCAGTGCCAGCTGGCACAGCTGTCGCTGGAGTAGGAGGTACGGTACAAATTAGCAGAATTTTATGGAAGCTGCACTTCCGGTGAACTGCCCTGTGTCTGTTTGGGAACAGTCTCCAAGATGAGGAAAATCTTATTGCAGGAGTCTCCARGTTTTAGATTTTAGGAACACTCAGCTGCCCCCCTGTTGGGAGGACTTTTCAAGCCCCTTAGCAACCAGGCRCAGCAGTAGCTCTTCACAGAACAAAATCAGAGCAGATTTCCTGCTTCCTTGATTAAACAGTTGGTATTTTCTGCTTGTGAAATACTGTCTGACATTACAGGAAAAAACCTCCAGATGACCTGTGTTAGTTTTGTGTCTTATTACCAATTAAAGAAATCAAGATAACAGAACGGAAAACRAGGAAGGTGTTTGAAAAGAGAAGTCAAACTGTACCATGCTGCCCATGTGACAGCTTAATTCCTGCAGATAAATCTACAAACAGAAAATTGTCCCCATCTGGGRTTTCATTAGCTTTAAAAGGACCAGGAATAACATGACAGCAAATAAATTCATTTGAGAAACCAGCATTTGGTTTTCACTGACTTAGGCACTTGATGCTGAAGAGATGTGAACTGAACTTGAGAGATGASTCCACATGTTTGTCAGCGAATGGAGAAACCCATGGAGAACAGCCTAATAAAGTACTTTTTATCTGTCTCTCRGGAGCTGCTGAAGTTAAGAATCATAAAAAGGACTCCTTGAGTGTTTTTTGATGCAATGTCTGTTGGGGCAAATGACAAAACTTTTTTAAATGCACAGTATCTCAACTACAGCAGAGGTTGGATTGATTGATATTAATGAATGAAGTAGTTTGATACTGAGTTGATCACCTAAAATCCTGAAATGTACTATTTACATTTTAAGCTGTCACTAAAAACACCTTAACGCTGGGGCTTTTCAAAAAGTTTATTTGCTGTGTGCTCATCGTGGAGTAAAAGAATAAGTAGTGCTACTAACTATGTCACAAAAAAAGGGGGGGGGAGACTTTTTATCTGGCGTATGTGTGTGCACCTTAGAACTGTTCATCCATTTTTCTGCTGAATCATACTTTTTCACAATACCCTTCACCATAAACAACGACATAGTGATTGAYGGATGGATGGATGGATGTGTTTATGTATGGCATTTTTACTTAATACATCCTGTTTTTTCTTCACTGATAGATTTATAAAGGTCCTGACTGGTCATTCCGATACACRGGCCTCCAGCTGAACTGTGAATACCGTTTTCGTGCATGTGCCATTCGACAGTGCCAAGAGACAGCAGGTCATCAGGACCTGGTGGGCCCCTACAGTGCACCAGTACTATTCATCTCTCAGAGGACTGAACCACCGGCGAGCACCAACAAGGACACTGTGCAAACCACAAGGACACAGTGGTCGCAGAGCGACCAAGTGTGTGCTGCTGTCATCCTTGCACTTTTTGCTATCTTTTCCATTCTGATTGCTGTTATCATTCAGTACTTTGTAATAAAGTGAAGAAAACAGATTTATTTTAGAATGCTGCCCATTACATTTTATTTTCTCATAATAGAAAAATAATTCTGTTCTCTTGCTTTTATGAAAACAGGCATTTAGCACCGGCATTGGGACTGTCGCAAACCTTTTCAGCCACTTTAAAATGCTTCCTGGTAGGTATAGGCTGACACATGTTATTACAATGCAAGTCACAGAAATACAATCCTTTCTTTAGTATGCCTTCTTGCAGTACAAACTTTATATGGGGCAAGCAGTGTTTAATTAAAAGGGTTTGACCAGTAAACACAAGCGTAAAAACAGTTTCCAGGCCCACACCTTCAAGGGTTACTTCCGTAACAGGGAAGAATGTGTAGAATGCATTTAAAACTTATGCTAACAAACTTGTGCTGTATACAATATTAATCTGATGCTGTGAAAGCAATTTAGCGCTGTATTTCTACCTCCTCATTTGTCTTAATTATTTGGGAAGCAGGATTCTGAAGAAAAATAGAAGGGGCTTTTCTCAGGCAGCAAATAATAAACTGGATGGAAGAGTATGCATGAAAGAAGCTTCTTATCTGATAAATGTGGAGTTCTTCACTGCAAGTAGATATGTTTGAAAGACTGCAAGGGGATGGCACAAGTGGTTTATCTTGCCCCCAAGATTTGATGTTTACTCATAAAAATGCCTCTTTAACTTCTTACAAAAACAGAAGGGAGAGTGTGAGAGAACTTTTTAGATTTATTATTTGAATTAAACTCATTTCTGAAGCTGAACTTTGATTGGATGCAGTTAATAGAGATGTCTGTGCCCTCTCAATTTGGCTAGATACAGATATTCTTGAGATAAAATTCATTATCAAATTTTTGCTGTTACCCCCAACATTCACTTGCCATATCCACCAGAATCGAGTACTGCCTTTTTTTCCTCTCTTTTTTCCTTTCTCTTTTTTTTTTTTTTTTTTTTTTTTTTTTTTTCCCTCCTTTTGGGCACCAAATCGGAAGACGAAGTGTAGTAATTTGCACCGGAAAACTTAAAGCTGCTTTTTCTTGAGATCCTAATGTTTAATGTAATGTCTCTTTGGATACTGTACCAAATTGTTGATTGCATGTAGTTAATGTTGCATTAGAGCACTTTGCAATTGCATAACTCATCAACGTTTTGTGAGCTTGCATTTGTGAGTTCTTGAATGACCAGACTGAATTTTCTCTAGCATCCCATTGAACATCTTGCTAGATGTCAATGACTGCCAGTGACACAAAGCTTGTAGTGAAACTATCTTTAAAAAAAAATCCTTGTCTCATCACACTTATGTTATTTGTTATACACTCTGTAATTAGCTATTTTAATTTATTTGAGTTACGAGATAGTGGATCATTAATGACTTCTAGTTGTGTTGAGTTTAGCATTTTCAATGGTATTAAACACTTCTGTCAGTCTTAATAAAAAAGGAACCTCTGTCTTGTGCTTTGAAGATCTCTGAAGACTTTCTTATATTAGAACGGGCATGTATTGTAGTTGTTTATACGTCCAATGATCTGTGCTGTAGAATAATGTTGCTGAGTTTTGTTTTAAAAAAGAAACGGAGAAGAACTTGGCCTCCAAGTGGCAAGACTGATCTGTCTTTAAAATGTACTGTATGTTTACATTTTATTTCAAATTTGTCATTTTTATGTATAGGCTGATATACCTTCCCGTCGAATACCGTGACAACAGGTGTTTTCTAGAGCCTTCTTAAAAGTGCCATGTTTGGCAGTGCAAATGAGGTTGCGTGTAATAGCCCAGAGATTTCTTACGGTTGAATGTCTAAAACAGTAAGATTTGTTACTACAGTTAATCTGCAGTGACTTATGTTTTTCATAGTAAAATTCAAATGAACTCCTATTTTTGATAGTCATTTAATAGTGTATTTGCCATTTGAGCCTCAGTGCGTATTACTGCATTGAAGACAGTTTTTAATGTAATCTTAATTTTACCTCATATACTGTACATTCCAAAAAAAAGAAGAAAAAAAAAGCAAACAAACTCTAAACTTTTTAAAAACGTTATAGATACACTACCAAACATATCACTTTGCAATTGTAAAATGTTGGACTTCATGAAGACGAAAATGTATAGTCTCCTAGAAGAAAAGAATACGTAAAACTATGTAGCAAAGTATCTTTAAAATCTGTGGAAAAATAAAAGTATCATTCTTTTTTTTTTTGCTGGTTGTTCATGGTGTTGGGAGGCTGGGGCGCGCGGGGTGGTGAGCGGGGTGCCCGGTTCTGCAGACCCTCCGGATACCGGGTGGGTGCCGGTCCCGTGGGTGCTGGTGCTGCCGGCGTGGGCGCCTGGAGCAGCCGTGCTGCTCGCTGCACGCGTTGAGATTTTTTTTTTTTTTTCCTTTTAGTCTTCGCGGGCAGCGCCGGAGGCGAGGAGGCCCTTGGTCCCCTGTAACTTCAGAGTTGCTTCTTTGTGTGCTGAGAAATGGCGTGCACCGAAATGCTGCTTGCTCRCGTACAGCGCTGTAGTTTTTTGGTTCATTTTCCATATTGACTAGCTCATGAAACTCATGTTGAGAATCCTGGAAGTTAGCGAGTTCAAGTGGCTTTAAAGTGTGACTAATTGAAAAAAAATTAAATCCATTAATAAACATGATAAAAAAATAGGGTATTTTATTTCTTTGTTTGCCACGCAGGAGAGCTCTTTTCCCAGGGATATAAATCAGTTCCCAGGAATACAGTAGGAGTAGCACAAAGGGAAGAAATTAAAAAACCCAGAGAACCCATTTTGGTAGCTCCCTTGAGGAAGGTCCTTAAATGGGACTTAAATTGGTGTGAGTATGAGGTTTTCCGGCAGAAACGCACACATCCAAAATTTCTTCAGAGGACTTTGGAGTGGACTGATACTGCTCATCTCAAGGGAGCCAGTGGCACCATGTGTGAGATGAATTTCAGGCGTTGCCTTGCTTTGGCTAGATGACTTTTCTAAGCTCCGAGAAACATGACGGATCCTCCCGGCAGGATTTGTTTACGTGCATGAGCGGCTGAATAATTAAAAATAYGGATGCAATGATTTATTTCATAGGAACTGTTGCTGAGAAATATGTTACCCCAWAGTCATCCCTGATTTAAGTGTTCCTCGCCTGCTCCTGTTAGCGTTGCCGTTGTGAGAATATTGGTACGTAGTGTGCATTTGAAAGGTATCACGCTAAAACGCACAACAAGAACAGCTGTACTGACTCAGGCTAAAAAGATCTACGTGGGCAAGTGTACGGCGGCGATGGCAGTTGTCTCGGGATGCGTGTAAGAGACTCCGCTTTGGTGGAAGAAAATCCAGTGGACTCACCGAGCGGCAGGTCTTTACACCAGCAACCGCCACGCTGCAACAGCGCGAACTCAACATGACCTTGAAGGACGGAGGTTCCCGCTAGTAAAGTAAGCGCCCTCCGACGGCATCTTCTCCAGYGATAGAGAACAGCTCTGTGCGAGGACCAGACCCGCACTGGGCTCCCGCAGAAACACCCCCTCTGATTTTGATTTTGACTTCTACTTTCTTATCAGATATATGAAATTACACATGTTGTAGAGGGAAATTTTTGTTGCGGCTGATCTTATTATATAGATGTTACACCGATGTTAGAGTYGGTTGCGTTTCTCCCAGCTAACTTAGCTCTCGGAGTTTAGCTGAAGATTTTCCCTGTTGCCTTCTTTGGATTTAGCTAATAGTTGGACTCGCTGCTCTGCCCATTTCCACGGCATTTCCACTGCGGTCTGCAGAAAGGGCTTTGGCTGTCGCTGAAGATGCTGGCGGCTGCACGGAGGCGAGCGCGAGCCCGAGGACCGAGTACGCGGCCACCTTCGGAGGCTGCGTCCCGGGGCGCTTCCCTTCTGCGGTACGGCCAGAGAAAGGGGGACGTTTGTCAGCRCTTGTGGTGTTTTATAACTCTCGGCATTTTGCAATACTTGGTCTTTTGTTCAAGAGTGGGTAGGGACTGTAAAACAGTGAGAACGACGACGTGTAACTCCTGGGAGGTACCGTGATAGAAAAGCCTGGAGTAAACTACCCAGAAAGCCGCGGTGTCACCTTGGTACATGTTGTTGGTTGCGTCTGTGTTCTCCACAGTCCATATATTTTCTAGCAGTCAGAACGCCAAGGGCTGCAGAGCAGCGTGGAGTTCCAGGGAGAGGTTCTGCTCGGGCTCAGCAGCGGGGGAAAAATCCTCCCAGAGAGGCTTTGCCGTTTTAAAAGAGTTTTCTTACAGGCAGTGTTTTACAAACCACGAGGTCCTAATCTTGCAAGGAGCCGGAGGCAAAAGAACCAGCCCCTCCCCTGGCCATCCCTGGAAGAAGGGAGGGGGGTAYGTTTTAGCACCTAGTTGTGCAGTCGTGGCTGGGAGTTTCCCGGASAGCTTCACTAACTCGTCCCCAGGAAAGCGCTGGTGTTACGTTGTGCGTTGCGCGTGCGAGTGACGCGGGGAGTTAACCAAGTTAGCTCCCCATCCCCTASCCTACCGGGCTGCTCCCAGGACTTACCGCGACACAGTGCTGCGTTCCCCACCGCAAAACAACTTGCTAATGGTGCTCCAAAGCTTTCAAGCACAGACTTAAACTCTACAATTTAGGAAGGAGCACTTGCTGTTAGGAAGAGCAGTAAGAAGTTACAGGTTCGTTTCCTCCAGAGAGCCACAGCGTTTTACCTGTGCATCTTACCTATTACCTTCCTGGCGATAGCGATATCGGTATGGACCAAAAGCGAAGAAGCAGGAGTGTGTTTACATCAGCACCATTGGCGGTATGGCTGCCCTTCGTTATCTTTTGACTTTTGTTAACTAAAATTATTGTGGTTCAGACCAAGTAACATTCATGCGTGGTCTATGCAGGACTTACTGCAGTGACGTTTGCTGACGTGCTAAGGCAAGATCCAGTTTAGAGATCTCGGGATGGCAAAGTAGAACCCAAATCTTCTCCAGGCCTCAAAGATTTGACCAAACTCAAATCTTGTTTAATAAATTGTGTTTAATAGTCCATAGCTCTGGGTCACTAAAGTAAAAAAGAAAAGACAGAAAAAGCCATAGCTCACTGCCTGTATATTAAGTATTCTTCTTGTATCAGCTTCGTTCCAGGGGAGAGCAGTCTGTATGTTTTGGGTATGGGTTTGGTCACACAGCCTCTTCTGAGTGCTGGTGATCCACTAGTAACAGCTTTTCCTTTACTTCTAGCTACTAAAATTGCACTGGAGAGGGGGTTAAATACTTCCCTGAYGGAGATTTCCACCTAAGCACTTGTGCCTCAGTGCCGCAGGCGTGAGGCACAGGCAGGAGGAGGAAGGGAAGTGCTCCTGTGAGACGCTGGAGTTAAGAGGGAGATGGGCTGGTGCAGCTGCCCCGGTTTTGTGGGGCGCACTCCCTAGGGCAGAGAGCGCTGGCAGCTCTCTGCTGGCAAAGCGCTTTCGGTGTTGGAGGTGCCGCCGTGCCAAGGCGCCTTGCGGCTGGGATCCTKCCCCGCTGCCCGGGGACGGCCGCTCGCAAGCGCCGTGGAGGCTGCCGGGCCTCTGCGAGGAGCTTCGGCCTTCTCTGAGATGTTGCGCTGCTCCTGCTCAGTCTCAGATGTCACAGCAAAAAGCTTCTGCTCCCTGCGGTGGACCCCATGCAGCACGAAAATGTTCTGATTTGCCAGGAAAATCATTTGTATCCCAGTTACAAAGTTTTTTGCAAGTGTAGTAGAGTAACATATGCATCAAACCACATTGGTGAGCTGGTAACGTCCTTTAATTAATGCGGTGTCCCAATGAAAACAAATATTTAGGAAATAAATGGAGTTTGGAGATTTTTTTTCCAGAAATACCAGGCCTGGTATCACTACCTATGGCAGTCTCCATTTAGTTGTACAAGGAGTGAAGCTGGAAATAAAGTTAAAAATATAATACTGTGTTATTTACCTCTAGGAACTGCACTTCCAGTTGTGGCTATATTATCTTTAAAAAAGTATTTTCAGAAGAAGCTTTGGCACAGACAAAGACGTAGGGAAAATGGGTTAGAAAGGCAGAAAAACTTCCCTGTGTAGAATGAGAGAGATGGTGATGATAAATTAAAACAGAAAGCAAAAATGTGCGGGAATGTGGTAGAAGTGCACAGACAACTGTAAAAAGAAAGCACATCAAGGTACTCACTCCATTTTTCGTACATCTTAAAAGAACATTAGGTTACGTTGTAAAGGACAAGAAGGAAAATTGGTGATTTTTACACAGCCTACGAATGGGCCTGGAGACTTGGCAAAGAATGTGGTTGTACCTATGAAGGCATTAAAACAAAAATTAACCAGCTGAACTTTGAAAAGGGTCTAAAACCACTCATTCTTAAACATACACACAAGTTTTCCGTAGCAGACTGRAAGACAAGCTCTCCCTTGAACGGTTATCTCCAAATTACCGTCGCCAAAGGCAACAGCTCGGGTCCCCGGCAGCCTGGGAAGTGAGGAGGGGCTGGCAGCTCGCCAGGTCCGTGGGCTCCGGGGTGGCCGGAGCCACCGCTCCGGCTCCGAGACCATAACCCCGTAAGGCGAGTAACGCTCGCGCCGGGCCTGACGCCTGCTGAGGCCCACCACAGACTTCCACAAGTTTCGATCAAGCTCTTAGTTATTGAAAAAAAGGAATGAAGGCCTGGGAAAAGACACCCGAAAATCCATGGAGACACCTTCTTTGGGAGGGAAGGTCCATCTAGGAAATCTTACTAGTTTGATACAAACCTATAAGGAAAGCTTTACAGTCTAAGCAATTACGACAGAAAGGAATTATGTCATTGATCAGCGGATTTATTACTGAGAGATTTATTTGTGGTTGCTTTGGAGCACAGCCCTCCCATAAGCCTGCTCTGAAGACCCTTGTAATTGCATGACAAATTTATGAGTCTCTGTTTTCAATTTAGTAGTTTGTTACTTTTTTTTAGGCTGCCCCTTTAAGCAGTCATGAACAAAGCTGCTGAAGTTATTGGGAAAAATATGTCTGCACACTCCGTCAGCTTCAGTTAAGTGAGCTTATTGATAAAATGGAGATTATTTCCCACAACAGTCAAGCTTTCTCATATCTATAATCCCAGCGTATCAGAAACCAGGCAAGCAGCAGCCACGGCC
The DNA here is from genome assembly GCF_003343005.1 of Rhea americana. Lineage (NCBI taxonomy): Eukaryota > Metazoa > Chordata > Aves > Rheiformes > Rheidae > Rhea > Rhea americana. The sequence continues at coordinate 1,884,573 of NW_028187144.1, read as the reverse complement.
AAGGGGACCATTGGGAAGCAGTTCCACCCCCAACACTTGTCTTCTTTTCAAGCTATCTGATTTACATACTAATCGAGCAGCTGCGTATGGGCGATATGACCCCACAATAAACTCACAATACCATATTCCCTTGGTTTAACCCAACTTGATTTGCACTTGCAGCATGAGAACACTAAATAACTGCTTTACCTAACATTACTCTAAAATAYGTATTGGACTATCTTAGACAATAGGTATTAGTTATATATTCTAAACATACAATTTCTATTCTAAAATAAAAGTTGTGGAAATCTAGTCATTTCTTACTGTAGGAACTAATATTCTTCTTTCTGTTTAATCAGATAGTCTAATCTGATGCCCCATAAGGGAGCCAAAGTGCACTTGTAGTAAGTTGACACTTCAAGGTTATTGCCTCATTTCCCAACTAGCAAAATACTGTTATTCATGTGAATGATAAATCACTGTTTTCCTCTAGACTCACCAGGAAAGACCTCTGCCTAACAAACCCTTTTATTTATATACACGCATATATGCATGTGTACATATAGTTTACTCAGTTTTAACTGAGGTTCTTTCTTTTTGGATTGGAAACAAATAGTGTTTCTGAAATTTCTTCATTTATTTTGTTTTATTACAAGAAGACAAAGAAATTCTTTCTTCCTTTCTCCTGTCTCTTTGGAAGTCATGTGAATCGGGCAAAGAATATTTGTTCCAAGGGCATCTTCTGCAGAGTTAAAGCTTTTATGTGTCGGCTACCAAGCGACGCTCTTCCAAAAAGGAATTGCCAGGAACAGGCTAGGCAGCACCAAATTCACTGGATCCTCAGAGCAAAAATCATGACGTGGTTGGTGGAAGAGCTGGGGGGGGGGTGTAGCAGCGGGGCAGCACAGAGTCGCAGACACGTCTGGGCCGTGTGCGTCAGGCTGTTACTCAACTTTCTGGACAAACTTGCCTCCCGAGCTCTTCTGGCTAAGTGAGTTTCATGAAGGCCGCGACAGATCCAGAAGACTTAGCACCTGCCAGCTCTTTCAGCAGGGACATCTGTACACTGCAGAGCTGTGCGATGCTTCTGCACCAAATAGCTCTGAAAAGGTTGCAAACAATTCCAGGAAGCCTTCGAAAGGAGCAGTGAAAAATGGCCCAGCTTCTGCTTCTGTTATAAATCAACAAAAGAAGCGGTGACAGGACTGGAGCAGAGGGAGACACGGGGCCCAACAAGCACGTACATCCTATGCAACAAATTTTGCCCATCATAACAATCACACTGGTTCCCTAACTTGAATTTAACTCTGCTTTTGTCTGTGCTTGGCAAATACATCCCAAATGCAGGCTCTATTTTGACCCTGGGAAAGCAGAGGCCATCCACCACGGAAGCAGAGGAATCCGGAGGGAGGCTGAGCTTCACTCTCCCCTGAAGCAACTGAGCCCAGTAAAAGGGAACATTTCTAGCTGACAGCAAGCCAGGCAGCGTTCCCAGCACTGGAAGTCATTTATCCGTGTAGGCTTTACCTCTTTGCACTTCTTCATTTCCGCAGACTTCAGCCGAGTCTGCCGGACTGACCTGGACAAGCAGAATCCATGTAAAGGAATGATCTCACCCCAAATCCCCCAGCAGCCTTTTCCACCAGAACAAGCCCCTTTGATTATCATAGCACCAGCGACCACTTCTGCAAGGTGAGGGCAGGAGGCCAGGCTGCTCTGTGGTCAGCCACCAAGGAGGACAGAGGGGGAAGAGAGGCACTGGGAGCTGAAAATGAATTTTTTTACATTCCTAGATGGAATGACTCCTGTTCACTGTCACAGGTCTCCAGCACTAGTGCCCTCAGACCTCACGCGTTGTATCCATGCACGTGAAACCATGCTACTGTATTGTCATGAGATCCCCCTGGGCTGCCTCAGTGAAATTCTTCTTCACCCCTTATGTCCTAAATAAGCCCCTAAGAGCCCACACACTGGGCTGTGACCTTTTACCAAACTACAACTCCCCAGCCCATCTTCTCAGTGGTCTCAGGGCCTCCTTAACCACAAGCAAACTAACCTGGTACTTGGTCTTGCCCCAAGCATGTGAGGAAGATGCAGAAAGAAGCCAGGCCACAAGGAGAGCAGGGTCCACCAGGCATTCGTCCCAGTCTCCTGTCATAGGAGTCTCACCGAGAGGTGAGACTACAGAGACTGGGATCCRGAGTGCTGCTCCCACATCTTGAGATGGGCTGTTTTACCCATCTCTGGGAAGTTACCGTGTTTTCTGCCTGATAAAGGTACAGGAAGGGCAGACCAAATACAGTAAAGCTTGCTCCTTTCCATGCTACTGCACTTGGTGCTAAGGGAGATCCCTCCTGCAGACCATGAGAATGGGGAAGGAAGCAGAGGAGGGTGATGGCAGTTGCCTGTAAACGCAGCCCTGACCAAGGCAAGCCTGGGAAAATGGCCAAGGGAGACCTTGAAGAGCAGCAGCTCTCGTGAAACAGAACTCCTCTACTGCGCAGAAGAGACCCATACCACCCTGTTTCTTCYTCTCGTGCTCTATCTCTTCTTTACGTATTTACTCCTTACCAGCTGATTTGGTCTTCAGAGTCCATTTTGCAGTTGTTGGTGAGCAACAACAGCTGTCCTCAACAGCTTGTAGCAGTTAGAATCTTCATTTTCATTTCATTTTCTTCCCTTTCAGACATTTCTGGAGGGAGGAAGGCAGGTGTCACAGAGACAGGGTAGACAATAAAACACAGGTTGGGCTGGGGGGCCTCCAACGGGTGCATGCAGCTGGGGATGTGCATTTGGGACATGGCTATGGGGGACCCCCGTACACCCTTCCTGGGAAACCTGCAGGCATGACCACCTCTTTGAAATGCCTGTGCACCAGTGCACGCAGCATGGGGAACAAACAGGAGGAGCTGGAGATCTGTGTGCGGTCGCAGGGCCATGATYTCGTTGCAGTCATGGAGACATGGTGGGATAGCTCACATGACTGGAATGCTGCCAGGGATGGCTGTGTGCTTTTTAGGAGAGACAGGCCAGGAAGGCRAGGTGGTGGAGTTGCTCTGTATGTGAAACAGCAACTGGAATGCATTGACCTCTGCCTAGGCGAGGAGGAGGAGAAGGCAGTCAAGAGCCTTTATGGGTAAAGATCAAAGGGCAGGCTAACACAGGGGCACACTGTTGTGGGTGTCTACTACAGGCCACCTGACCAGGAAGAGAAAGTTCATGAGGCCTTCTGCAGACAGCTGGAAGCAGCCTCAAGATCACAGGCCCTGGTTCTCCTGGGGGACTTCCACCACCCTGACATCTGCTGGAAGGACTACACAGCAAGGCACAAGCAGTCCAAGAGGCTCCTGCATGCATTGATGATAACTTCTGGACACAGGTGGTGGAGGAGCCTATGAGGAAGGGTGTCCTGCTGGACCTTGTCCTTACCAACAGAGAGGGACTGGTTGGAGATGTGAAAGTTGGGGGCAGCCTTGGCTGCAGTGACCACAAGATGGTGGAGTTCAGGATCCAGCAGGAAAGAAGTAAGGCAACAAGYGGGATTGCAACCCTGGACTTCAGGAGAGTGGACTTGGGGATCTTCAGAGACCTACTTGGTGGAGTCTCATGGGTTAAGGCCCTAGAAGGAAGGGGGGGTCCAGGAGAGCTGGCTACTATTCAAACATCACTTCCTCCAAGCTCAAGAGCGGTGCATCCCYATGAGTAACAAGTGCAGCAAAGGGGGCAGGAGACCTGCATGGGGGAGCAAGGAGCTCTTGGCCAAATTCAGACAGAAGAAGAAAATACACAGAATGTGGAAGAGGGGACAGGCTACTTGGGAGAATTACAGGAATGCAGTCAGAGCATGTAGAGATGCTGCAAGGAAGGCCAAGGCCCAGTTGGAATTGAGTCTGGCAAGGGATGTCAAGGACAACAGGAAGGGCTTCTTCAAATACATCAGCAGCAAGAGGAGGACTAGGGAAAATGTGGGCCCGCTACTGAATGGGGCGGGGGCCCTGGTGACAAGGACTACAGAGAAGGCAGAATTACTGAAYGCCTCCTTTGCTTCAGTCTTCACTGCTAAGGGCAGCCCTCAAGAATCCCAGAACCTGGATGTGAGGGAGAAAGTCTGGAGAAGGGAAGACTTTCCTTTGGTTGAGGAGGATAGGATTAGAGATCTTCTGGGCAGGCTGGACATTCACAAATCCATGCGCCCAGATGGGATGCACCCACGGGTCCTGAGGGAGCTGGCAGATGTTATTGCCAAGCTGCTCTCCATCATCTTTGAAAGGTCCTGGAGACCTGGAGAGGTGCCTGAGGACTGGAAGAAAGCCAGTGTCACTCCAGTCTTCAAGAAGGGCAAGAAGGAGGACCCAGGCAACTACAGGCTGGTCAGCCTCACCTCCATCCCTGCAAAGGTGATGGAAAGCTCATTCTGGATGTCATCTCCAGACATATGGAGGACAAGAAGGTGATCAGGAGTAGCCAGCATGGATTCACCAAGGGGAAATCCTGCCTAACCAACCTGATAGCCTTCTGGGATGGAATGACTGTCTGGGCAGATGAGGGCAGAGCAGTTTTGTATCTTGACTTCAGCAAGGCTTTTGACACTGTCTCCCATAACATCCTCCTAGAGAAGCTCAGGAAGTCTGAGTTAGATGAGTGGACGGTGAAGTGGATTGAGAACTGGCTGAAAGACAGAGCTCAGAGGGTTGTCCTCAGTGGCGTGGAGTCTAGTTGAAGGTCTATGGCTACTGGCGTCCCCCAGGGCTCAGTACTGGGTCCCATCCTGTTCAACATTTTCATCCATGACCTGGAGGAGGGGACAGAGTGCCTCCTCAGCAAGTTTGCTGATGATATCAAGCTGGGAGGAGTGGCTGACACACCTGAGGGCTGGGCTGCCATTCAGAGAGACCTGGACAGGCTGGAGAGCTGGGCGAAGAGGAACCTCCCGAGGTTCAACAAGGGTAAGTGCCCCTCCTGCCCCTTTTGCTGCACTTCTTTCTCCTTGCAATGCACCACTCTTGAGCTTGGAGGAAGTGATGCTTGAATACTAGCCAGCTCTCCTGGACCCCCCCTTCCTTCTAGGGCTTTAACCTATGAGATTCCTCCAAGTAGAGGAATCCAAAGTCTGCTCTCCTGAAGTCCAGGTTTGCAATCCTGCTTATTGCCTTACTTCTTTTCTGCAGGATCCTGAACTCCACTATCTCATGTTCACTGCAGCCAAGGGTGCCCCCAACATTCACCCCTCCAACCAGTCCTTCTTTGTTGGTTAGGACAAGGTCCAGCAGGACATCTTTCCTCGTAATCTCCCACACCACCTGAAGGAATCCAAAAATAAAAAACAGAGTAAATAGAATTCATAACTGGCCCAAACTTCACACTCTCATCCAGTTTCTAGGCTGATATTGACTTTTTTCAAGACTCACAAAAGATTCAGGATCACTTTAGGTCACATTCTCCAGGAAGCCTTTCAGCCATCAGTAGTTTAATTCTGGATAGCCTAGGACTCAAGCCTGAAACTGTTCAAGATGTGATTTTATACTCACTGAATCTTAGTAGTTATTTTGTTTCTTACACATGACAGCAGTTAATGCATTTATTTCTGCAAATTTAGCCACAGAGAGGCTTCTACATATCCCAACATTTAGGAAGAAGAAACTTAAGTGGCAGAGACATTTAACAGTGCACCACAAAGCTACCATGCAGCTAAAAGAGGCTCTGCACACAAAATGCTGCAAGGCATAGGTGCCTTGGTTTATACAGACCATCAGACCTGGTGGAGCTTATTAATAATTAATAAAATAATTAATAATCAATAAATAATTAACTAATTAAGGCTGATCCCTTCAGGCATCTATGGTGAAAGCTGAGAAAATTGCCAGACCACAAATTCACAATCTATCACAACACTGGAAAGAAAAGCATAGCAGCAGGCAGTCTGGTTCTTGCTCTGGCCACATCGTTTGGAGCTGAGTGGCCTGACAAGGACCCCCCCTTCCTGCCTGGCTGAGCCTTCTGAGCGGGCAGCTCAAGGCTGCTGCGAGGGTAAGCACCACTGAACTCTCCAACCATATTCAAGGCCACTATGTGAGAAAATCAAAACTGTTCCCCAGCTAATGTGGTTTCGAATGTCAACAAAACCCAACCATCATGCCTTTCCCAGAAGCAGGGAGATGAGGCTGCAGATAGAGTTATTTTTTGCATCAGCATGAAGTGGTGTGTCAGTCTTTGGGTTTTTTTCTGCTTTCCTGTCAAGCCTCCACAATACTACACAAATACTGAATTCCTCTCACAGGGGTATATCACCACAGCCCACTAAACCACATCCAACTGAAGTCTGAAGGAGCTAATGTGCATTAAACCTGGCCCTGGAACAAACACCCACAAATATAATTTTCAGGGAGAAATGATTTCCCTAATGACTTGCTGCACTCTTTCCAGGGCAAAAAGTCCAAACTTAGAGGTAAGCACTCCTGAGAAACAGTGATATTSCCTTGCTTTTGTGGCCCAGCTACTACAGAGCAGGGAAGGAGCTGGCCTGAATGCAACCCTACTTCGTGTTACTGGCTATGACACAGATGGAACGGCACCTGCAGATGCAAAAGATCTTCCTCAGAGCAGTCATCATTTTTCATCAGACTTCTCAGGAAGTTAATTGAAAATGAACAAAAAAAAATAAAAAGAAAAGAAAAGAAAACCTGTGCCCTGGAGCAAAATCTCTCATGCTTTGTGAGGCAGGCTCTCGCCAAGGRAAAAAACAAGTGAAGATCCAAATAGCAAACTAGTCAGTGGAAGTTATCACCTCAGCTGTGGAGCAGATTTGCCTGCCAGCGCCCCGTCTATTTTCATTTCTCTTCAGCACTGCCAGGAGATTTGATCTGCAGAAACAAGAAAGCCTGAAGTGCCCAGAGGACGCCGGGTTCCTCCTGAAAGCGTGCTCTTTGAGAAGTATTTCCTAGGAAAGGGCTTGGGCATTTCTTTTTAACAACTGCAACATGCAAGCCGTCCTCTTGGTCCCCTTACAGCAGCCGTTAAGACACACATTTTTAGTGGAGGAAAAGGCCACATTTTCCAAGCTCTCTCCACACGTGACAAGGGCTTGCTCATTTTATTAGYTAGCTTGTCATCACCATAAAAATTCTCCTCGGAAGGACACAGCTTCTGCACCAGAAAATCTGCTTTGGGAAGTATTCCTTGTGCCCTAGAGGAAACGTTTAGTGCAGGTAAGAGGAGAGGTTTCACCCAGGTAACGGCTCTGTTGGGAGAACCCTTGTGTGGAAGCAGCAAGGGGAAGGGACGGGATTTTTCACGCGTTTAGCGACCACAGCTAAATCTAGAAAAACTTTAACTGCAAGAGCAGCCCGAGGAGCCGGGCCGGCAAGGGCCAGGGCCAGGGCCGGCGCCAGCACCCCCGCCCGCCCGCCTGCCTCCGGGTGCGGGCCGGGCAGCCAACATGGACCCGCTGCCGCCTCCCCTCAACGGCCGGCACGCCACGCCCCGTCGCAACAAGCCACGCCCCTCTCCCCACCTCCCGACTGCCTATTGGCCGAAGCGCCCGCCCGTCATCCCCGAGGCCACGCCCCCTGGGGCGGGGCGCGGCCGCCATGGGGGCGGGGCGGGCAGCGGCGGCGGCAGTGGCGGCACCGATGCACGGAGCGGAGGAGGAGGATGAGGAGGAGGTGGCGGTGGCGGCGGCGGCGGTGGGGCCGCGGGTGAGCGCGGCGAGCACGCAGACCGACAGCATGGCCGGTGAGCGCCGCCCCGTGCCCATCGCGGGGGCCCGGCTGGACGGGGCCTGGCCTGGCCCGGCCGCGCTGCTGTGAGGGAGCCGCGGCGCGCGGCGGGAGCGGCCGTTAACGGCTGGCGGGGCCCTGGGGGGGGTGGGGGCCGTCTGCGTGCGTGTCTGGGTCTCTCCGCCTGCCCGTGTGCGTCTGCGTTGCCCAGCTCTGTGTTGTCCTCTCGTGAGGACCTTGATAAGGGCTTCTCCTTCCCGGCGGCCCTTCCCGTTACTGCGTTTTGCATTAGGCGCTCGAGCTCGTTGGAGGCAAGGCAGTAAAGTATCTCCCCTCCTACCCCCCTTCCATTCAGTCTTATTCATAAGGCTTTTTGCTAACCAATATTTGGGTCTGTCAAGATGGTTTCCAGTTTTATAGCTTGTATTTTCAACTGATTAAAATGCTTTCCTTTTGAGGAGTGTCATTACTAACCTTTATAGTAGGGCCCAAGTTTGGCAGAGAGTCACTCTATCACAAAGCTGTGAAGTCCCAAATTAAGCAACTTTTGACACATTTTACACATCCCATTGCTGTTGTCCAAGGGGGGAGTAGTGTGTGCATTCAGGTTGCCCGTGGGCTGTGAGGTACTCAGGCCGCCACAGCAAGGCCACCAGGCGTCTCTCTGAGGTGTAAATGAGGTTTGGTTCTTCCAAGTGCTATGAAAATCCTACTTCCAAGTGAGCAAAGAAGGTGAACTCTGGAAATGATTTCTGTTTTCCTTTTTCAGGTGCTATCTGGCAAGTTAAAATGATGACATTGAGATTCCCTTTTTGGTGGTGTTCAAAGAGTACTGTTATTTTTTCACTTGTAAGATGAGATCTTGCGATTTTTTCAGACTTTGAACTAGGAAGTCCTATACTGCAAGAACATCATAAGTCATGTAGCTGAGCTGCATCCAGATGGGCAATGCCCTGCTCCTTCTTGCCTGCCAGTACAGCAGTAGCAGGATTTTCAGCACTCCAGTACTCACCTTCACACCATACCTTCCCTGGAGTGTGCTTGGAGGAGTAAAATTGTGCATTTGTGCAAGAGTGGGGCTGGGCTGTGCGGAGGAGAGRTGCTGTGAGGATGCGATGCACCTTTTGCATAGTTTTGCTATTAGCAGCAAAAATCTAAGAGCCTAATTCTTTCTCTTCCCTGATCTTCTGCACTTGCTTTTAAATTCAGTGGGGTTTACATGTGTCCCCCACCTTCAAAAGATATTTCCTGGCCACTTTAATGTATCTTCTCTTCACTCTGGTGAACTTAATAAAATATTGAACTACATAAATGAGCAAAGAAGAGGGTGTGTATAAATCATAATTGTGACCACTGTACTTCCTTTTTCATCATAATGTCTTCCTACTTCTTATAAATTAATGTTAGTTCATAAAAGAGAGCAAACCAGTGCATTCTTTGATTTGTTTGCAGTGTATTGAATGTGTCACATTCAGATTAGGCCCAGGAAAACAAAAAGCAGTTCAAACTTGTTTCTGTTTGTTGTGTAATCCAATTTAAACCGGCTCTGTATGATGCATCTGTTATTGAAATCATGATGGGAGATGTATGAGTAGGTATAAAACACACTGTTTATTTYACTTGCCATTTGGGAACTGTGCACAGGCTACAACAGGTGTGAACAGGACTTGTAACAAGACTGAGTTGAATGAACATTTAAGAAAACAAATTCTACATGTGTAAATAAATGTAAGTGTAGACTTATTTTTAGAGTTTTTTAGTACAAGTGAGAACAAATCTTCCTCATACTTTCTAAAAATGAACATTCTAGGTAGCACATGTGTCTGGTTCTGCTAGCCAGCTGCCTCTTGCAATGCCTTGCATGAATGTCATAGCTGTGCAGTCTAAGGAACAGTGGATAGTGTGGCATCAGCTGCTGCTGCTTAGAGGACAGTCGTCTCTTTCCAAAATCTCTGGTAATTTTGCTCTCATTTCTGTGTGAAAAAATGCTGCAGAAATATTGGGTGAAAATGGTATTCTAGTCATGAGTTTCAAGGAAGTTTGTTTATCCACTGTCCTAATTTTCTGTTGGGGTTTGCAGCCATATCATAAAACTGTCTAAGCCCCCTTTTCAAACCCTTTTTTTCCCACTAAAACAATCTAAATATCTGGTTATGCCTCTTCCAAACCATTAGAACTGTGTAAAGAAATGTCTTTCTCAGTGTGCTCGTTACAGCTCTCTGTAAGCACCACTGAAAGAGGAACTGGAGGTTTTTCAGAGTCTTAACTAACTTCGTGCTGAATGTGAGGGAAGACAGTTTTATAGCTGGAATGACATGAGCATTAGAGAGCAATGCAGAGTTTCCTTCTTTTTCATTAGTAGCATGTTCAGCAATGCTATGAGTGTGGCCTAGGATGCTATGCTGTCCAGATCTTGAGTAGAAGTGATCTGATACATCATAAGGTGGTTGGTGGGCTTAGAAGGGATTCTTTGCTACCTTTTTGGTTATTTGGTTAGAAGTGACAGCCACTTGAGGAATAAGTTTTTGTAAAAATCTAACCAAAATCTAAGCAGATTTTGTAAAAATCCTAATTCAGAAACCCGTTTCTGCGGAAGTATTGCAACTGGTAGATTTCTCAATGGCTGCTTGCTTTTGCTGATGGTGTTGGTGTTGGTGGTAAGATCATGATGTGTATCTAGATATTTGTGCTCTGTATGTGGTGGTCCTGAAGGTGAATTATAACATATGTCTTGGATTTCTTTAAATGTTTGTGAATCACACAAGGGAATTGAGTTATGCAGGATCTGGTCTGCTCTTTATTATTAAGTAGAATTAACTCCCTGAGTTTCAGTGAAAGTGTCACCACTTTCTCTCATTGTACAAAGCTGATCTCTGCATCTGAATGCAAGCTTTTTGGGTTGACAGACTGCTGTCCTGAAGAGGACAGTGTGGCATTACCTGCTGTAATAGCAGGAAATGGTTGACAGGCTAGCTTTGGTTGAAGCTTTGGTGTAGAAAATCTGGAAATTACTCAAAGTTTTTATTTGAGYCTGAAGAAAGGTTCTGTTTTCTTTCATCTACCTAGATAACTGGTGATTGGGGCTAATATTGCAGGAAGTGTGTATGAAGACACTACAGCTGATCATAGCCCTCATTATAAGCAAAATCTTGCTGCATGTTGGATTGCTTGGCTTATATGCTTCCACATTGTTTCATAAAATAGAAAATTCAATGCACAGGTTGTTARAAGTGGGAGATTTTTGACATATAGAATTTGTGCCAGTTTTGTTTCTCTTTTCTGGAAGCTTGGGCACTTCTGAAAGAAATCTTATCTCAGAGCTTAAAGGCCAAGATAACCTTCCCTTAAAGAGAGGCAGGATACGGCTCCACTAGCTGTCCGCAGCTTGCCTGTTCCAGCTCTGACTGTGTCCTTCCTGACATACTTAGCTTCTATTCTAGGAGAGAAATAATGGAATGCAGTGTGCCACCTTTGAAAGGTTGTTCACATCTGCTGTGCAGCATCTCTTGCATATCTTAGTTATTAAAACAATGTGTTTTTTTTTTTCTTATTGTTCTAATGACAGGTCAAATACCAAGGCTTTCTAAGGTCAATCTCTTTACCTTGTTCAGTCTCTGGATGGAGCTCTTTCCCTCAGCTGAGAAACAGAAAAAATCACAGGTAAGATACACATTTACAGTCAATTGGTCTTTCTGAACAAGTGCTAGTAGCTTCTGCAGTGAATTTAACCAGATTCCTCTTTACATGACGTGACATATATGTCAGATACTCCAGAAATCATAAGAATCCACATATGAAAGATTGTTTCTGTGATAAATACACTTTTTTCACAGAAGCTTTAGAAACAAGATTAGTTTCTGTAAATGAAGAGACAGAAATAACGCTAGACAAGCAGTTGGCTCTCAGACTGGGCAAGATTAAGACACAAATTAAATTCATCAGCATTCTCAGAGGGTTTCCCTGCATCACACAGAGTACCCCCAGAATAAGGGCCATGGCTGGTTTCAGAATTCCCTTCTGAATCTTTCGTTCCTGTGTGCCAAACAAAGGAGATAACTGTCATCTCCAGGGAGTGAACCAGAGGAGTTTTCAGTTTCAATTGACAACATTTTATGTGTTCCCTGTATTTTACCCATAACAAAATCTAGACCAGTAAAGTCAGAAATTTGTGACAAAATCCTGATTTGAAGTTTAACAGGGCCATAGTACTCAGATGTTATCACGCACATGTAGAAATTGCRGGGAAAAAAAGTATTGCTTAGAGGAAATGTAACATAAAGATCATTTGTTTATTTGTATCCAAATTTGTATTGAGAAGCAATGTGCTCCAATTCTGGCTAGCTAACTGCTACCCAACTGTGACATCTCTATCAACTTGATGCTAAAATAAATTAATAATAGTGATATTTTTTCTGTAGGTAAAGAAGAGTGGTCTTGTTGTTGTGAAAAACATGAAGATTGTTGGTCTTCATTGTTCCAGTGCAGACTTGCATGCTGGTCAAATTGCACTCATTAAACATGGATCAAGACTTAAAAACTGTGATCTTTATTTTTCCAGAAAACCATGTTCGACTTGTTTAAAAATGATTGTAAATGGTAAGCAAATGCCTATATTATAGTAGGAGTAAATGCTGTGCTTATCATTGGTGGTAGGAGAAAGCCATTTTTTTTCTTAGATTGTTCCGATTGTCAGTCTTGATCTCAAACTTGCATAACATTCACTGATGTTTTCCAGAAGGGTATAAGCAGAACTGAATGTGTATTTCCAGTAGCTGATGATCCAGGAAGTAGGATTTACTACCGAGACCCTATTTCTCAGTGCCACCAATATTGTTAGCAATTCTTACCTTTTCGATGGGATGCAGCCCTGAGATTCTGACATACTGGTGGCACTTTTCCAAGGCAACCCTAAGCCTGATGACTAGGCCTAGATTGCTATGTTTTTCCTTGCCCTCCCATTGCTTGTTAGTGGTACTACAAGAAGGGGTTATTTGGTGCAGAAATCACAGGGAGTACTTGAAGGCTGCTGTTTCTTAAGTGAGCTGAAGACATGTCATGCTTCCTGAGATGGGATCTGCTGGTACAGCACTTCTGGAGGTATTGCTCTTTAATCTCAACAGCAGCTTCTGTTAGTGCTACCCCTTGTTTGGTGGTAATGCGTCTGTTGTAAGATGCAAAAGCAGGCTACCCCAAAGATCTTGCAACTTAGTAAACTTTGATTTCTCTCTATAGTCTGATTATCAGGTCTGATAACCTCTTGATACTGGTAGCTGCTAGCATTCTTGTAGCAGAATACTAACACTCTTTAAGTTAAGTTAAATGACACCCTTTAACCAGCACCCAAGGCCTTAAAGGAATGMAAACAGTTATGAGGTAATGTGTTAATTATGAGGTTTATATTTGACTATATTTGCACAATTCCTTTTGCTGCATTACCTTATCTTACAGCTGGAGTGAACAGAATTTCTTACTGGCCTGCAGATCCTGAAATCAGCTTGCAGAATGAGGTGTCCAATCCCATTACTACTGATGATGCAAAGCTAGATGCCAAAGCAGTGGAAAGATTGAAGTCAAATAGTCGTGCTCGTGTGTGCGTCTTACTTCAGCCCTTAGTGTGCTATATGGTGCAGTTTGTTGAAGAGACTTCTACCAAATTAGATTTCATTCAAAAAATAGCAAAATCTCAGCCTGACTTTAATACTGACTTTTATACTGAATGTAGACAAGAGAAAATAAAAGAGTATGAAAGCTTGTTCCTAATTTCAAATGAGGAAATGCACAAGCAAATATTGATGACAATAGGACTGGAGAATCTCTGCGAAAATCCATACTTCAGCAACCTTAGACAAAATATGAAAGATCTGGTCTTGGTCTTGGCCACAGTGGCTGCCAGTGTTCCTGTCTTTGGATGTTTTGGGTTTTACTGCCATGAATCACAGCCAACAAATGAAATGCATCATCAGGGCTTACCTCAAGAAATTGCAAGGCATTGTATGATTCAAGCCAGACTACTTGCCTATCGGACAGGTGAGTTATTACTGTAGCAGGAGAAGAGCAGCTCTTGCGTTTACAGTGTGTTCCTGATTTTCAGTCTTGTTTTTTCAAAATGCTTACAAGTCTTTAAAGTGCGTACGTCCATTCCTGCATCTCTGAAATAGTCTCTAAAAGCACTGAGGTTTTCCAAGACAAAAATCAATGCATTTCACATACAGTCCTAGCAAAGCCTGCCCTGCGAACACATGCATTTAACACGTGTTTAAATGCCAACAGTAGCATTTAAACTCTTCAGACTCCTGTGAGACTTTTCTTACCAATGTTTCACAAGATGCTTCTGATCCACTTAACCTATTGGCACCTATTTGATACTATGTATGCTTTTTCAAAAAAACAGCAGTGGAATAATATTCCTCCAGGAGGATTTAAGTACAGTTATGTTAAGTTTCCTGGTCCCAGTGTTATTAGTGGCATTGATTATATAACTGAGGTCTTTTCGTTTGGAAAGATTCTGGGGATTTGGTACACAGATTTTCTTGTTTTTTTTTTTTCTGTTGACTTTTCTATCTTTTGATGAAGATTACTTCTATTCAGCGCTTTTTTTATTCTTCCCGTGTTTGTAGCAATGCAGTAAGTTGGTAAACTCTTCTGGAGATTATTGTTCTGAAGGTTTAAAATTTGATGGTGCTCCTTAGTAATGTTTCCTTTCCATCTAGATACGACAGTTGCTTTTATAAACCCTTATAGACAAATAGGTGGCATATATTTAAAGGTTAAAACAAAAGTATTCCCTCACTCCCTCACACACACGCAGACACACGTGCATGCACACGTCCACACACAAGCACATACATACACACCCTGTTGATTTAGATGCTGAATGTGCCTTTTGGCTTATTCAGACCTTGTGATTTGAATGGGTGGGTGGGTGTGCACATGCATGTGTGCTTTTTTCAGGAGTTTTAGAACTAATTCAAAAGTTACCTGGAACAATTTTTGTGTTTTTGCACAACAGCTGTTGTACAGAGCAGGATAAAATGGCCCAGCTTCAGCATTCATTCTTGGAGCAGCAGAATTCAGTTTTGTCTGAGCTGTTCAGCCTGAATTCTGGTCTGTGTTTGAACAGACTCTTATTCCGCTTTAGTCCTGTTACAAGTTCCTGATCCTGTATGAATTTTATATAACACCTCCCACACGTGCTGTTATGCTTTACACTGTCGTACAGGTGGCTAACAGAGGCGTGAGGTCATAAGATATTTTCTCTGCTGGATTAATATACATCAATGACTAATAAATATGTAGAATGCAAATAAAATTCTCAGCCCTCGGCAGGAAAAGACCACCTTCAAGTGAGGGTGTGTGGTAGTAATGCTAAGGATGATGAAAAATAGTTAACTGAAACAGTTTTGTCTACGATATTCATCACTATGGAAGCCTGATTTCCCCCCTCCCCCCCACCTTAACATGCTCCATTTTAACTGGTCAAGACTCTCATCAGTAACTCCAGAGGTAGACTTCCAAGTTGCATAAAAGACTTCCAAGTCACATAATAGAAAGTTTTGTTTCGGTGTTCCTGCAGTAATGGTAGGAAACAGCCCACAGAATTCAATTGTTAACATTTTGTCTCCAGTTAGGTATAAAATAAAACAAATTTTGTTAGGAATTGAGACTACAGAACTATGTACTTTACAACCGATGGAGATTAATTTTAGTAATAWATAGGAGGGTTTTTTAAATCAGTTTTATAGTTCAAATCAGCTAACCTGTCCATATTCTTGGCTTGCATTTTCATGTCTGATATATGCACTGTTTATTTCTCAGCATTTTGGAACAAATGTACCCAGCCAAGTCTTAGAATGGTTAACCACACCCTTGCTTTTGCAGCAGATTCATATGATGTTGAAGCTCTCATCTTTCTGTGCTGCTTTTCTCTTTCTACCAAGCACCCAAGATTGTTGCTTCTTACTCTCTGATTTCATATATTAGTGTATAGGTAATGTGCAAGTACCTTATGTTTTACTTACTACTAAAACATTCTGTATTTTAGAGGATCATAAAACAGGAGTTGGAGCTATTATTTGGGCGGAAGGAAAATCTGTAAGTATGGAATAACTTACCACTTCTTGCACTCACAGTTCATACAAGTGTATCATCTTAGAATTTATTTTACTTTGAAAAATACACGTATGTATAAACTTATAGACAGACAGTGCTATGAAAACTTGTACTTCTCATTCTTTGGTAACTAAGTTAATGACTGATTCGATGTTACCTTGTCCAGATGAAGGAGCAGGATAAAGGAGTTGAATGACCTCCATGTGTCCTTGCCTAGCTTTTCAGTTTGCTTGCTTCCGTAACCATTGTTTCGGTTTTTCCGAGTGCCTTGGGTGCAAAGTTTTGCCACAACTGTTGATCAGACAGCATGTGCTTACTCTGCACAGTTCCTATTTGCAGGGATTATGGAGAGGTAACAGGGCAATCATAGCCTGACAGTCTCTTACAGATTTTTTTTATGCAGTTGAAACACTATGCTGACTTCAGCATGTTTTTTGTATCAGTGATATTTTTTCACAAATGTTGTTTCCTTTTTCATATCAAAATGTAAGGGATTTGTTTCTTTAAGTCTTTGTGCACATTACTGGTCCAAGAACCCTCATTCTTTATCCAACTGCAACCTGCTCTTTTGTTTTTTAGCACTTCTGTCATCAAGTGATTATAGTTGTTTTATTTCTTTTCTAATTTCAATTGCCAGTTTCTTTGTCAGCCCACTGGTCACTGGGTGTGTTCAGAGACAGGTAAAATACAGTCCCTGGCACATCAGGGACGAGCCCCAGCTTTCTTTTTTGTTGTACATTGCAGAAAGGACTAAGGACTGGATCCTCAAGACTTTCTGTTATTGCTATCAATATGACTTGCTGAAAGAAAAGCCTCTAAAGTCTAGTGGTTTGTATTGTTTGTGGTGTTAGTGGTTTGTCCACGCAGCTCCTGTGGAGCTTTGTGGAAAAGTTTCAGGCAGGCATGTAGTTAGTTGAGTCCTCTTTTAATTGCTGTAACTTGGCGAGAACTAATATTGCTCAGATACTAAACAGAATGTGCAACATATATTGCACAACACTTTGATTTAGTACACAATTTAAACATCTCCATATGTGATGATCTTCTTGCTATTGCAGAAAAGCTGTGATGGAACAGGAGCAATGTATTTTGTAGGCTGTGGCTACAATGCCTTTCCTGCTGGATCTGAATATGCTGATTTTCCACACATGGATGATAAACAAAAAGATCGGGAAATCAGAAAGTTCAGATACATTATACATGCTGAGCAGAACGCCTTGACATTCAGGTAATGGATTTGTTCTTACCACAGAAAAGAATGAGACAGTTCACAAAAATCCCTTGACAGGTGCATGATGTCATGGTGATGAAGTGTGGGTTGCTGTCACCATTTTGTTTATACCTGAGATGCAGAACTTGGATGTGCATAGGCACAGTCAGCTATGGTGTTTCTTCAAGCATCTGAGAGAACTTGATATCAAGGATGTTTGGTCATGTGTGCAGCTGTCTTTCAGATACAAGCCACAGCCTCTGCCTCCTGCTGGGACCATGCTATAACCTGAAATATGGAGGAGTGGTACATGTTGAGGTTTCTGATATGTGTGGAAAGGCAGGAGGAGGTTTTACATTCATAGACAATAGAACCAAAGCAGATGTGATCTTATGCTTGTGCCCTTGAATAAGAATAAGCTGCTTCTGAGAGTAGAGGCTAACACAGCACTTCTTGCTCCCGTGAGATATCAAGTTGTCACTGTTCAAACCTATCAAGACATAACTTTGAAATTCTGTTTCTGACTGCTTGTAGGTGTCAAGAAATAAAGCCAGATGAGAGAAGCATGATATTTGTGACAAAATGTCCCTGTGATGAATGTGTACCTTTAATCAAAGGGGCTGGTATCAAGCAAATTTATGCAGGAGATGTTGATGCTGGAAAAAAGAAAGCAGACATATCATACATGAAGTTTGATGAACTTGAAGGTGTAAGCAAATTTACAGTAAGTGTCTAAATATACTAAAGTTTAAAGCTTTGGGCAGCAGTGTGAGAAGAGAGGAGTGGGCAAGCATCTGTAGCCAATGTAGGACTGCTTCCCCCACCCCCAATTCCTTTGTGCTATTTAATCAAGTACAAATGGAATAGGGAGACTATTCTGCAAGGACACTGAGAAGGTTGCTTTACCCTGCTGTTTGCCAGAGAGTAGGGCAGAGTGTGCCCATTTGCTCTGGTGTTATTTCCTTGTAGATTTCCCTCYAACTACTTGTTGCTGCTTGAGGCGGTTTCCTCAAGCTCTGAAGTTCTGTCCTAGCCTTTCCCATCACAGAATAGTAGCCAATGTGGGAGATGACTGTGTGCTTTTGTGGCTCTTCCAGCCCTTCCTGAAAGAGCCGCAGTGTGTTTTGAAAGTGGGCAAGTGCACCTGCATTCGGGGGTGCTCACCATGACAAACTGCAGCACTGTTCATTCAAGCAGTCTTGTTTCTCCTTAGCAAAGGAATAAATGGCCACACATGCCCTAACAACTCTTTATCCTCAAGTGTACATGTGAGGAAAAACACTTTTTTCTCCTAT
Organism: Rhea americana; assembly: GCF_003343005.1. Classification (NCBI taxonomy): domain Eukaryota; kingdom Metazoa; phylum Chordata; class Aves; order Rheiformes; family Rheidae; genus Rhea; species Rhea americana. The sequence continues at coordinate 1,866,262 of NW_028187144.1, read as the reverse complement.
TTCACCCCTAGTTGTGTCTTACAGTGGAGTGCTGTGATGTATTTTCTCTTTCTCCCCCTGCTTTTTTGTCTTCTGGAATAAGTAAACTTTTTTCTTCTCTTACCAGTGGCAACTAAATCCATTTCACACTAACGTCCTTGAATTCCGTGATCCCACAACCAAAGAAAGTAAGTGTGTTTCATTAATGCATTTTATGATTGAAGTCAGTGACATTCATTTTTAAACAAATCTGWAGTCCTCTCTGTTTGATTTCAATTAGTTAGATTTTGCTATGAAAACTTATCAGGACATTTTGGGTTGTATTTTTAAATTAAGGATAAGTCCAAAACATAAGTTTAACAAATGCATGGCACTTGCAATCATTACAAAACCTAGTAGTCCTATTGTCAAGGCCCACAGTATGCTCTTTTGCACATTGATCGTTCCAGGCTACTGTATCATGTTTTATATCATGTTCTAAAAAGATTTTAAAGTACTTTGGAGTGCTGTTGTTTTTCAGGGGAAATTGATCTCTGCCAAGTCATTTAAATGTTTTCTGGAAATTTCCAGTGCATCTTTCATGATGTAGATTCTATGCCAGTGCTTTTCAATCAACTTCTTTTTTTTTTTCTTTTTCCTTGTTTCCATTGTTTTTAATGGCAACTGAGGCTGAGGTCATATACGATCCCTGTCTTCCAGCACTCCTGTAGCAAGGGAGCTGTCACCTTCTGATAATGGAGTTCAGATGACTGTTATGCTGAAGCCCTTTCTGTGCTGCAGAAGGGACCCGCCATCATCAGTCCTTAACATGTTTTTCATTCAGTGGGGAAAACCATGTGAAAAAGAAGCTAAATAGTTTTCATGACTCTTTTTTTCTTGGCACTTCCTCATAAGTCCTGGAAGAGTTCAGGGTAATGTTTAGGAGCATTAGTAATCACTGCATAATGTMAGGGCATGTCTGTCCCTGTCTTCTGCTAATGGTTTTCAGACCTAACTGGGGAAAGATTAGTTGTGGGATATTTTGTTTGAGAGCCTTTAAAGGGGTTCCTTTTTTTAACAATGRTTTCTTCGAGATGGTGTGCTGGAATTTTCCATGCTGAACTCCCGTTTGGGTTGCTCTTTTTCCTTCCTGTGTTTACCTTGCCATGGTTGTTTGCGTGTTCCTCAATACGGGGAAGATGACAGCTACTCCCTTCCCCCAAGTATTTTTTCAGTATGCCTGTGCCTGTGGGTATTTAGGCTATGTTTAGTGTTGTATTAATAAGTTTCACTTTTTTTTTTCTTTACCCAGATGGGGTCCAGAAAACAAAATCACTAGATGACCAGCAGCACCAAAACAAGAAGCTGTGTCTTGGCCACTATTGAATAATTAGCACTCCTGCAATCTCGCTCTGTACTTTTATAATGCAGCTATTTTGCACTTTCAAGTAGGGAAGGGTTTTATTTATTGTTTGGAAAGTGATTTTTAGAATAAGTTTATTTATGATGTCTTAAATGTTTTATAGAATTTTTAATTTAGAAGTTCCTGGGGAAAAATGCTACCTGTATTCTCTGAAGAAGGAGCTGGGTGGCTAATCATTGTTAACACATTAAAAAAATCAGTCTGAACGTTCACTGCCGATAGGTCAGAATAATAGTAAAATCGTGTCTGTTCTACTTGTTATAGGAATTGAGGGAATGGATTTCTAAGCTCTCGGCTAGCAGAATAAGTACTCGTTCTTCAAGTACAGTGTTCAAGGGAATCTCTTAAAAAACGGTAGCTAGGTAGTCACTAGTAACTATTTCTATTTCCTGAAAGTGGCTTTCACTTCTCAGTTTGTTTATATAATGGAGTCAAAGCCATTGGGATAGAAATGGTTGCTAGATAAGKGATCTGTGGATCAAGCTCCTTTCTCATACATGCCCATTCAACCTACAGATAGCAGCAGAGCTCTTCCGTTCTGTAATACTTGCATTGCTGTTGTGTGCCCTTTGTGCTTCCTCAAGTGCATCCCATCTGAATTAATCTAGACAGGGATTAATTTTACTTTTCTCTGGACTCAGGCTTAAAAGAATTTGGCTGTTTGCATCTTGCTGGCCCCTACATACTACAGGAAAGAATGCTTGGTGCTTAGCTTTTGTTCAGCTTCATTAACAGGCTTCTCGGATTACAGAAGCTAATAAAGTGCTAGATGTCCTGTTGTGCCTTAAATAGGGTGATATGTACCACTAGAGTGGCCCGTACCTTTTTAGGTGCGAATTCTTTGAGTAATTACACGCGGAGCCTGGATGGAGTGTTCAGAAGAAACGAACTGAAACTTCAAGCTTATGTTGTTGCTAGTTTTGAGGGGATAGGAACCAGCTAACCACAATGCAAGGTCATATCTCATCTTGAGAGATCAGTCTCCCTGTTTGCTGCTTAGAATATGAGCTCTATGTGTTTGTTTTAGCAGTTATTCCAAGACTTTCTGTGCTCTTCTGCAGAGCTCTCAAGTGCAAACACCTTAAACTTTTTTTTTTTCTGCTGCTGGTAGGGAATGTAAATAGCCTCTTCCCAACTCTTTCATGMATCTTGTCTTCTTTTGTCACCCTTCCCAAAGTCCTAGAGGGGGGAATTGGGTTCCAGGTTGCTGCTCTGCAGGTTCTTTTGGTTCCTTTTAGGCTTTGGAAACATTTCAAACCAGATAGCAAAGCTGTGGTTAGACAGTGTGTGAAGGAGCTTTAATGTGGCATTAATTACATGAAGTCTGTTCTTACTCGGTTTAGCAACTGGTCATGCAATTTAAGATACAGTCCTGGATGCTGATAACTGCGTCAAGGAACTGTGATTCCTCATGGCTCAGAGTATGTTTGTTCTTACGTACCTGGGCATCAGAGCTGGAGAATGCTTATATGCTCTTACTGCCATGCTGTCCGCACAAGTGCTTACTCTCCCTGGAGCTCAAGAAGCTACTGTTTCTCTCAGCATAGTTAAATTGAAGACTATTCTAGAGCTGCCATATAAATGTGGTGCATGCAGAGGTAGCAGCAGCAATCTCATCAGGCAATAGCCTGACCTCCTGCACTGCTGCTGTCTTGCTAAGCAGGATGCACACAGCTTCATTTCACAGGACTTCAGGACCAGTGTGAGCAAAGGAGAAATACGTGACTCTCCAAGGGAAGCATGCTGAAATCTGTTTTTGTGGCACACCTCAAAAGGCTGTTTTTGTACAGTAGCTCATAAACGAATAACTGAACTGCCACTGCACGAGGTCTTGTGATCTGGAGCAGAGGAAGAAATGTCCTGAACTTGCAGCTGGATCTGCAGCAGCAAGAGCTCTGTGCCTCGCCTGCTGGGTTCAGAGCCCCGCACAGATCCAGGTGCAGGCTTGGGGGTTATTGCTCTGGTTGCTGTGCAAAACTCAGATAATATTTCTTCCCTTATCGAGAGTTGCACTATTTGCTTGCGGCTTCCATACCTGATTAAAGTCATTTATTGTTTCTACACCATGTTTCGTAAGCAGGATTGTTTTAATAACCTGTTTTTAAATCATAGATTAATTTATTCGGGCATATTTTCTCCCCCACTACTTTTAAACATCTTGTGTTGGAATAACTACTCTTGACTTTTTCTACAGATAGAAAAAAACACTGTCTGTTAGCCCCAAAAGTCCAAAAAACTACCCAAAACCTACTTGTTTCCATAATCTATAGGCAACATTTTTATACTTGAGGTAAAAGCAGGGGAGAACAGAAGTGCAGGTTTAAGGCTCTTCAAGTTTTGTAATCAGTCAGCTGGTGTCAAAATAGGTAAAGAAGTCTATAGGAACAACATCTGTCTTACAGGCACTTACAGGAAACTGAAAAGTCCATAAAAAGTCAAAGATGGCCTGGAAAGGTAAAGAAAGATACATAGCAAATATAACACACATTAAATAAATACACTGGCAGGCTTTTTTTAAATAAAATTTAATTTTGAAGATCTATGTGAATGTTGATGATAATCTTCATGAGGAATTGTTTTAAAATGTAAGCCTTTCCTTTTTATTAGCTTTTAAGAGCAGGTTTTTGTACAAATTTTACAGTGAAATTTGGAGTTGCATCTAAGGCTGAAAGGTTTGGAAGTCTCTTTTCTGTCACGCCATGTTTCTACAGATTCATCTAAAGACTCATGAATTTCTGTAGGCTCCAGTTATCAGTGTAACTGCACTTTTGCTTCTTTCTGGGATTAGAGAGTAGGTGCTTTGTCTTGGCCCATAGGAACAGCGTGAATGCGGTTTCTCTCCCAGCTCACAGACCGTGCAAGCGCTGCTATGTACATCAGCTACATGCCCAGGAGAGCCACAGAAGATGGCGATCTCCTGCAGTGCTTGTTTTGCAAGTGTACTTTAGGATGTTTGTTTCTTATGTAAAAAGAGAAATATATTTAAAACTAAGAAATGTAAMGGTATATATTTTATTTATATATATGTGTGTGTGTATGTGTGCAACATTCCCATAGGTGTTTTGAATCTTCTACATTCRTGCCAAAACAGTTGTTTTAATTGCAGGTATTAGCCACCAGTAATTATTTGGCCTCTTGACTGCAAATTACAGAAATTCTGTTAATCGTCTGCCTTACAGCAAAACATGTTTTCTGCTAATAAATTAAACCAACAGTAAGTAGTGAAGTGTGCTTTTTTAAAGTGCTTTGGGCTATTAGAGCGCTGAGCRCTGTGAAGGGCGCACAGCCTTTCCTGGCGCAGGCTGTGCCCGTGGCTGCGGTGCTGGTTCTTCTTAGCCAAGCTCTGTTGCCTCCCTCTGCCCTCACTGAAGAATYTGTCTGCTGCGAGCCCCGGGCAGGGTTGGGATCCCCTGGGAGCTTTTATCCCCCCGCTGTGGAGAGCAAGAGCTGCCTCAAGCAGTGCTGAGTTGGTGAATCACCRTACAGCTTTTTTCTTGGCTGGGAGGGCTACAGAGAGGGTATCCAAGTGGGGACATGGGAGACCTGCTTCAGAAGTGCTTTTGAGCTCAGATGTTGTAGATGCACAGCAAGCAATGCATGGGGCATGGTCAGCAGGGCTGGTAACCGGATGAGCTCGCCAGATAGATGTTTAATTCTGACAAGTTTTGCAGTCTTTTAAAGAAATTTTAATTTTGGCTCTCCTGTCTTTCTGGTTCTAATTTGTTAGCTACAGAAGGCATCATCACTTGGAGGCAAGAAAAGCAAAGAAGGCAGATGGTGTGTGCAGCTCTCTAATAGATTCAGATTGCCACAGTGCCACGTGCACAAAGCTGAGCTCTGTTCTGCACGGAAAGGTAGTTGCAGAGAAATGTTGACAAACATGCAACCCGTCAGCTGGGGCTCCGGTTTTCCCAGACCCACCTAGCTGTCTCTTAGCGTGTGCCAAGATGCTGGTTGTGTCTGCTACAGGCCAGACAGCAATGCACTGCTGCGTGGCCTCTCTTCAGAAGGGAGGGAGYGGTAGCACGAGGCAGCTGCAGTGGYGCCACCTCCTTCTCAATGATGTGGCAAATGCAAGAAGGGAGCAGGTAGGAGCTGTCACCCTCAAAGTGCCAAATACTATGGCAAAAACGCTCTTGCTGCTCAGAGCACAGACATGGAACCTCAGCAGCCAGCGATCAACAGTAGCCTGGCGAAGAGGAGGAGCGCAGTGGAGGCTGCAGAGCAAGGAGAGAAGGGGCAGGAGTGGCAGTGCTGCCACGCAACATGGCTGTCTTAACCAGCCAAGGCGCATAAGGCCCCTAATTTGACTRACTCTGAACCGAGGCTATTTTTGCCTTAGCTGCTGCAAGAGCAGAGGCTCATTGCWGCAGCAGCCAGTGGAGCTGCTGAGCCCACACAGCTGTGAGAGGTCAGTGTTAGCAGCAAAGTGGGCCTGGATGAAGCCAAGTTTGACTCCTGGGATGGGGAGATGGTCTCAGCCAGGGAGCTGGGGTGCTGCTGCCCCTGAGTGGGCAAATCATAGAATTGGTAAGGTTAGAAGGGACCTCTGGAGATCACCTAGGCCGCCCCTCAAAGGACTGGCCCATTCAGGGACTGAACCCACAACCCCGGCGTTACTAGCAGCACGCGCTTACCAGCTGTGTGTGTGATGTACAGCCACACAGAGGTATTTTATCATAAGTAAGTAAGTATTGCAAAAGGTACCCAGAAAAATCAGCGCCTGGGAGGCTGGCAGAGGCACTTGCTGCTGCTTGAATTGGGAAGTCGAACATTGCTGGAAGCACCCACTCAGCTCCCTGCCTAATCCTGGGAAAATTTAAAGGGCATGGAAATGCTAGGGTGCTTAGTCAAGAAGGGAAAGGGCTGGGTTCGATACCCTTACAGTYGTCAGAGAGCAAAACCATATTCCCCTTGCCGCCTCACAACCTGCGCCACCAGGCCGAGGCCATTCTGCAGTGAGGCACTTCTAGCCACAAAGCTGAAGCTCTTCCACATTGTACAGAAAAATGATGTCTTCATCAGACTGGGGAA
>NW_028187144.1:1814294-1859792 GCF_003343005.1 Rhea americana | reverse complement strand
TTACTGCATCCTTTGGAAAGGGGCCGGGGCTCTCGGAGCCCAGCTCCAATTTCATGGACAATAGCAAAGCGCTTGCTGGAGGACAAATGCAATCCAGATCTCCTCTCCCTTCTGGGACCACTTTTTTTATCATTAGATTACAGGGTCCAAGTCATTCTTTCCTTCTCCCCTGATCTCATCCCCGGAGCACGCAGATCAAGAGGCCCAAGCAGCCTCACCACCCACACCTATAGAAGGCCCAAGTCCCATGGCTGGCCTGTGTTTTTCACACCTGCCTTTCTCCCTTTTAATCATATTCCTCTTAGCAGCACAAACTCCCTGACTCCTGGGATGAAGAATTACAGTTCAAGGATTCCCGGCCCTCTGCTGTATCCCATATGTWTTTTTTTAGGTGCCAGCAAGGAGCACAGCGCGAGTTGGCGGAGACAGTCCTAAGACACAAACCCTACCAAAGGCTGCTGGYGACTGGCCACCCAGGCTGCCTCCATTTTTCCTTTCTTTCTTCAGGCTCCAATCTTCTTTCCCGTCCTTGCACTGATGAACCATGTCCTGCAGTCGCACAGCTCCCCCAGACATTCATTAAGAGAAGCTGTGAGCTCCTCGTGGGTGCAGCTGCTGATACAGAAGACGAGGAGYCTTGACTGACCACACCAAAGGAAACCGAGAGGTCTAGTGGTATTTCAGCATGGCACTAGGAAAGATCTCGTCTTCAATTCCTTAGGAACWTGCGTCCCAGCCTGCTGTGGAAGAGCATCATAGTGCTTAAGTTTGGGAGATTTTTTTTTTCCTGCTGTTTCTTCTTTCAAAGAGCTAGGTAAGTTGAGCTGGGGGAGGAGTGCGGTCAATACTTACTTCAGAACTTGCAGCTTCTTGTATGATAAGCTGTTATATGGAATTTTACTGTAAGACCACCCATCTCATACACGGACACACGGACACTTCTCACAGGCCCTCACTTATGCCCTACGGTCTAAGAGCTGCTTGCACAGGGAAGGGCTGCCTTTGCAGGGACCGGGCCCATCGCTCCAGCCCCTGCTCTCCTGGCACAGCCCTGGCAGTGCAGACGCCATGAGACGGGCGCAACCTCGCCTCCTACCATGGCCAGGTTTTGATGCCTCCAACAGCCCTCCCAGGCCGGATGCACCTCCCACCAGCCTTCGCTTCCACAGACGCGGCGGGCGCTTGGTCCACGCGCAGGCTGCACTCCTGACTGCATTAGCGGAAACTGCAGCTGGCMAGGAGAAGAGGTGAGCGCTGCACAGAGCTTAAGGGATGACCAGAAAGGGGAGGAGGAAAGAAAGAAAAACTCCACAGCGATGAAAATAGTGATCAGTAATCATGCCTTTAATAGCTTGTAAATATATATAATTTTTTTTAATTCCAGGCAACTAAGATGGACTTTTTTTTTTTTTTTTTTTCAGTATGTATATATTTCAGCCAGAATTGCACAGAAATACTTACCTATGATGGAGACAGAATTTCAGTCATATTTTCAGTATTTATTTTTTTTTGGCCTATATCTGACATCTGAAAACAAATCGTGAGTCCACAGTCTGCTCGGTTTCATCCCTTTCCTAAAGCACATAAATTAACGTTATCCGTCACCCTACTATACAACAGGTTTATGAAGGAAAAAGTCTTCTGTTTTTACAGTTCGGTTCTACCACGTTTCTTGAAGCGGTAGCTACAGTTTTAGCTAGATAACAAAACGTCCTACAACAAACAGGGAAACTCAGAACTTGGGCTATTAAAGAGTTGAGGAAACTTCCACTCCCCCGCTCTCAGGCTCCACTTCCTAAGCCAGCATCACGGGAACGCTTCCGTATCCCGTTTAGAAAACAAGAGACCACTCCCCCCCAAAGGAAGAACTCTTCAAACACACCTGGGTAACATTTAGGGGACCACAGGCTTATTAAGCTTAAATATTACAGTGCAACAACTTCTCCTTCTAGAACTTGAGCGCAGAAGCGGGATTGGCATCCGAATGAGCTGGGATGGAGAGTGGCAGGCGACGGCACCTCCGGGGCCTGGGGCTGCCCAGCYGCCTCCTCAGCTTTACCGAGGGATCCAGTAGACACTCTCGGCCTCCAGAGACGCCGAGCACCTGCGGCTCCCCAAAGGCCTCGGGGACCCAGGGCCTCCCGGCCGTTCCCAACCATCAAACAAAATTCGTGGGCAAAGCGCTTCCCACCCAGGCAAGCTTGAAGGAATTAAAATCCAGGCGGCTGCAGAGCTGGTGGCACCGCTCCCGGCATCCGAGCTCGCCTCGACGCYGGCTCGCGGCTGGGACTGTAATCGGGATGGGACGACGGCCCCTTCCCGCCRGGGCACGAGCCCACGGTGGCAGCAGCCGGCCGGCACGGGAAACGGGGCAGACGGAGATGGCCGGGCCGGCTGACATCTTCGGCCACTTCCTTAACAGGGGCTGGGCAGAAAACCTCTGCTCTAGGGTAAACAACAACTTGGAAGATGAAAGAAAGCAAATAAAATAAAATAAAGGCGAAAGCATGACCTTCACTGCTTTTCTTCCCGCTAAGACTCCAGTCCGTAAGCGCCGCTGACTCCAGAGCCGAAGGTGCTCGCTCGCAGCCTTGCGCGCCTGCGGCCCTGCGCCGCAGTCGGAGGCGGCGCGGCGCAGGGAGAGACGGCACGGTCCCCCGACGGCCCGCTCTGGGCGCTCCCCGGCAGCTCAGCTCGGCTGGTAACGGGTAAGTGAAGAGGCTCGTTCTCCTCGAGCGCAAACGAAAATCTGTCAGACCGGCTTCTAACACAGAGACGTCCTAAACTGACATAAATAGCCACGATTAAAAATAATATATTATTCTGGATATATATATTTTGTTTAGTTTTCACATAAAACCCCCCTATGCTCTCAACACCTAGGAATAAAGACAACATAAAACCCAGGCACTCGCTGTGCCCTCCCAAGCACTACGATGGTGTTTAAGGGACGCAGAGGAACTTAACAAATGAGATTAACGCCTACAGCGGGAAGCGAGAGGAAGTTCTTCACGCCGTCGGCTTTTTCAAGTCTCGGATTTGCTTTATCAAGTAGTTCTTCTCATCGTTGAACTGCTCGTCGTCCGTCCTCTCCTTCTGGAAATTGCTCAGGAACTCGATCAGCTTGGGTTGGTTTTTCAACAGGATCTCCACAATGGGCTGCGTTTTGTTTGGACTGGCCACAAAAACCTAACATAAAAAAAAAAAAGAAGAAGAAAGAAAATAATGAACAAGCAGTGACAGCAGGAGGCTGCCGGGCAGAGAGGCTGCTGCTATGCACCTTAGACCAAGGCAGGCAGAGAAAAAAAGATGCAAACGTCCAGCAGCAGCCCAAAGCCAAGGTGCATGTCTGTGCTATCGCTTCCCCTGATTTTTACTTTTTTTGGTTTTTTTTAAACAGAGCTTCTTCATTTTTAATAGAGCTTCTAACATTTTCTTCTGCCTTTCATTTAAGCYGGACCATTAAGGCTGGCAGTGACAAGCTCTTCCCAGGGCTCTCGGGATGCTGCGGACGTCAGTCGTTATCGCTGAACACGCGCGCGTGCACACACATGCRCACGCCAACGAGAAGAGTTCCCACATCTGGCTTCCCCCGCGGTTACCATGGCTGGTCAACAAAACACTGCGCRGCCGCTTGTGCAACGACATAAATAACTCCAGTTATTCTGTACCCAAAAGTGACGAAATTAAGGACAAACAGAGCTGGAAAGCGGCCAGCTTCTCCTCCGAGCTCGTTCAAACCAGAATAAAAACAAACATCTGCTGACAGTGCCGAACAGCATGCTGCCAGGCCRCGCACGGATGGCACAGCCGCTTGCCCGGCCCCGCGGCTCTGCGTCCCATTCATTTGCATTCACTGAGACTTCACCCAAGTGACAACGGGGGCCGGATCCATCCGGGAGCCACGGAGCTGCAGGCTCGCTGCGGGGCTCCACACCGYTTTCCACGCTCTAGAGGCTACTTGCCCCCTTGCCACCCAACTTCACAAGCTGAGTCGACAGCGCAAGGCTCCCCTAGGAGGCYTTCAGAGCTGCCACTCAAAAATAAGCTTTCCTGCATGATGCTCCAAGCACTCAAAACACCTCTGCTCACCATGGACACGTTTATGCGTCAGGAAGGTGGTCAGCTCACAGCTCTCGCTACCCTCAACGGGCTCTCAGCAGTTATTTGTCCTGTTGCTGCCGAGACACAACAAGCAAGATCCTTTCCCTCACCAATAACTTTAAYGTTCCACCATGGAAATGTTGTTTCCCCTCTGTTTGAGCAATAAAGGCTTTGGGGATGTGCATGAGCAGTGAATGGGCTTTGCGCCTTCTCCAGGGAGTACAAATCCAGAAATGTCACGGGCGCAGAGGTTGGGCTCCCACCYGGAGGTGACAGGTCCACTCCCCTCTTGCGGCCAACGCAGGAACACAAATAAATGTGCTTGCAGGACCTATGTGTTCGGGAACCTTCTCAGCAACGTGCACTTCAAATGAGATGCTTCAGAGAAGGCTCAACCTTGACGTGCTGAACAGCTTTCCGCASTGAATATTAGACCTCTTTAAAGATAGCTCAAGCCAGACTTTCAAAATGAGCAAATCTAAATGGCTTTTCTTGTGAAAGCTATCTGCTCTGCAAACAGGACTGAAAGGTTTGAGTGGTAAACGCAGTAAATACCAGCATTTCACATTGGTCACACAACTGGTATTACCATCGCAAGCCCTTAGCTTAATAGAAGGCATCACATCCTGTTCATCTTCCTGCTTGATTATTTATAGATTAAAATCTTCCCCTTGCAAAACTGTATAACTGAACATTCAAACAAAGACAACCTTGACTGCCAGTCTTGCTCAACGTCCCCAGGGAYTCGTAAAGTGAGAACCTTACAGGACTGGAAAATTCCTGAAGTGGTATTCAATGTTTTAACTGAGAAAATAAAAATCAATTCTGCAAGTACSAATTGTCAGCTTCACAAAGCCCAGGACCAGGACCACCGTAAGGTTTTTCTCTTAARAGAGTCCCACTAATTCAGAACACTCTATTGTCATAAAGGGACAAATCCATGAAAATAGAAATCAKTCTCAGAACTAGCTGGAACATTTCTACTCAAATGAAGTTTAACTTCACAGAAAAATCAGTTTCTCCTATAGTTTCATTACAGCAGAACGAATTCTGGAAATACAACAGAGCAAAAGGTAATTACAGAGGCTGAAGATCGTGAAGCGAGTACTTTAATACTTACTCTGGGGTCACACACAATTTTATTTCTTCTGAACAAAGTCCCTTTGAACAGAGGCGGCCAAAGCTACCACCTATCGCTCAGCCTAGACCCTGGTAGTTCCTCCAGCCTCCAGCCAGCTTTTGAAGGGTGAGGGRTTAAGGGCCGAATCCAAAAGCTTTGATGCTATCAAATAGATTTACGAGCCAATTTGCTTGTGTTGAAATGGTGCTGGGCACTAAGCTTCTCCTATATTGTTGGCAAAGAGGCTGCACGTGGAAGTGCCTTGCAGTTGATGTTGCTCATAGGGTGATACTGAACCCATTTGCAGAGCAAGCTGCAGAATACAGCTCCATAATGGGCATGAAAGAGCATGGAAAAACAAAACTAAGGTCACAAAACACAGTGTACCCATTCTATTTTTAGATCAAAACAGTAAAATGCATCTTGTTACATGTCTGGTTTGGAACCAGAATGTCACAGACTCCCAGTTCACCACTGTGTGTGTGTGTGGGGGGGGGTCTCAGAATAATCTATACGTTTATATGAAAGCCAAGAGTCGTTATTAGCTTTCATTTGTAAATTAATGAGGCTGAAGGACCACTTGCACCACATTCAGGTATACCTGAAAGCTTTGCTCTCCTATAGGCAAACACAGAGCAGGCTCCTCCAATAACCGTTACAAATCCATCGCAGGAGCTGGCTGGCCCTTTCCAGCACCCTGCCCTCAAACTGCCCAGGCTGAAGTCTGACACTTCATCACTGAAATCACTATGGAGAAGAACTGGCGACTGTCAAAGTCTACAAATCCAGGCAACACAAGGGGGTGAGATGTGTTAGYTTTTCTTACTGATTAAATACTGGCTAATCCGCACGCATGCATTGCTTTGACATCCAGCTTTACATGGTAATCACAAGCCTTTGGGRTGCTGCTGCAAGGCAGAAGCTCCATTTTGCTCTGGCAAAAGCAAAAGGAGGAGCTGGAGCTGGGAGAAAGRTCAAGCATCTCCTCCGGGGAAAGCAGGAGGAGGCATCGTAAATGGGATCTCCGTGCGTCTTCAGTTTCCCACCTGAAGCATCCTGGATGAGGAAAATATTCTCAGAGCTCGAAGGCTTGCTGCCATTTTTAACCACCAGACAGTCCTGCAAATTATTTTTGAGCTAGAGGTGCTCACTGTTTTAGTCTGCATCTTACAGTGTTGAATGTTCAATAATTAGAAGTTGCCTCCGAGAACTAAGAGTCACGCACCTTTTGAAGGCCTGGCCGGGGCATGGGAGAGCTGCAGTCTGGATACTTGCAAAATAACCACTTCTTTATTTCAAGTACGTCTAACTGGTGAAACATCCAAGTCAGGTAATTTAAATCCAAATCTTTTGGCAGCTCAGAGCAGTAAGTATCAGCTTCTCAGCAGAACTTTGATTTCAAATCACTGATTAGTCTGCTGTAATTTCAACCAGGACTGTACAGGTATTTTGTAAGCGCAGTTCAAAAATGCAGGTACAGTTTTAAATTGATGAGAGCTTAAAAGCTGAGGACTGAATTCTTCTCCCAGTTGCTTTAGCACAGAATTAGTACAGCTGACAAGACTCAGGCCCRGCACACTAAACCCAAAACAGGAGGCAAGGATATCGCAGAACAGGGCACAGCAAGGCAGCAGTGTTTTCCCTCATCCTCTTAAATATTTAAAGTTTTCTTTTGCTGGTTCTCAGCAATGCTGTCAGTATTTCATTTAAGAAAAAGCGACATCGGGGCAAATGCTCTTCTCTGCCCCCCTCTACAAAGCTGGTTCACAATGGGATTCCCTAAAACGTATCCTACACCCTACCGTGCCCGCAGGGATAAGCCTAACGCCTCACCGCAGAGAGGGGTGATCCTCAGGGGGGCCTTGCCAGGGGAGCTCTGCTGGACCCGTGCTCGCACGGGTTGCTCTAGGTTGCTTCCACTASTTACAAATGAGCAATTTCCACTGGCTCAGATTCACCGAACCGCCCCTGCAGTTCCCACGCGACGCACGCCGGGCGCATTAGACGGGCCAAGGCGCCTCGCAGCCCTGTTCAAACGCTGCCGATGGGCACTGCCGGAAAAAAGGACGCCGCGCCGTGGAAGTTCGTATCTGAGGGCAGAGCCTGGCCCTTTGAGCCGAAGAGATGTAACGCTACCGTCGCGCGCTATTTGTTCTGCAGAACATCGGAAGGCCTCAGCATTACGCGCCCACGGTAGCGAGCGGTGCGCAAGCGGGTTGGCAAGGCTCGGCCTACAGCATCTACGCTCCAACCGGGAACAGGCTGCAACGCATGAAAAAAAGTGGAAAAGAAGGGAGGAATGGGAAGGCAGAATGTGAGCAACAGCAGTGAGTGACATGGTCACATACCGCAACCATTTCCAATTATGCCAAATCCTTATAAACGCCTCTTAAAACACTTAGAAGCAGCTGTTCCCAAGGACTGGGCCATGCCTATCATTAATTCAGGAATAGCAACCCATGTGTTTCATACATAAAAATCTGGCATTTATTCACAGAGTGGCTAACAGAGCCCAATCCTCTGATCCCTGCCCTCCCTAGACATCCCCAAGGCTGCATGTGCTCTGAGCCTGGTTGCTCTCTTATCTTGCAGCTGCATGCCTCCCGATAAGGATGAAGAGTAGTAGGCACCCACAGTTGTTCAGCTGATTATGGAGAAAGCCAGCAAGTGAACAGCTTACCAAGCTGCTTATTTCAAGGAAGGATTTATCTTTTTTAATTCTCCTCGAGGCTTTTTTTTTATTTTTTTTTTCAAAGGAAAAGCTTTCTGAAGCAGCTATATGTCCCCAAAGCCTCTGCAACACAGACCCAAAAGGTTTTTTTCCAAGTCAGAAATGGCAAAACTACAAAACTCAACAAGTCATCCTGAATTTCAGGAGGGTGAGGTAATGTTTTGGAATGGCATGCCTTTTGGTGTGAGCTGGTTTATTTTTTTTAAAACCGTCTTGGTGAAGGATACCTTCACAGACTCAATCTCCCTCTTCTGCAAATCATTAACAATTCTATTTACATAGTTTGAAATTAATGTGTTAATTCCAGAATAAAGGTAGTTTTGCATAATAACAATTCCACTCGCCCTCTGACCCAGAGAAGAGAACTTTTTGATAGAAAAAAAGAGTTAATTTTTTCCCCCATTATCATTAATCATAACGAGAAAAAGGATACTGGCTGCATCTGGTAATTGTTTACAGCTGCACTAACGATCAGTGCAAAAAGATGGAAGGATTAAACTCATTACAGATTTACCAAATCTTTTTAATAGGTTTAAAAGCAAATTGTGTTCCTGCTGTTGCACAGTGCTAGCACCGTTTACTCTTAGTCTTAACACAGTTTCAACACACTGTTTTCTTCTATTTTTCCACAGTGTCCCTGGGTAAAATGACCTAAGCAGTGGGGGAAGGCGCTGTGAATACCATCTAGAAGCTATGGATTTTGTTCCCTTCCAGCTCATTGCTATCTGAATGACTACCCTCAGCCCAAACAGAAGTGGTGCTGCTTTAGGTCTCACTCAAAGGAAGGCAAAGACAAATCAGACTGATGCTCACTGATGGAAACACTGTTAAAGATACTCTCAAATATTTAAAGGGATTTGAAAACCCCTTAGCCCTATTTTTCCAGCCTTATTCTTGCCCACTTTGAAAGACCCTTTCATAAGGGGAAGAGAGAGTCTGCTGTCCCTAAASCTCATCCCTGCTCACCTTGAATACATGAAATGCTTCAAACTGAATGTTGGGGCTTTTGTCTCGCAGCAAGTTCATCATCAGCTTCAGATTCTCTGGCTTGCTGATGTATTTTGTCATGATGGCGAAGTTGTGCCGGTCCAGAATCAATTCACCCAGCAGCTATAGAGACAATTACAAAAAACAAGTTTTTACAAACAACTACTTTTTTTTTGGGGGGGGGGGGTGTAAAGAAAGCAGTAGCACGTTTTTATGTTTGCCTAAAGAGGTTTCAATGTCACTACCTTTAAAAAAGTACATGGATTTGTTATCATGTAATGAGTTAATGCCCAGTAATGCTCTTCTTCCATATACTACAGAGATGGATAGCATGTGGACAGGATGCAACAGGAGCTAGGGTGAGCCAGCAAGGGGAGAAGCAATAGTGCCACCGTCCCACAAACGCACCTTAATTTCATTCAGATGTTACATTAACAGACCTATTTGTTCCTGTCATGTCAGATTCAGCTACAGCCAAATAGGGACTATCAGGTCGCTCTCAAGTTCTTTCAAACCTACATTATGAGCTAAAGTACAAAATTAAGGTCAGAAAAAAAAGGGATGGTGCTTGTTCCACAGAAATGGCCCAGAGCTTCATGGAAGATGAAGGGAATAAAGCTCACAGCTAATTCATTGGAACAAGAGTACTGGCAAACACTTAGTCCCTGTTTTGTTATGAAGCATGCGGCTGATCTGTTGCAGTATACACATTTCGATACTCTGCATAATACGGATTTCAAATTTACAAAGAAAGTGCTGAGAAATTTGACTTTACCTTCAAGGATTGTCTCTTTGTTACATAATTCTCAGAATGAAGGAGCTTTTCGTAATCCTCAAAGATCTAGAGCAACAGAGAAAACACAATTGCATCCTACTCGGATCCATCCATCCTTCGGCCCACTCCCTTCTCAGGGTCCTTCCCAGCCCAGGGGCGCAGCAGAGGCAGCGGCAGCGAAGCCCCTTAACGCTTTGGTGCCTGCCTGGGGGTGCTCCTCTCTCAACCATCCCTCCTTGCTTATGCATGTGATTACGTACAAGGAGCTTCAAATCATTTGGGACACTTGGGGCTTGTGGCCATGCAACCTTCTTTCACAAGAGGATGAATCTGCTGCCAGCAGATTCACACAGTCCAGCTGGTAACGTCCACTCATTCGTACTCGGACCAGCTACCAAACACGCAAAAAAAAAAAAAACACGGATGTCCAAGAATCACTTAAAACTGCTAATTTCCACAATTTATACTTCCATTTTTAAATGTTACGTAAATGTAGAACAGGGACTGCTCCACTGCAGTGCTTCAGTGCTAACAGAGAGACAATTAGCAAAGATGGTAATTTTGCTCCAGTTAAACTGCATTTATGACTCAGCAATAAGAAGCCTGATTTTTATTTAAACCTCTTGCTAACTCTAGAACAAAACAAGTGTCTTTGGTCTTTTCCCTTTGGTAACGAAGTAAAGAATACCTAAGGTAACATGAAAACATAACCTAAGTCTAATTCCATTATCCATGTTAGTCCAATCTTAGTTGTTTCCAATGGAATTTTTCTGACCCATGTTTCATTTAAAATAGATCCAAAAATCAAAGTGAAAAATGGCAACAAACCAACTGACTAATTGAYTTAGGATGGTAAGATGGATGTTCACATCTCAATCTCCTGAGCAGGTACACGAGCTTTTCCGCAATGCTAATACTTCTTCTTGTAACCCCTCTCCTCTGTCTCAAAGTACCACAAAATGACACTGGCATGGCCCTACCAGTGCTGGAGCACAAAACAGTTTWAAAAAAATAAAGACTCTCTTCCCCCCTCCTTCACAATCTATCGACATGCTAAACTTACAGTTTTCATTCATGTATGGAGATATATGTTGCATGCAGAGACGAGTAAGAATTGTTTTAAAACAACAAGTTCTCCTGAAAATTTGACATATGTGTGCGCAGAGCAGGAACCTTTATTTTCAAATGCCAAATGAGGACTCCCCTTTGGTAAAAGCAATGCCCTTCATTTAGGTTTGCAGTCCCATGTGACAATTTTATGTGGCACATGAAATCCTGCACTGCTAAAAACGTGCTCTTTCTAGCTAAACATGAGCAGATTTAAAGCATTCTATCATTTCTACTTACTGTATCATAATTTTGTTCCAGGAAATCTGCTACCAATAATTTGTGTCTTGTTAGCAAGTCCTGAAAAAGAATAAAGAGAGAGAGAGAGAGATAGACTACCTTTTCATTTCATTGTGCCTTTTATTTTCAAATGTGACTTAATATTTTTTACCAGGTCATCTTTTACAAGGTACTTCCAACATTATTTAAATAGAGAATAAGAGTTTAAAAACACCACTGTACCAAGTTCAGCTGCTGTATGCTTTTTAGGACTTTAAATTGAATTACATGAATGCTAGTGGAATCAATATAAAACTATTCTAAGGCTCCTGCTTCATATTCCTCTTCCCTCACACCTTTTCTTATGGTTAGAACTTAAGATAAATTGGAGTAGGAGAGAGAAGGAAAACAAAACAACCCTTAATGGAGGGATCAAATGTGGTCCCATGGCCAAACTCTACCCCACAACTGGAAGATAAAGGTAAATTAAACCAATTGCTATTTCTGATCTCCAATGCACGCAACAAGGTAGTCTCATACTCAGCTACCGGAGATACACGTTTATCTACTAAAGCCTACGAGTCAGGAACCACATCTAAGCTAACCATTCAGGCTCCCTACGCAGTCAACCCATCTGGAGAAAGGCATCTCTGATAGGTGTGATAAATTCCCCCTGCAACTGTATTTCTGCCCTTGGTGGTCTTACTGCAGCAAGTAGCAGACCTTTGACAGCTGAAGCTGCATGGGACGTACCCAGTCTGAAAAAGCAGCCACCTAATTCAAAGTTAAATCAAATCAAAATCCCTCATACAATGGCAATGTTGGTGCTCAGCACCAGAGATGCAAACGTTCAGCTCCAGAAGAGCCAAGTCTTTTTACTGGATGAATAGCTATAAATTAAAGTGGTCAGTATGAAGCACTTAAGTTTCATTTTCATCTTATTGCTTCTTTTAACACACAACACTGATCACAATAGATGACTAATGAAGACCATTTGAGTTGATTTTGTTTTCCAGTGAATCAGTTTCTGTTATTATTTCATCATCTTTGGCTTTCTCGTGTCCCATCAGAAACCAAAGCAGATAAGTTGCTGAAGCAGATGCCCAGACACATCCTCCGCAGCATCACAAATAAAACAAACCTTTTACATACTAGTCCTTTAATTTATTTTTACCATAAATTAAAAGAGGAAAGTAGAATGCTATAAAATCATGTTTTTTAATATATTCCTTTATCTAGCAGGACTGTAATGATCTCAGTTTAAATGGCTGAGTGCACCCAAATGTGCTTCACATACTTTTATGCAGGGCACTTATGAGGCAAGTACAACATTTTTCAATAGGGGGCACAAATGGAATACAATCCAAAATGAGCTTTTCATGGAAAAAACGCAAGAGAGCGTGGAGGGGCAGTATTCAGTCAGCACTCCTCCCAGCTGCTACTTGTACCCTCCCCAGCTGATCGYGTCTCTAACCACAAGCCCATTTTCCTCTGCATTTTCAGCCACTCACYTTCCCCTCTGCTGTGCACCTGGCTGAATTTAATTAAAAAGTACATCTCAGGATCATCAAAAACTCCAGTACTTTCCTACTATAAATATCCTCAGACTCTAATGCACATTTAATTAAACCCTCCTCTGGTGCAGGGACTATCCAAGGCTTTCTGCTCTGAAGCAGACACCCAGGTGGCAACACTGCAAACCCAACACAGGGGGAACAGAAGTGACAACGTGAGTTCAGTAATCCAGCCAGTGAGCATTCWCAGCACTTATTTTTATGGTATTAGAAATCAAGGTAGCTCCACATTTCATTATTCAATTGCTTCCACATCAYTTCTTGCTGTTCCAGTCATTTGGAGTAATATCCAAATAAATGAGATGAGATTAACTGTTGGTTTGTTTCCAGAACTAGCCAAATATCAGATACCAAGAGGCAATTTTTAAAAATGCAGTGTACAGATTTGCCCCAAGCATTTAAAAGGTGCTCTCTGATCCACGCCAGAGGATGAACYGCCCTCATAACTCCTCCCTTGCCAATACACAGACAGATGTAGAATCCTAGGTAACGCTTCTCGAGCACAGGGGACGAAAGCAAGTTCTGCAGCAGCAGGTCCATGAACAACATCAATCCCCGTTTTCCCTGGAGGGCTGCAGCAGCCTGTTGTCCCTGTTACAGCTTCACTTGTCCGCGACCTGCCCACCGGGTGGGAGCAGAGACGCAACCGTGCATTGGGCTATCCTGCTTTGTCCAAGCGAGACCTGGGCCAAAGATGCAAATCTCTATCATGCTGCTAACAGAATCCAAAACACTTATTTCTGATCAGATATAAACACACTTTTGAGCATAGGGTAAATTGCCAGAAATACTGAATTTAAATGCATTCTTATACTGACTCACACATGTATTTTTATTTGGACTAGTCTATRTTTCTCGGTTATTTCCACTTTCATAGTGCTTACCTATAATAAACCGATTGACAGAGCAACTTAAAATAACTGAAAAACACCACCATTGCTTAACGGACTGGTTTGAATTGGTAACCCTGCTCAACCCAGTATTTAAGAAGGCAAAATTATTTCTATTATCAAATCTTTATCTCATTCAGTAGGTCAGTAAAAACTGAGGCCAGGTTTCCTATGTGCTGAATTGCCRAGCTGAACTCTCTAATATTTTAGTTATGCCTATGATCTACCTAATCATACTTCTAATTAGCTTTAAGAGGAAAGAATGAGCAACCTGTTTCTATGACAGCAAAGAACCAACTGATAGGAAAAAAAAAAAAGGTCTATATTTAGAAGACTCTCTCCCTGTGAAGAATTCTCCTCAGTTTTCTTCAATTATTTTTGCAGAAATAACCTGCTTGTTCCTGTATACTAAGCCTACAGGCACCACCTTTTGCTAAAGACTACATTAGCACCTTGCAGGAAAGATGCACATACAAATGTCACATACAAATTCCAAGAAATTCAGCAAGTTTCACCCAACTTCATTTTTTTAATAATGAAATATAGGATCTATATATTGCTGCTTTGAAGTGACCTCCACAATATCCTTAACAGCCAGAGACCGTAGGAGGCGGCTGGCTGGCCCTTTCCAGCCGCCTCGCGCGCCGACCCACAAGGGGCTCACTTGCAGGTAAAAAGGTGGCAGCGTTTTAATTGCCACTAGAAGGGTTTCACAGTAAAATCATGGCCTTCAAGTCAGAAGGGTCAGCAAAAATCAGAGGATTTCAAGAGTTAAATTTAAAATGGTTGATTCTATTTACTGGTTGTTGTCACAACGGATAGTGGTTTTATTTTGGGGGGAAGGTCGGGAGAGAAGAGAGATTATGCATTTTACAAGAACCATCTCAGGATTAATCTCAGTTTTAAATGGAAGATCTTGGGATATCGAGATGCAGGACACTAGTGAAATGTAAATCTGGATTCAAGATTCTTTGCAGACTTGATCACTGTTGTGAATTCTGGTACAAACAGACCAAGGATTAATTATATTCTCTACTGAGCGATAAGCAAGCTGTCCAGCTTAAAGGCAATACAACGTTCAGTGATCACTACTGGAGGCATGCCATTTTTAACAGAACACTATGACACAGGTATCAAATGATTTACCTTGAATGTAGCAAAGGCATCAGAAGCTATATCAAAAGTTGACATTTCCACATATTTGAAAAAGTCTCTGAACTGTTCTGAGAAAAGTATGATCTTGGCCAGCGGTTCATGTCGGATACACTCTCTTAGCATAATTCCACAGCGCAAGGCGATCAGTGGGGTTTCATATCTGCAGAACAAAAAGAAACAAAACCACCAAAACACCGAGGGACAAACGTGAATGAGCAGTTCACTTGCAAAAGGAAAGATTGTAGCACAGCAAACGCGTGTCCTGGAGTGAACACCAACACACACTGCACACACGGTGGCTCTCAACCAGAGCACGGTATCCAACCTTCAGCTGATACCTAAGAAGCAGACATACAGCTGCCAGCATTTTCCATTCCAAAACTCTGTCTTCATAAGTCAAAACACATTTCAGTGTAAACATGCATTACACCTTCCCTCTGCGAAAAGACAGTTTTGGGGAGTGCATAAAGTTTCAACAGAATTGCTTCACCCTTTAGGATTTATGAGAAAGCTAAGCCCATACAATATTACACTCTCCCATTTCAAAATTAATTATGAGCTCCTCAGTTTATCCAAGAAAATTGTATCGTCTCACGATCATCCCTCAACACCTACTCTTCTTCTAGAGAGTGTCACTCTAGAATATTAACATCACACAAGGAAGGTAGGGAGAGCTAATCCAGGCCATCTACCCACGATTAAGCTTTCCATAGCTCTGAAGATCTTTTCTGCAGCTTAGGAGGAGATCTGCTCAATCCCTCCTCTGCAGAGGCCAAGGGCTTGTTCAGGAGACAGGTATTAGTTCCTCAAGTTACAATCCTGTATGGCACAGGCTCTGCAATGGATAGGAGCCAGCACACTTCTAGATCTTGGAAAGGAGAGGGAAGGAGTTCAGACAATCTTCTATTTCTAGGAAATTTTGATTTCTTTAAGGCAAAAACTAATCTGAAACAAAACTGTCAGAAACACAATTTTAAAAAGTCTCCCAAACTAAAGAGAAATCTAACAGTTGGGAAGGACTTAAAATGAACATACTTAAACAAATATTCAGTCATGTGAAAGCAGGCAAGTCCAAGGGACAGAAAACACACTCYGTTTCAGCAAGCTGGTCATACTATATCAGAACCGTGTATTATCAGCCAGAGCTTATTGGCATCATTTTCCCTCTAGACAATTAATTTCTATCACTAAGCCAAAAAGAAAAAAGACGACAAAATGCCATCTGTGTTGTAAGTGAGTGGGCCCTCAATTTACCACCAACWTGCAATTTAAAAGAACGGTAGTGTTTGGAGAGCATACCAGAGCTGCATACTCCAACCTGACGCCAACAATAGTTGGCTTAATGGAAAACGAACTGCTGATTCCAAAAAGGCAAATCAAGCTTCCCACCCCAGAGCACGTGCATGCAGTCCAGCCCCTATTTGTGTCCTTTTGGGGAACATTTGCAGATCTGAACCTAAAACTCTTCAGATAATAGATATTCGTTGATGTTTGCTGTTAAGATATGCCTCTCCTCTACTTCACTAATTGGAATAGTAATTTTCAAGCAAAAAGAGGCAGAGCTGGCCCTAGGAGTGCAGCCAGGAAAATATTAAATAGTTGGCCAAGGAATATTTTGGTTGGAATACAAGCAAACTACATTGTTTCCAGCACAATAACTTTTAAAAACACAAGCATCAACAGAATCATTCTTAGTCAAACACTCCATTACCTAGAACTGGGCTATGGACTTGTTACTGCTCACACCAGCGAGGCCAGCTGGGCCCGGCTCCCGCAATATGCCTGAAAGAAGGTCACAGGCTGCCTGACCATAACTCTGCACCCACACTTCCACGCAGAGCCACCAGGCAGGCCGGAACGAGAGAGAGGTTTCAAAATCATTTCAAATGAGCCATTAGTACTCTACGCTGCTGAACTCCTGCAGTAGAAACAAAAAATAGTGTTCTTCTCCACTCTGATGGACTTGCAATCTAAAGAAATCCCCAGACACCGATTACGGGGCAACCAGAAAAGGCAATAAGAGGTTTGCAATATTTCAAAACATTTATTGTGGAGACTGAAAGAGCAAGACAGCCTGAGAGCAGAAACACGTCTTGGTGTAATGGGAATTCATCTTGTGTAGCTAGTGCAGAAGACAGCACGAGGTAAGGAGCGCAGGATGGAGATTAGGAAGGCATCAAGCCTGGAAGACAGGAGGCCTTGACAAACAGCTATATTCTTACCTGATTTTGCACTAACTTCTATAGCTTTTTTCCAAAGCTAATCTTGGATACTCAAGGGAAATTTTGCATCTTCAGCCAATATACCATTAAGACTTACTGTGCTGTAACATGAACAGATTATCGCAAAACAGAGCAGAGATAGTAACTGTGTACATTCAGGAGAGCACATAGGATCTTACATATTCACATAAGATCCTACACAATAATAACTTGCAAGAAACACAGCTCACAGGGCCACAGACTCCTAAATCTGCTATAGTCACTGTACTAGAAAGGGAAAAAAATATTTCAAATTACAAAGGATCTAAATTATTTCTGGGGCTAACATCTCTAAATGCAATAAACTGATGCCAGAGAAAAAAATATCAGGAACTATATATACCAAGCATTGTATTCATCTGAAATCCTGCTTGTACATAAAGCCTGCACATACAGAAAATAAAAAAAAAAAAAACTATGAAAGCAAGTCTTCGTGCAGCAGGAAAGTCAATCAACCTACCAAAAAAAAAAAAAACATAAGCAGTGAACCATGTGCTACATGTTTTTCTGAAGCTGAAAATCTGGGAGGGAGTAGCTGAGAAATGAAATGAAAGGTAAAAACAATTATCGCAAACTGGCAGTGCCACTGGAGTATTAGGCAGGAAATACTGGGAGGGAGATCTGATTCGGGATCCTTCCCACTCAACAGAGCTCACATTATGCAGTAAAAAAGCAACCTTTTGTTGATACTCTTGGGAACTGACTGTCAGGAGGCAGAGGAAATTTTGCACCCAATACCAGTCAGACAATGACAAGCCTTCACAATAGTCCCCGGCTCTTCCTTTTGCAGTCATGGCTAAAATGTTTCTTATTTTTTCTCCCCCCTTTCCAAATACCGTCATATGGAAAAAAAAAAATCACCGAATGGTAACTTCACTCTTTTACATGTGAACCAAATTCATTTTCCTTTCCTTTATGCACATTTTGATTTCACATGTTTCATTCAGCATTAAATAAGCCTGAAAACGTAAGCAGGTCCAAGCCGTGCGTTCAGGCGCCGACGCCGACCGCGCGGCACGCGCGTCCCCGGCGCGGCACTCGCTGCACGCGAGCAGCGCGCCCCGCCTGCACGAAGCGGGCTCCGCCGCTGGGGCCCTGCCCCGGCTTCAGGCACCTATTTTAAGAACCGTTTTTAGACATTCCTGGCAGCGRCCCGATGCACCTAAGACAGTGTCGCGTTTGACTTCGTCAGAGCCCCTCAGCGCTCGGTAAGGCTCTTTCTAACGAGGAACTCGAGGAACGGCAAGCGGGACACGGCGCATCTGTGCGGTGTGGGGAGAGCGCCTGCAAGTCAAGAAGAAAAAGGCAAACTAGTGCAGCTACACCGGGCGTGCAAGGCAGCACACGCCAGCCGTAACCGGTGCCATTTGAACATACCCCCTGATACTCGGCTCGAGATGTCGCGTCTATCAGCGGCACGTGTGCGGAACATAAAACCTTTACTATCATCTTAATATTACTTGTTTTTACAGATGCCAAAGAAAATCTGGGACATGATCCAAAAATACTTCTTAGCTTTATTTAAAGCTGAGACATATGGAAGAGATACATACGCAATGTGTCAAACAAAAACGAGTGGAAAAGAATGGAGGGGGGAAATCCAAAAAGCAAGGACAGAAAAGGAAGAAAATGATTGTATTTGTACACGGAATTGAAAACAGTTGTACAGCTTGCTTCAACAGCGACTGAGAGAATTACCATCACTGTCCTGAGACAAGTATTTTGAAGTTTTATATAATGTGAGTTTTAATGAACAAATTAAAAAAAAATAGCTTACTGGCTTCCTTTCTGAAGAAGCTGGTGTTCAGCAACACAAAAAAGTCAACTTCAAAATTAAAGATAAACCACAAGCAAGCACGATACTTTTAAAAGCAAGACCTGGCTGAGAACAACGACCTGCCCGGGTTCCTCGCCATGCTGCCTGTGCAGAAAGCAGGCCCAGTCCCGTCACTGCAAAGGTTTGCCTCCGCGTCCAACTACAAGCTCGTAATTCTTTAAAACACTGATATAAATCAGTTCCCTCAATTACTTTTTCCTACTCAGTTGTGCTGGAACGTTGCCCATTTTGAGCGAGTAACTATTTTAGGAGGAAAGGAAACATGCTCTAGGAGTGCCTAGTTCTCTCCACTGACTCTAAAAGGAGACCAGGGCATCTCACGCAGGTCTGCATTTGGGAGATGGGGAAGCTGGTTGAAAAGACTTGAAATACCCCTGGCATGGTATTCCTATTACGCAGCTATCCTAGATGGTATCTAAGTATTTTCCCGCCTCAGGTTATGGAGTAAAAATGCAACTCTTAGGCCTCAAAAGCAAGAAAGAGCATCAAAAAAATCACTCTCTTAAATACTATTATCTAAAAGGGCTTCTGTCATGATTTTGAACGGCTGTTACTAGTCAAACCATACAGCAAGCACAATCGCCCACGTTGTTTCCGACTGTATAGCTAGTAAACACACTCTTATTGTTAAATCAATTCTTTAATCCTAAGCGATCACATATATATTTTTCCTTCCTTGAAAGAAAAAATAAATAAAATCATGAAGCCAGAAAAGAAGACCACAGAAAACTGAGGGGCTCATCAGAAAACAGCAGGTTTCAAAAGCTGGAAGAGCAAAGATTCTTGCTAAAGGAAAGGCACTTTGTGGCCGAGCAGAGAAGACAGAAACCTCAAGAATTTGAGGCCAATACTTGTGCATTCCTCAATGCTATTCCAGTTGATGTCCTCACCCCGCTGCAGTGCGCTCCACCTCTTTGGGCAACTTACCTTGGGAACCACTGACTTACTTAAAAAGGAGGGGAAAAAAAAGATTTAATGCTGAAAGAAATTGAGTTCATCACTGGCATAATTTAAAGCTGAAATTCATGTGTGGCTACACACATTTAAAAAGTCCACCCCACAGACACAACCATTCTTTTTGTGCTTTTTTGCTTCCCTGTGTTCTACTGCGTGGTGGTCCAAGCATTTGACTTTGGTTATTTACAGACACCGCTATAACTCACTGCTGCAATGCAAAGAGGTCTTAAATGAAAGTCAGTAGCAGCCAAAAATGCTACAGAAGAGTTTAGGGCAAGCATTGAAGTCCTTGTCGCATGGTGAGCAGGCAAAAACAATCAGCACATAACTATTCGAACATGAAGTTTGGTGCAGAAATAATGGCCAAATAAAATAATCCAGTCATTTAAGAGTATACATTGAAGCAGAAAGCAAGCCAGTAAAAAAGAAATAAAATAAGAAATCTGGAACAAAGGCTGAAATCTCCTCTTTTTTTAAAGTTAAAAGTGAAAAGTAGACCAATTGCAATGCCAACGTGTTCCAGGCAATGTTGTTTAATGGGAATCAAAGTCAGTTAAGGCACCCACCCTTTTAGAAGCATGAATAGGATATGTGGATGGGCACTAATGTATTCCACAGTAGGGCTGCGTGTGCCAATCTGTCTTCTCAAGATGTTGTTAAATATCTGGGAAACGTCCTTTTTGCCCTGTTGAAAAAGCAAAATATATTTTCAACCATAAAAACATGAACAAATGATCATTTACTATAATCTCTATTTAAAAAAAGAAATGAAATTTAAAATGCGGTAAGTCTGTCTCTCTTTTCTGGGCCTCCACAGTCCCACCACCTGACACTTGCTGTTTCTTCAAATGATGAAGAAGGCTTTCTCCATTAGGTTGCTTTGAAGACCACTAATCCCCCCCACCCATTTATATATTTCTTTTGCCAGTGAAGATGTGCACCCTCCTTATTCTGTTCAGCAAGTCCCTGGATAAGTAAGCAACAAGAAAAGTACTAAAACACACAAACAGTTGCTCTGTGCCAAACATGCTGTTGCAGCGTGTACTCTGCTCCTATAGCTTTCAAATTTAAGTAGCCAAGCCAGTACCAAGCACAACAATGCATAGCTGAGCTTTGCAAAGCTAAGGCTTTTCATTATTCTCATGTAATCAAAGCAAATCTTATTTTTGAAAATCAGAGTTCAGCTTAAAAGTGAGCCCAGCTCCCGATACACACACTGATTCCATGAACATCATATACATATTATTTTACCACAAGGAATAAAATAAGTATTACTGATGGGACAGCTACGTCATATATTATGTTTCTACTTTAGTCACAACTAAGGTGGGCAGGATCCTTAACTTTATTCTAAATTTCTGCTATAGCTGGACTCACACACACCTGCAAAACTACATTTTGGAGTAGAATACTTCCCCATGCAGACAACGTCTCAGAAGGTCCTTCCAAATTACGTTCTATCAAGCTACAGAGTTTGCCAATACCTCATGCATTGTAAGTCCTCTCCCTCCCTTACTGCTTTTTCTGCCAGCCACAAGAGAGATTGACGTGAGAAATTACTGGCGGGGAGAGACCGCTACACTAATGACTAGTAACCAAGGCGCTGAGAAAACAGTGGGTCACTATGCACAGGGCAACCTAAAGAAAAGGTTAGTTATAATCCCTCCACGTTCACTGATTTCTCTTCAGAGGACAAACATTCCTTGGCTAAGAAATTACCGGATGTTTTAAGCCAAGGAGCAGATAGTTTCACACAGAGGGAAACTCCCTAGTTTCACCTCTACAAATAAATCACTACTGAGAAGGACAAAATATTCTGCTTTCCTAGTTCCAACCCAGCTGGCCTGGAGATTCGGGGACTAAGGGAATTAAAAAAGAAAATCAAATCAGACCTGGCCAGTCCATCTGCTTTTGTCTACAACACTTTTGACCCTTGGACATTCTCTTAATTAAGCTATTTCTTTATACAAATGTCTCATCCTCCCCTATCTTTACAACACCCGTAACATACGTCTGGAATCCTGTGATCCCCAGTGGCCACACCAGTTACTCCAAAATGAAAAAAAAAAAAAAAATCCAAAAAGAGAAGAGCTTTTTAAAGTGAGAGACAAAAAATGGCCAAGAATTAAACGATTTTCCCCACTAAGCCAA
The DNA here is from genome assembly GCF_003343005.1 of Rhea americana. Lineage (NCBI taxonomy): Eukaryota > Metazoa > Chordata > Aves > Rheiformes > Rheidae > Rhea > Rhea americana. Next base: position 1,837,924 of record NW_028187144.1, on the reverse strand, counting down.
AATTTTTATTAGCTACTTAATCTAAGGTGCACTACGGCATTATATCCAATAGCAGCATATTTTCTAGAGACCAGTGATCTGAGAATAATAAACCAAAGAAGTTGGTCTGGCTGGGTTCTTCTCCAGGAAATGAAGGAGGGAACCAAGGTAGACTTCCCTCCACATCAGACACCTATAAAAACTGCTGGAATACTTTTGCAATGCTTCTCCCTTGGAATCTGCAATTCAAGGTCACCTTATAATGAAATACTTACAATAACTGACGCACGAGACAGCAAGGTAGTGTGCAGAGATAGTAGAACGGCTAAACACAAACGAGACAAACTCAAAGGATGCCCTCATGTAGATAACAACTTGCAAGATATCTACAGCATAACGTAGCTCGTATTTCATGATAAAGTAAGAGAAAATTTTTATCATCATCAGTCCTGGGCTTGTAGCTCTTTACCATCTCTTTTATTGGCTTCCCAGCTTGCAGGTTTACATGCTCTTAGTAACACATTTCTTTAAATTTACCTATTTCTGTATGCATGCCTTCCTTAATGAATTCTTGAAAGTTCACCAATAAATTTCACTTTTTGAATTTCCCAAAATTCAGTCTAATCCAGATACAGGGTTTCTGCTCAAACCCAACTTCATTTTTTTCTGTAAGTGTCATCCACAAAATAATACACTTCTTGAGTGACAGACTCAATAAACCTTTGTTTCCTATAGATGCGTGATAGAGACATGCAAGGATGTGACAGTCTCCCCTACACACATGCATGTGCCCCAGCCACGTACACTACGAGTGTACTGGCAGATGAAACAAGTGAGATAGGTCTTGGGCCTGGAGCTTCTGCTTTTTTCTCAGTGGTGGCATTAATTTTGGTCGCTTTCCTCTGAGGAGCCACCAAGTTTCATGAGGTCTTTGAGAATGTGTCTTCAAAGATAAGTACTACTACACAAAATTGGATTCAAAGTGGCCACCAGGTGCAGCAACTTTTTGGAGGGTGAAGGGTAGCATGGAAGAGAAAAGGAGCCAGGCCAGGACAAAAATCAAGTAATTTACATAAACATCATTTCCTTCAGAAATCACATTTTCAAGTAATTTCAAATTTTGGGTTTTATCATTACATACTGATCACAAAGAATTTGCATTTTGAAAGGCAACGAAACTCCTTGGTCAACAAGGACATCTAAATGACGATTATGAACAATAAATTAATATAAAAAATGCAAGCAGAAAACTTCATAAACTAAAGAAAATTATGGAAATATGAAGACAGAGCAACATCTGCTCTTACTAGCCTCTTTTTCAATGACATTTCCTCTTACTGTTTTGCTAGAAAGAATCTGTGTAAAAGTTAAAATTTCTGCTAAAGGATTGAAAGGCTTTATCATGGAAAGAATCTACTTTGCAATAAAGGTAGAACTATGCTTATATGAACTATGCTATTAGAACTATGTTTATATAATGTTATTAGAATTATGTTATGTGACTGGCAGTAATTCAGCAACATGCTTGGCATTTCACAGCTTCTGTATTTGAAGACTGCAGGTTCAGTGTATAGGTACAGAATTTTGTGTCTGGAAAAGCAATATAGACTGTCAGGCAATTAAAAAAAATGCAGAAATTTTGCTTCTATATATAACATTTGCTAACAATACTTTCTCTTCCTCCTTTTCTCCCCCCTACACTTCAAACAAATTTAAATTACTGAATTCTTATTTTGCATTCAGACATTTAACAGTTGCATGCGGGAGCAGGGAGATAAATTAAAAGGCTCTGATGAAATTCTAGCATTAAAAAAAAAATCTTGAAATCAAGACCTGAGGAAGAGTGGGAAAACTCCACTGACAACAGTGCTCGAGAAATTATTTTTAAAAATTCATCAGTCCCTTGAATACTGGCTTCACTCAGAGTATGGCCCAAAACCAAACTAACCCACCCATCACTCCTTCCTTTGACTCATTTTCAAAGTGGAAAGCAAAGTAGAGCAACAACAAATGGCTTTCACAACGGGAGAAGCCTTCTGCAAGGAAGCGACTCCCCCAAAAGGAGGCTCCGACCGACCCACGGCATCAGCCCGCCTCTCCGGGGAACCGATTTTCTAAACGCTGTGGCCGCCCTGCCCGCTGGGTACTGCCCTCCTGGCCCAGCGGCCGGGAATTTCTGACTGCCCTGGATGATTCACCGGAGCCAGGGAACCAGAGCAATTGCAAAACTCCTAGCAGCAGTCCCCGGAGGCAGCAGTGCGGCTGACCTCAGCCTCTAGGAACACTACAGCGTCCTGTCAACGGTGAAGTTTCTTCCCAGTTCATACCAGTTAAAGGTCAGTTAAAAGGGTTTTTATTGACCTTAAATGATGGTCATCTTTTCCGCTGTAACTTCACTTCTCCATGTTCATATGCAAGTCGTTACTTTAATCCTGCTTGGCTTTAACAATAAAATTGTTAATCAGTTCCACAGCCTAATTATACACATGTTTATTCATTTTTTTCATGATTGGCAAAAAAAAGTTGTGTTCCTTTCTTCTTTTATGCACAGAATCAAATGGGGGAAACACAACTTACCTTGTCATTTTCTATCGGTTTTTGAACACCTTTTTCATTTTTTTCCTCTCAAGCACAACATTCCAATTTTTTCAGTCTTTTTCCATACAAGGTTTTCCCAGGCTTCTAACCATTTTCATTGCATGTCTCTGAAGCCCTTTTAAATCAGAGATGGTGGCTGATTCTAGCTGCACTATCCTAAGGTTAGAGCTCAATCACTGCAGCACACAAAGTCCTAAACAATATTCACAGCATCTTGTTTTGGTACACATGGCAACATTTCTTTCTCGCTTTTGTTTAAAAATAAATCAAGACAGTTAAATAGGAYGCAGTACAGGGCACATCTGTCAGTATACTGATCAATCCACAACAGCTACTTTCTTCAGCATGTGAAAACAGTGCAACCATAGGTTTTTGAAGGCATTACACTTGTTTCATTTAGGCTTCAGAAAAATACAGCTATGCTTACTGGCAACACTGGGACCAAGGAGATGAAAGGTTTGTGCACATTGACCTACCTCAAAATCTATCAGCTGCAAGTTGGCAATAAGTGTCACCAGAAGGCCACTGTTGTACAGCTCTTGTGCCAGCTGAGCCACTATTTCTGTGGGTGGCTCCTTTTCTGTGGTACCACATAGAATTTCCTTCATCGCTTGCAGGGATTTTGACACTTCTTCTGATGCCTGTGAATCAACAGATAACATTGGGGTTTTTTGGTTTTGCTGTTTTTTTTGAAACAGGCTTTATTTATTTTAAAAGACAAGCCGTTCAAAACCCAAGCTTCAAACTGTACCTACGATGACTGCATCTATTATTAAACAGTTTAACATTTTTAGGTAGTCACTGAGGCTGGACCATTCGCACTGGACCCAGCAGGTCCCAACAAACACAGAGATGCGCTCAGCGGAGGGCATGCCCTCAGTTACAGACCACGGGCATAAGACAGAGTCCGAAGGGCACTTACCAACCTGTGTTGGCCGGATGCTCTACACTTTGGGAGACGCATGCCAAACAGGGACACTGGGCAGGCAGACTCTGGCTGCCAGGGTGGATGCTACATGGCCTCCCTATCCAGGGCTGCTTGCTGCTGGATTATCCCRGCTCCTTTACAGATAATCCAAATAAATCCTGGTAACCTGGCCAGCTGGCACTGCCACAGCCTGCTCTTCCTTGTCACCTATGTGCTGAGYCAGTATCTTGAGCAAGGACTTTCTCTACCGAGTTCCCAGGCACTGAAGTTTCAGGCTGGAAAWTTATTAAACAACCAAACTTGCTTCCAGTAAAACTACAGCTGCCAGCAAATGAGCTAAATTAAATCTTTCCTCTTCTACTCCCACCTGACTTATTTTAATTCCATTCAATGTTTTAGGTGCCTAACCTAGAATACAAATCAGGAATCGCCTTATGAAAGCTTACAAAAGAAAAATAAAAGAAAAACGTGTATAAACAGGTTGTAGCTTGGTGTTMATGGCAGTCAGTAGATTTAAATTAGATTTGAACTATAATGTCCCACTTTCAAAGGGAAACAACCACCAGTTACAGTGAAGTAGTTCTGTCTCACTCTCTCCTAGGTTTGTTCCATTTTATATGTGTGCATGTGTGCGTGTGCATGTGTGTGTGTGTGTGTTTCCATTTTATATAAATAAAGACTCCTTGAAGCAAAGGCTTAAATCCTAAGTGCTCTGACCGTTGGGCTATGAAAGTATGGTGCTTTCTGGGTCAGGGTACACTAAACCCATGCATGGCCTGCACCTAGTGCATATATAGGGTTAGCTGGGTTTTTTGGTGGGGAATGGGAAGCAAGCAAGGAAGAGCTTTGAAAGCCAAGCTGAGAATGACAGGAAATCCCTAGGCAAGGTGATGGAAGCTTCTGAAGGAAGGACAGCATTTTACATCTGCATTGCAAAACCACATAATTGAAAGGAGCGTTTGCTTAGCTAAGCAGAAAAGAAAAGAAAAAAGAAAGAAATCCAGAAGGATACACACAGAAAACTCAAGAGTCATTTGTAAAAAGCTAACTGGATGTTAATGGATATTGAAACCTAGATCAATAATTTCAATACCTCTCTCACATACACTCTCTCACATACACATCATGTTTCCAAATATCACTAACTCAGTCTGTGTAAAAGAGCCCCATAGTGTTCAGGAGAGACACCTCTGGACTGGTGTTATCTCCCAACATTACTGAACCAACTCCTGGATTTTATTCATACTAATGTAAACCTAGAAAAAGCCACCTTCCATTTCATCCGCCTGGGAGACTGAAGCATTCACTTTGCACAGTATAAAGGTACATTTCCCCCCAATCTGTTTGTATTTGTTTGCAGTTTTACACTGCTTTAGATAGGCCAACACAAGTGGCATGTAAATGAATATAATTGTGTGATAACTTCAACCATAGTAGGATTGGTTTTGTTCCTTAATGTAGCTCAATAAAAGAGCCTATTTTTAACCTATAATATTAGTGGTATGTCACTAGAGCTATCCCACATAGCACAGATGGGATTAACAACAGGGCGCTATCTCGTGAACTAAACCTCTAAATTTTTTACAGGAACTGTGCAAATACTTCCATATACATGGAAAAAATGTTTGGCTTTTCATCCATTCTGCATGGTAGGGTGTGAAACTCTGGCATTCTGTGGTTATAAATAAGTAACAATAGCTTTATGTTCCTTTTAAATATAAGTAGTCCTCTCTGATACACAAAAGATGTCTGCAGGATTCAGTTTTAGTTTTAGTTCTTGAGAAGGAGACCAAAAAGTGTACTGCTGAAGGAGAAAGAGCAATTACAGAACCCTGCAGTGCTGGTGGTGGTAACRGGGCACCACGGCTATATTTCCCTTATCAATCCACCATCTCATCCTCTCCTTTTCTTTGTCTCTTGTACATGCAATTTAAATTTCATGTTTAACTTCTTCCCCCTTTATATTCTCTGGGATATTCTGTAAACTGTCATTCAAGCCTCCACTAAAACTGACTCCTGGTGACACCTAAGGGACTCTCTTCTATCTCTATCCCACAAGATCTATCTGTAGGAAAACCACAATCCTAAACCCAGACTCTTCAGTTAACAATCACTTCTAGCCTCCAATTTGACATAATTCYTGCTTAATCTTACTACCTTTTTAGAATGATACCCTAATTACATAAGCACTGTTTCTAGGATGGAAACTTGCTCAAAACTCAGAGAATAAACRCATTCCATCTCAAAATGAACCAAAAAAGCAAGTTTGTTCCCTAAAATACATGGAAAATAAGAGACAACAGAAACRAAGCTCTAGAATAACTTTTCATAAGAAGCCAGGCAGCTCCTGCTTTAGGAAAATTTGCAAAAAATCACTAACCAACCCAAACCTCAGCAGGATGCCCTTCATCAATGCCACAAACAGGACTTCAGTGACAAAACCAGAGAGGCAACAGAAACTTCAAAGTCTCTTATGATTTCCACGCAACTGTTCATTTCGCATCAGAGGTGCTCAGATCCAATGGCAACAGTAACACGATGAGAGAAAAAGTGCTGCAACTGTCACTTCGCTAGAAGTTATGGAGCAAAAGAAAAGGTCACAGGAAACATCTAAGCACTTTAGCCGTTTCTCTCATTCTTCCACCTAAGCACGGTCTTCTTCCTGGATTATTAGGCTGGGCCCCTCTAGGTATATTATATCAGGATTGAATTTATTCCATTGTATTTTGGAGGAGTCTGTTAGAGGAAGAAAAGGGGGATGGGGGCTACCGTCCTTCATAGAATCCTAAACAGAACAATTTATAYTATATACAAGTATCAGAAGTGGAATATGTTGAACTTCTGACAATTAAAGTTACCGAAAGGGCGAAGAAGCAGAAGACAAAACGCAAGCCGATTCCCAGCCCACACACTGACTGAACGTTTGTGTTGCTCTCGCTGCACGGACTCGCTGGGTTGTGGTCTTCGTTTCTCCCACGCATGCWCTACATGCATCTCAGCTCCCTACCTACAAACTTGTGACAGTTTTGCCTCGGATGAAAACTTTAGAGGGTGGTTTTGGCAAAAATGGTCATTTCTTCTCTGCTTTGTCCAACACAGGGAATAACATGGTTATTTACCCACAGAGCACAGTTTGTAGTGACAGGCAGCCCATAGCAGGTTTGTGGATTCATTTTGGCATATCGCATTTTGCATAGATGTTGAAATCTAACAATTCCTGGATTAGTTTAACCTTACAGACTACATAGTCAGCTTTGGAGCTGGAGCACAGACAAGCTTATATACCTTCTGTAAGTTAAATTATAAAAATGTTCGGCCTCCTCTGCTGCTAGAAGTAGGGGTTTTGTCTGCATTAATRTGTCTTTCCATACTTTTCAACAAGTTCAACAGCTAGTTGGACACTTTGTGAGCTGAAGATACTGGATCTCAAGTCTGGTTTCCTCACAGATCTCATCATTATTCACTTAACAGGATCACAGCAGAAAGAAGTTTTAAATCACCATGGTCATGAGAGTAAGTTCAGTCTCTGAGAGCATATTATCAGATGCTAAATTGATACACTATTCGATTTTGTTCAGGTTGCTGCTTCTCTCTAGTAGGAGGCAGTTTCTATTGTGTGTCTACGTCCAGGCTTCTGGCACCTAGTCAACTATAAGACTTTTTAGGTGCTAGTGCAACATGTACTGCAGAAAAGGCCACTCGAGCCGAAAGCAATGCAAGGCAGGAAATCACACCTCTTAGTATTTAAAAATACTTCATGCTTGAGGGCTTTGTAATTCTCTGGGATTTGAAAAAGCGCATTATTGCTCTGATCTCGTGGCCGCTTTCCTTTTTAGTGCTAAACATGGCTCAAAATGCTCATGGCTGTACGATCCCAGCTCTTCTCGGAGCAAAGGGGAAAGCCATCTTCTCCAGTTCTCCTGTCTATATGAAGAATTTCCTCCCAGAAAGACCTCAACACTTTTCTCTCCCATTTGCAGCCTAATACAAATCTGAAGTCCAGCTTCCAAAAGTCCAGTCTACATTACAAAGTGGCTAATGCTACTGTGTCTGTGAAATATTTCAGTGTTCCTGTGTTATAAAACATCTGGACTTTTTTTACCCCAGGGCTAACATTAGGTTAAATTTTAACTTGCTTTGACAGGTCTAGAATACGGTTTCTTAGTTTTGACTTTTTTTTTTTTTTTTTTTAACTGATCTCTACTGGAGGGCCAAAGTGCATAACAATGTTCTTGGGGTAATAATTTAGTAGGCTTGGAAAAAAACATATCATTATTAAGGAACGCAGCCTAAGCTGTCACATTTTTCTTTATATTCTATAATTATACAAGACCATTTAATAATATGTAGCTTTTCTACTAAGGGATTACAAAGTGACCCTATGGGTCTTAAAATTTTTCTATTCTTGTAGAATATCCCATCTTCTTATAGAAAGATTTTAAAGGGTAACATAGAAGGTTGAAACAGAGGTCTAATCTGCTGTTCATGCAGAAGGCTGAATTTTTATTTCCATAGTTACATGATTTTTCTCCATACTCAAAGGCCAAGCTGCCTTTCCTGCAATACTGCTTGTGTGTGTTATAGCAAAATACACAAAGAAGATATTTTGTTTTGGAAATAGAAACTTTGTAAAAACAGGTTTTGAAAAATCCCATGGGACATCATAGGGATGTTTTAAAAAGAGGCCTTAACTTTAGCAGCTTTACTTAAATTTCTAGCCATACCAGCTGGCCTAGTACTTACAAATCTCAACCTCTCCCTACAAATTTTGTTCTGCCCTTTTCCCTAGCTACAATCTAGAGTAAAAAACACCACTTATATCAGTTTCACACTTATCTTAGAAGTGTCATATTTAGTAGCTCTGATTCAGCCCTGGTAGGCTTGTCAAAGATGGAGATAAATGGATCTCCTGCTACTCACTGTAGATTCAGTTACCCCTTCTTGTTACTCCTCTTCAAGGCAGATTACAAAAAGACATAAAAGGGAAAAGCGTCAGGCCTTGAATAACCAAGGGCCATGGGCTCCAGTGCAACTTTCATAACTTTCCGGATGTTATCTCTATTTTACCTTTGTTTCATGGACAGGTCATCCAGCTCACACACACGTACACACACACATTACAGGCCAGAATGGCTTATTCTTACTTTTATCCATCCAGAGACTTAATGCAACATGTATGACCACCCTAACACATGAAACTCTGCTACCTTTCCAAATTCAGACATTAAATACACATAAGACAAATACCGAGTTCTGGTATTTGGCATCTGTATATTGTTCAGGAAATTCTCAACTGTTCATAAGAATATAGAGAACGGGATCTTGCAGCTATTTGTATCACTAGCATATTTCCAGTGTCCTGGAAATACAAAAATATGTTTCTAAACTGATGCTATTTTACACAGCCCCATACAGTAATATATACACAAAATCTGCCAGTGTGATGCAAAACACTCAAATGTGCAATCCAATGAACTTCCAGTATTGCATGTTACACATTAGGATCAAAAGCATAAGGCTCCCCCGTTTGGTTTTGTCTTGTTTTAGCTTACAGACCCATTTAAAGATATTCTCACTGTGTGAATCAAACCAACTTCTCTCTTAAAAGAAGAGTAGCAAAACGCCTCTCCCTACATGTAAGGGCTCCTAACAGCAGACTCTGAATCCAGTGTCTGTGCTGTTGACTGAGTTACTGTTGGCACAACTCCATGCTGAAGGGCTATGCAGGAACAAAGTGTGAACTTCAGCTGAACACTTAGGATCAGCAGGCACAAACTCAGTCACCCCTTAGCAAAACATTATGGCCTAGTGCTCAAGCAGGTTGGTAAAGACAAGTTGGTCAAATATACACAGTAGGAAAACTCCTTCTAAAAGGCAGTATCATTAAATGGAAGAGACAGCTTTGCCCTACCTGGCCACAGATTCCTTTCCTGTTTTTTAACGTGCACTTAAAAAAAGAACTAGAGGTTATAAGATGCTTAAAAATAAAAAAGCAACAAAAAGAGCCAAGTTTTATACTCTTGGCACCAGCTCCTAACCTAATACTATCTGGAGTTTCTCCCATCTCTAGAGGAATCAGCAGAACGGGGAAGCCAAAACATGAARTGTTCCACCAAATCCCAGGACACGTGCGCTTTGTGCAGAGTTGGAAGTAATGGGGGCCAAGCCCTTCTTACCTTATTCACTTGGCTTAACCGTGCACCAATGAAGTCAAAGATAATTTTGCAACTGATGCTGGCAGGTGCCAAATCAAGTCCCCAGATACCAGCATTCCCAACAGCCACGCAACTGTTCATCCATGCAAACGCACATCGCGCTGTCCGCATGCGCTGCATCTTATAAACGGATCCCCGCTTGCTCTATCAGCAGAGGGATGAGCAAGGCAAACAGGAGTAGAAGATGGCTTCTTTGGTGCTATGTAGAAGAGCAGGATTTATTGATATAACTACCTGTTCTGGATATATTAAGTCTAACAATTAAAATACTGCTCTCTTGACTCTTCTGAACAGTACCAAATTTGGTACAGTACCCAGAGATGAACAGAGCACAGGTTACAGTGATCTATCTGAATAGYCTTGTTACATATATTTAAATGCAAGTGAAAGAGGCAAAATACTTCAAGTCATTTTATTTCCAGCTTTACTGCAGCTTTTACTGTATGCCAGAAAAACACTCAAAGAGCCCTGAATCCGTTTTAATTCACTTGGTTTCAGGTTCCACAAATCTTAGACCAGCTATGCCAAAAACCACATCTCACAGCTCACCTAGGCCAAGCGCAAAGGCAGCTTAGGTGAAGTTTCAACTGACCCCAGATCAGTTTGCATTTCTAAATTAAAATCACATGACACTTTAAAGACTCTTCTTGCTGAGCTGGTTCAGAAAACGTTACCAAACCTGTAGGCACCGTTGATGGCACTGAGTCACGGGCGCCGCACCCTAGCATGTTTGGTTAACATGAAGTACATGCTTCAGTGATATACTGTTTGCAACCTGAACTGCTTTATGCTGACCACAAGACCTTAAGAAGTAAGGGAGTCACCCTCTTTTTTTCTGAGATGAGTCATGCATTCATTCTATTAATGTCCTTTACAACATCCATCAACAGCATCCATCAACAAAATACATGACTGCTTATTAGCAATGAATTAAGCAGTACAACCAACATGAGACTGCATGCTCTCAGTTCTTCAGGTTTGTTTAACAAAACTCCTCTCCACTGCTGCTAACAGGGTTTCTCCTCCCCTGCTCCTTGCTCATGCACATCTTCCAGACGGCTCAGGAGTTTGCACCAGAAAAAAGAGGTGCAGAGCCTAAGAAAAACAGCTTTGCAGAAACCTTCATGTCCAAGGTTGTTAAATACCTCCTTTCTCTTCTAGTTAACCCCGGAATGGGTATTGCTCATTAAATCCCAGGCACAGTTTGGTTCCATATGACTGGGATTAACTCCTTATGAAATTTAYAGAAATCTGTAATAAATGTAATTGCTCTACGCTACATCAAAGTCCAAAGGGGAGGTCAGCAGGGCAACCGCACGTGTCACAAAATCACCTTACTTATTTCAGATGTTGGGAAAGAGGTGGATGCTGGATAGGAAATGCTTTAGCCCACTTTTCCAGTCCTGTCTTACCCTACTTAATCCTCTAATTGTTACATTTGCTTTCCCAGGGCTGCAAGACCTTCTTTGAAGTAGATTTTTAAAAAGGAAAAGAAAAAGAAAAAAAAGAAACAAAAAAAAAGAAAAAGAAGATATTAGAAAGAGCACTTCAGAGGAAGAGGGGCCATGTGGGGTATGCCCTATCAACCTTCAGAGTGTAGCTTAGAAGACTGCAAGGCTTTAAACACACATACACCCATGCAAGCAAACACCCCCCCCCCCTTTGCAGAAGATGAAAGTAAGGAATAAACATTCAAACTTAGCCTATTTTTCAGTTGACAATGTATTAAAAGCATTATGGCAACACTGCACACATTTCCCTCCCCCCAAAAAAAGATACATGGAGAAACAGGGTCAAACCCAATCTTTATCTAAGGAGACAAGTTCTACTGCAATCAACAGACCAGCTTTCACATGCTGAAAAAGTCTGAATGTGTCCTATTTTATGACTAGTAATAAGTATCATTCAGAGAAAGTGTAAACTTCCGCATATTATTTATGCGTATAATACATAGGAATATACCTTGGACAAGACGTAAAACTGGCTTTATAGTTACACGTGGCACCCCTTTGCCCTCTCAAGCTGCACCCTCCCCCTCTTCCCGTTCCTCAAAAAGTCTCAACTAATTTACTATTAAGCTCTCTCTACCTGTGTAGGGCATAGTTTGGTAGGAATGATCRTTTTTGCTCAATTTAAAAATAGCACATCTGAAGCCCAGATGGTTCTCCACTGAAAGTTGCATCAAGTTTTACCGGAACGGTCAAGTCTCTCCCTGTCTGACCTTGCACCATCTCCRGTGCCCACGACATCTCTACCTTGTAGTTGATTGCTCAACTCAAGAAAGGAAACAAAGTTCTCCTCTTTCAGTTATTTAGACCTTGCCACTCTCCTCTGCCAATACCCTGTGTCTTAGCAGTCATCTCAGCCCACATATTACATTTGCTGCGTTACAATAAAAGCTAAAGTGCCAGAGGACACACCACCTCGTTCAGGTCTCTGAAGCAAGTTCTACTTGGCAGCTACTTTGCAAGGGAGCAAGATCAAGGACACCAGGAGTCATACTCCTAGAAGTCCTGGGAAGACCTCCGCAGTTCCCATGGCAAATGACAAGGRGAGAGAAATGGGAAAAATCTGAGCACCCCAGTTCCCAAACTGCTACACTCACAGGCACATACGCTCCCACACCTCTGGCAGCATAGGACCTGGGGCTCCCTGCAGGCTGCTCAAGAACCAGAACTGTGACGGCCCTTTGATAAAAGCTGGACACATTTCACCTCCCTTTGGAGCATAAGCTGGGGGTTCAAAATTTTACAAGTCTCTGTAAAGCATAAAGAATAGTATTGCACTTCTTTGCTTTTGTTTCTAGTTAAACTTCTATAAACATACTAACCAAAACCAGCAAAACATTATTCATTTGTCTAGTGGGTGAATACAGTTTGAAAATCAGTGAACCAGCAAAAGTCCCATCCTGGTCTTTTCTTCCCCAAATCAAAACGTAAACCACATTCAAATAAACACAGGTCTACTGAGCTCACAAACTTTGTGTATATATAGTAAGAGACYTGGTGGTGTGATTGCTTTAACAAGAGCAATTTTCCCTGCCAAGTTTTAAATTTATCTTTGTCACAGAACTAAAGATCTTCCCTCTGATTTAATTCCCTGAATGTAGGACCACTAATCAAGCTATTTGCATTAATAGCTGGATTTATTTCAGACCAGTTCAGTGCAGCCATTTAGATGACAGGTAACATTACTGAGTAATCTGAGATCTTCCCTTTGGCCCCGGGGAGAAAGGCCCTTTGTGCTTCTTCTGCATCCGAGCGCAAGGTCCTGATTCAGCCAGCCACGTGAGCGTAYGGGCAAATGCTGCCTAAAATAGTGCTGCTGCTTTGACTTTCTGCCTTGCTGCCGAAGCAACTGTCTTCCCTCCTCTCCCCGACCACTCACATTCATCCCACTTGTGGTGGTGGRAGGGGTTGTACAGAGTCAGCAGATGGCTGGTTTCCCTGATCTCAACCCCACCTGGCCCCACCACTGGCAATCTCATACAAGGGCAAAACAGAAGGCCAAGGTGAGCAGGCTTCAAGGCTGCTCCCCATTGAAAGCAGCGTGGATTTATGGATTAAACCAACTGCTAAAGTCTTCAAAATATGGGATAATTCAAATGAACACAATTCACATATGTCTGTTGGGGTTTTAGATATTTTCAATCGCTTGTTTGYGTTCCATTCAATCTAATGCTAAATAAGCACCATTATGAAGTTTGCAAGCTGTTTCCATCTTAATAAACGAGGAAAAATCTTTYGCATCTTTTACTTGGTAAGGAAAATACACACCAGCTGTTCTGAGTTTTATGAAAAATTTAAATCAGGCTTTCAATTTTCTAAGAAGCCTGAATTTCTCCTACTTTGTCACTGACATCCAAATAAAAAAGCTGCAAGTCAAAACCCTCAAAACCACAACTGAGAGGAGTCATACTGCAAAGCAAATTAAAAAATCTAGAGCTTCTGCCTTGAATGTCGACTTTAATCAGGTTCTGAAGGATACATGCAAGAGAGGAGGGATGAAGCTGCTGGTTTATTTATTTATTTTCAGGTTTAGTTCACAGGCAAATTCTCTTAGAGCTCTTCAGTTAACTGAAGGTATTGCAGGGTGAGACATCAAATACCAGAGGCCTTGCTGAAATCCATGTGACTGATGTTACATAATTAACACACTCGGAGCTACTCTCTTTGAACCTAAAAGTTTCAAGAGAATTCCACTAAGGACACTAAGGGAACTAAGGTTCATTTCTAATTCAAGCTGGGAGAAGCACAACATCTGAATACAAACATCAGCTGCATAAAAACTGCTTCAGCATAACTTATCAGTTGCTTCCCTTTCCCTTGTCAGTCAGCTTTAACCTGAAATTAGCTTGCTGTTAGTTAAAAGCACATACTTCTTTTGGCCTCTAATACAGCAACACTACAGAGGGTCAGAGCCTCTGATACAAAAAAAAAAAAAAAAAAAAAAAAAAAAAAAAAAAAAAAAAAAAAAAAAAAAAGTTTTGATTCTATGGAAAGCCTAGAGTCTTACGTGGGAGTATTTTCTATGCTGGGGTGAGCCTTCCTGCCTGGTCATCAGAGGAGTGCAGGGGCTGAAGAAACTCAGGTCCTTTCACAGAGTTAAAAATCAAAAGCAGGATGCAATACTATTAGCAAAAAATGCAGCACCATAATTAGAAGATGAGTAGCAGAGTTCATTTAGGAAAGGTGCGCACAAAAAAAAAGTTTAGAAAGGATTGACAAAGTCAGATCTCTTTTATACACATCTTTATATATGCACTTTAATTGGCGGTGTCATTTATCGCCATGCTAAAACAACTAAGAGTAAAGCATTTTTCAGGTTGTCTTGCAGGTCATTTTGCTAGATTTATTACTGTTCAAAGCAGCAGTAGTTAGTAGTTTACCTTTCTTTCTGGATGAAGCTGCTGGATCTCAATTTTTTTTTGACCCCACACCTGTTGCCCTTTACTTACACGTGATTTCAGTAGAACTCTCATACATAAAGCTACTTATGTGTGAAAGCGCCTGCAGAATCAGGGCAGCAGGTGAACACAGTTTCATTTCCCTTATTCTGCTGTTCTCCCAGTATAAAAACCTTATCGGTCTTCTATAACATTACCTCATACCTTGTCTGTCTTTTTTTCTTGTTTTTCCAATATGGCCATGTTTTCTTTCAGAATTTTCACAATCTCAGCAGGATTTTTGTGTGATTTACTAAACAAAGGCATGTTCTGTCTTCACCTGGATTTCTTCTTTCAGTATAGAAGAGGACTGCCTTAAATCAAATGAGAAACAAAAATAGCTTTTAAGGTTTATACAAAACTGCAATAAAAACACACAGAGACATTATGTACAAGACATTATGTACACTGTATCTTGCCGCAGCTGCTCAAAAAGGCACACAAATTCTGGGATACAGACATTGCAAGCTCATGCAAGATTTACAAGCCAGCATGAGCATATAGAAAGCAGCTACTCAGCACTTACACAGGAGCCTCAGACCTACAGCTCATGTCCGGTGCTCCCATGAACCTGTATGCAATACATCCAACATTTCTGGATGTTAAATATCTGGCAGATTCCACTGCACTTCTGGTTGGATTATTTATTTATTTATTTATGCCATGCTTTACGAGTTTTATCCAGGTGCAGAGTAACTTCAGAAGCCAGCATACCAAAATTTCTCCTTTGTTTAAAGCACTGCAAGATAAGGTCCCAGCTTCTCAGTCAGCACCCACTCAATTACCTTTCTTATATTAAAAAAAAAAAAAAAAAAAAAAAAAAAAAAAAAAAAAAAAAGTCTAAAGGTTCTTGAAATGAAGTAGTTTAAGCTACCCCCCAAGTCTTGGCAGACTTCAGGAATCCTTCTGTACCAGTGGTTTCAGATCCCACTTATGTAAAACTTTGCCTGACTTAAATACGCAACAGAGGATCAGGCCCAAATATGGGCACCACTGTTTTCATGACATTTAAATGAAAGACAGAGCATTTTAATGAAAATATTTTTGTTTGTTTAATTTAAAACATTCTTCCTCTGCATGGCTGGAAAGGCAAATACCACATCAGTGTAGAAACACATGAAAGAAACCAAGCAGCTTAGTTTCAGCAGGCTTCTGATCCTGCAAAGCATTAAGTTGTGAGCTCCCATGGGTTTTGCTGAGGGGCTGATACAAATATCAGTACTGAAGTAACTGCAAAAGACTACGGACCAGATTATGCTATGGTTAAACCAGCCCCACTTTACAGGGAGAGCACAGCACCGTTCTGGCCTGCATTCCGGTTGATAGGACATCAGGATGAGAGAAAACACAAAATCAAAAATAATCTCAAACTTTCATCTCTTTCCACAACAAAAGACAATAACAACCACCAACCTCCCCGATTCACATCTGCAAGATTACTTGTGAAAGCACACATATATGCAAATCACTCCAATTTCCCTATTCTTTTTCATCTCTTACATTACATCTCTACAATTTAAAAAAAAAAAAATATTACACAAGAGGTTTTAAAGGAGAGAATTAAATGTGCATTACATATATTTTTTTTAAAAAGGCAGAACTGTGTAACGTTTTCCCAGAGGTCCAAAGAAGACACTTCTCTCACGCTGTTGTTATTGCTGAAATGCTTCAGAGTCCATCATGAACCATGATCCCATCTGTGCCAAATACCCATGTGATTCTAATCCCAAAATATCGCCCAGAATTAACACAGATTATATGCACATTTTTTCTAATAAATAATAAATAGCCATCATACAAAATTGTAAATTTTGCATCCAATCCATAGATGTACTTAAAAAAAGTCCAGACAGTCTGCCCTGATATCTTGTTAAAGACATTTCAAAATATTTTTTATTATGCGAAGCAAATATTTTTAAATGTCATATTTAAACTGAAAGTTCCCTAATAGTATCCAGAATAGATGAAATTGTATACAGTTTCTCATTTGTTGCTAGGTTAGTTTTACAGAAATATTTTCACATTCAGCTTCTGAAAGTTCAGGTTTCCATTCTCATGCTCTGCGTGGTTCAGTTCAAGCTAGTTTTTATTTCTGAAGTTTTGGCTATGTAACCTTCAATACTTGGCCGAGCTCTAGACCAAGGAGGCAAAAGGAGTGCTTAGCACTGCTCCCATGGAGCTCAAAACTGTGATTTTTGGCAGCATCACCTTGACTGGCAACCGAGCGGAGTTGCACCTCTTGACTTGCCAGCACTCAAGACTGACAGCGGGGTACACCGAACGACGAGCTCACTCGGGCACATCCAGCTCCACGCAAGGCCTGGAAAAGAACGGCCCTTTCAGCGKAACTTCATGCTTACAGCCAAATCAAGCATTACACAATAAATTTGTTCGAAAGCTGCTAGCGAGCACTGTACAACCCCACACATTCTGCAATTAAAAGATTAGTAGTACAGAACAGACTTAGAAAAGGATACGATTCTGCATGGTTTTATTATCCATGAAGACAAGGCACTAGCATATGAAGGCACAAGAGAAAATCTGACAGCACAAGCCTAATTTGTATGTTGCATTTTAGAAAGATCTCTTTTCAGCCCAASTGTGGCAGGTTAATTCAGATTACTAAAGATATCCTTTCATCTCCCCCTTCTAGATGTCTCCAAACACAGAAAAACATTAGGGGAAGTTATTTGATTTTTAAACTGAAGGAGTCACAAACTAGAAGGTCTGAGACCAAAAGTCCATTATTTCTAACTGGTGCATTGACTATGTATTACAAATACTTTCCTTCTTCCCCTTCCCCCACCCCTGCAAAAAAGAAATAACTTACATACCTATCTAGAATATAATGTCTGTATTTAAATAATCACTAATGTTGCCATAGCTCCAGCATGATTTTCCAGTACAGTAGCTAGACTAGGACTTTTCCACTGTATAGTTCCTGGCTCACCCTGATACACTACGGCACAGATCAGTGATAACTGATCCTTAAACTTCACTTCAGACCCTACCAATGTCCTGATCACAACAGGAAGATCACTGATAGTATGGCAGGAAGGGACTCAGGCTGTTGGGTTCATCCCTCTGCTGAACAGTGCCAGCTCTCCACTTCATTTATCAGTCTTACATACAAAGCAAAGCATCCTTTGTATGCAAGCAGAGGGAGATGGAGAGGAAAGGGGGAAGTGATGGCCATTAATGGACAGAAAGGGGCATCTAAGATYGCTCTAGGATTTATTCCTTTCCAGGACACAATATTTAACCCATCAGCATCTGGTAGGAGTTTCCATTCACGCAACACTTCAGAAAATACGTGCTGGTAAGGTTACCATCAKAATCAAGTCTGCTTTCCTTTTCCATGCATGAATCTCTTAGCGGGCATGTGCTCTTCACACTTAACACACAGAAGCAAATGGTGGTAAAATCATTTTGCTGAGATTTGGAAGTTGAACCCCTTAGTCTTATTGCTGGCTGTTTCATAAAACAAGGACACCTTCCTCCAGAGTTGTTTCTCGTGACCAGATTCTCTAGCYGTAAGAATTAAGAGTCTACTAAAATTCTGATGACACAAAACTGGAAGGTGTCAATACAGAAGAGGACTGAAATATCACTACCTGAGGAACTGGATAGGCTCAAGGACTGAAGTAACAAAAATTGAATAAAAACTAGAAGTATCAGGTAATGCTCTTATAGACAGAAGAGTACCTGCTTCAAGCTGAGGAATTACCGTGAGAAATGACAAAGAAAGTCACCTGGTGACTACACCAATATTTTACAAAAGGAGAAARACAAATGCACATCTATGATGAATTAATAAAGTAATTTCCAGTGGAAATGTAATATTCATGTCTTGCACAAAATATTAATGCAACTTCATCTGGACTACTGTACACAATCCCAAACATCCACAGTCAAATAAAACCTAACAAAATCAGAATTGGTGCCAAAAATGTCCACTCTTCTGTCTATAAGTGTATTACCTGATGCTGAAATTATTCACCTTGGTTAGCTTAAGAACAAAAAGATGGGGAAATAGGATTATAGTGGGAGTAAAAAAAGATTAAGAAGTTATTTCAGCTAATAAAAYAACAACCTTTTTTTATAGCTATAAACTGCCAATGAATAAACTTAAGCAGAAAATTGAAGGTTTCCAGCCACTGGAGTTTTGAGAGTTCGAAATAACCAGGTACGACACAGAGCATCTATTCATGAAGTTTTTGACACAGTTGTCTGGCAGCAAGGGACCGGGATGAATGAGCCCCCTTCCAACTTTCCAGGAAAACTTCTTCCATCGACTGGTTATTCAGTGGCGTATGTTTTTATATCAGAAATGCATTGCAGTCACTTCTGATTTCCTGATGTGGAACAGCCAACTTTTGTAACACTGGTTGTGATGATGATAGTTCACCCGTGCTCTTGTCAGGAGCTGAGGAGACTAAGGAAAGAAACAGCTATTTCCCACCAGACTGACTTGGACCACCTCCTGGTYGTGGGGAAAACACTCGTGCAGCGTGGTGCGAGGAACGGTGCGCTGCCGGAGTCTGCTCAGGCTACTGGTACAAACAGAGTGTTTTAGCCTACGGTGCTGGTGAGTCCAACATATTTCAAGAGTCCTACCCTCTCAAAAATACTTTCAGGGAATGTTATTCAGTGGAAAARGGGTTTTGCTTTTGTTTAAGTAACAAAGACAGCAAAGGACAAATTTAAAGCAYCACTTTTAAAATGTTTACCATGTGTGCTAAAGTCAGAATAAAGAGAAAAAAAGCATTTCACATAGACTAAAGCAGTTAGTTGAATCCAGAGGCACACGAGGTTTACCAGGAGTGAGTTCTAGGGTATTCAGTAGCCTGTCAGATATAACACAACATCTCTTCATAAGCAGAGCGTGCCTTCCCTCAGACACCTCCAACTCTGCAAACATTTAATTAATACAGAAAACACACTTCCAAAAGAGCTGTAGCATACTCTTACTCTCTCCTCTCTACAAAAGGAAACCTGAAGCACAGAAGGATTAGAAGACTTGTCCAATCCCACATAAAAAATTAGTGGCTGTCCCAAAAATAAAATCTAAATCATTTGACACTCCAGCCTATGCTTTATCAGCCATGAAACAGCTCTTCTGCCAATTCATCTGCTCATAAAGAGAATATGCTAAAAAATTGGTGCAGCTAGAGCTCTTTAATACAACTAAAACGCACACTAAGAAATCCAGTTCTTTTTATAGTCACTCTCCAAGTTTCTCTTTGCTATTAATCATATACTTTCTTAATACATTACAGTGAAGTTGAGCTTTCAAGAACAATGAAGGAAAAATGTAGACAGCAACATTAATCACCAGCCAATCCCACTATAAAGTGACTCAGTTAAGCAGTTCAATAGCAAACACTTCCTCCTGCCCACAGGCACAAGAATGAGAGCATGTGATCCAGTCAACACGCTCTTCTCAGATGTTCCTCCAGACAAGCGATCTGCTATCCAAAAATGAATGAGTGGATAATTTCCCTCCCTTCAAATTGAGACAAGTGAGGACCAGACACTTCTTTTCTTACCTCTTKGCCTTCACCTACTTATTTATCAGCATCAAAACATTTTATTAATTCATCAAGGGTGAGAGGTTCTTTTATGGAAAAAAAAAAAAGAGATCTGAATTTTCTATTCACTTCAGTGTGCATAAAACCTATGCATCTGAGGTTTTAATTAGCACACTTCCATCACAGTTTTGCTAGATTAGTCTCAATATAATGAATGAGATGCTTCATTCYTTCTTCATTATTTCTCCCACAACATTTGGTAAAGTTGTTGCAATTACAGGGTCAAGTAGTCAAACTGGTAAATGGAAGACACATGAACATCTGAGCAAGTCCAATCTGTCCACTCATGTGCAGTTTCCCTCCTAGGACTCATGTTTCATTCAGAAAGCAGGATGAATCAAGGCTATATAAGAGAGCTTACGTGCAACAAAAGCCCTAACGAACTGCAGATTTTGAAAGGTATGTTGTAAACGCGACAAAAGATTAAGAGAAGAGAGAGCAGTTTTATGTTAGAATGGATGAACACTGTTCTGCAACAAGATTACTCTGAAACMCAGGAATTCACCCATAATAAGCCTTGCAGTTGGCTACTTGGTRCATTCCTGATTTTGGAAGTACCTGGAATGAAGATGGGTACTGGCTGAAACTTCATCTTGGAGATGCAAAACATTGCAGTAATGCTTACTACTCCCCGCCAACACACACCTTTTTAARCAGGTGGCCTGCTCCTTGAAGATCAGACGTGGAAAATGTACAGGCGATTCTGCCCCTAGGCTGTYTACCACTGTAGAATGGGAAGGTCACTTAATTRTATGATACTATTGTAAAATTAAAGGCATTRATGGTGACAACACTYGAGCGCTGTGATGTTGCTCTATGGAAGCACTCAAAGAAATTAATSATTTTATATTTAATTGAGGGCTTGGATGCCATACAATAAAAAACCTACATAGTCTCTCAGCAAACATGGGGGATAAAATGAAACACTGAATAGCTATCTGGTTGCCGAGGTCACAACTTAATAAACACTTCGTCCCACGACAGAGCCATTCTACCCTTCGCCTAGTCACATCCTCACACTACAACCTCTGCTGGACCGGTACAGTTTTTTGGCATGGCCATGTGCTGAATCAGGCCAAAGAGCTGATAAGGAAAAGCCTCATGGGGGRAAAAAAAAGGCAAATTGGTTTGCAAACCAGTTCATAGTCTTACGAACAGTTATACTGACATAACGCTGGGGGGAAAGAAGGAAGGAGGGTAGAGAGACAAAGCTGCTGAAGCAGCCACTACAGGTGAGATGTTCCTTAAACTAATGGTATGTCCTCAGTAAGGCAGAGAGAACAAACCGTTTTGATACAGGTAAATGCCAGAATTAAAGTTAGGAACATTCTGAGCATTTGACTTTGCTGTCTAGAGTTCTTTTATTGTAGCAAACCCTGTGCTACTGTACCCACTATAAAACATATATCATAAAACAACATCTATGCGTTACAATGCTTTACAACGCTATCTAACATTCAGAGTCTGAAACCATACCAAAATTTCATCCCTACAGGATCATCCTTGTACCACAGGATTACACAGACTCCGCCACTGAGGCTAACAAACTAGCTAAAAGCAGCAGATTACTACATCTGTGTTGAATAAAACCAGAAATATAAGAAACTGGTAGTCACTAAATTTGGCGGGATTGGAGAGAGTCAAGASAATCTGGGACCCTTATCTCCATTCATCAACATGGAGGTCTTCCAAACCTAAAAAACTAAGAACTCAATTCTGTGCCTAATTGTAGTCCAGAGCAAAACTCCCACGAGCTCAGCTGAGCAAAGCAAGGTCTCTTAACTAATGTTTCTGAAGTATGCATGATTCTGAGATAACACCCTTTAACTGCTTTTAATTTACTTAAGTAAAAGGAAAACAAGYTAAGTTTCCATTTTTAATCATAATAACTGCAGAAATAATGGAAACTAGTTACAGAATTTAAATAACACAGGCAGCAGCCAGGAGAGAGCAGGACTTCCTCTAAATCCCACTAGTGAGGGATGTGAATAAGGTTTYGGCTTTTTGTTTCATATTACTAAAAATTACCTCTCTAAACAGCATTAACCTGCCTGTGCCTTTAAAGCCYGCTGCAGTACTTTTAATAGCTTCTGAACACAAAKTAATTTGGTTTAGCACCGATTTCACTTTGCTACTCAAATGACTCCAAGAAAGTCTTTAATCAGAAAACCYTCCCTCAAGTGCAATGCAAGTTTTGCCTGAACACAGGCTTCACAAATAGCCCGTCTCATGGAACCAGCGTGTCAGGTTGACAAGACCTATGAACAGAGAGGTGGTTAACGTACTGGTGACAGTTCACACACATACCCATCTTGCATTCGTCTCTAATAGCTGCTGAGTTCCTCACGCCGGTGGCTGTGCTCACATTCCCCTGCATCTCCAGAGAAAGCCCGCAGCTGCAGGCGGTCAGCGGGAGAGCAGCAACAGAAATGATATATTGCAGATATTTTTATTTTTGGAAACAGTGCTGTAAATAAGCCTATTTCCAGAGATATTCCATGGACACGGCGCGCTCGGTCCCAGAGCCAGTGCCTTATGTAACAGGAGGAATATTGTTCAGGATTTAAAAAAAAAAAAAAAAAAATCACTCCTGCTAACGCAGTTTACAAAGCTAAAAAAAGCTAGCGGCATACGTAGAGAGAGCAAATAAGCGAGCGATTTATGCTGAAAATGCTCTTGCTAACTGGGAAATGCAAGTTGTACCAAATCGCTTAACTTCACGCAATTCGGAGGTAGTCGCAGCCGATACTCACCGCGGGCAGGAGCGTCCAGGCTCGGCTACGCCGCGGGCAGCAGCTCCACGCCGCGGTGCTGAAGACAGCTCTCCGCCAGCCCCCCAGGGCGCCGGCCGCGGGCGCCCCTATTTATTTGCCATTTAGCCCCAGTTCGTCCTTATCCTTGACACGTGGCAGCGAAAAACGAGCTGCGGGCATCCAGTCGCTCGCCCGCCTTCGGAGCCGCTGCGCGCTGGCGGCGCGGCGCTCGCCGGAGCGCGCACGGGCTCGCCCGCGCTCCCCGCGCCTGTAAATTTCCACTGCCCTCCGGCGGCAGCCGGGCTCGGGGCCTCGCTCGCCTCCTCCTCGCGGCCCGGCTCGCGTGGGTCCCCCCCGCCCCGCGCCCCCTTCGCCGGCCCCGCGGCCTCGCCTGCCCCCCGCCGGCCCGCTCTGCCCGGGGAGCTCGCGGGAAAGGGATGCAACAATTTGGCGGCGCTCCTGGGAGTTCCCGTCCCCCTCCTTCGGCCCGTCAGCGCTGCTCAGCGCGCAAGAGAGGCGAAGGGCACTTCGTCGTCGCAAGAGGATAATAAAAAAATCAACATGCTAATGCATGGGAGCCTCAAACTCCGCTAGCCTACGGTATTTTCTTTTTCTTTCTTT
>NW_028187144.1:1809896-1814160 GCF_003343005.1 Rhea americana | reverse complement strand
TTCTACCACCCGCTATTAGCAAGCACACAAATAAAGCAAAAYGCAATTAAAGGAACTTTTAATGCTCTGCTTTTCTCCCCCGGTAGCGATTTGCTGGTGGCTTCCCCCCACAGCTGTGTAACAYGCATCAAGCAGCGAGAAAATAAAACCGCCTTCCCAGCCCCTGCAAGCAGTGCAGGATCCTAAACACCGTCCTCGCACAGACCTCTGCCGAGCCTCAGCGCAGACGAGACCTGGCTGCACGTTTACGTGGACACCACCAGCTCGGGGGCAGGTCTCGCCTTCCGCCCCCTCTCCCTTGGTGCTGAGTACAGCCAAAGTTTCACACTATTAGAAATAACTCTGTACACAAAGACATTTGCGTGAGGGGAAAAAAGAAAAAGATCTCTGCCTGCACCGCGGGTCAGCGCTGCCCTCCACAGCCCCGTCGGAGCTTCATTTAGGGCTCTCACCTGCGGTAGCTGTTCCCAGCCCTACRGCAGAGGCAGCAGAGAAGCAGGATGCCTCCAGGAAGCGTTTCTAACCTCATTTCTGAGGGATGCGGTTGAAACATCAACCTTTTAAAGGGCTAACATCCCTCGCTGGCAATGCTGCTTCCTAACGGAGGCAAGACACGCGGGAGTCCCGAGGAAGCGCSGCTTGGAAGAGCCAAGGAGCAGCAACACGCCTGGCTCCAGCCAGTCCTCCCTCTCCTTCAGGCCGAGAGGCGCCGCCGGCGTCCCCGCCGCACGCCTCCGAGGTGTCCTGACCCGCACGCTCCCGCTCTTCGGAAGGTACCTCGCCATCCGTGCTCACTCACGCTGCACGAACCAGATCGTCGGCGTAACCCATCCTTCTATTTTGGGGTTGCCCCGAAAACCAGCTTCTGCAGCAGCGCTGGGACTGAGAGGTTGGGTTCACCTCACCTTGCTCCCGCTGGCCCCGGCGGGACTTCTCCTGCCGGCGAGTACCTCCCGCCGGCGGCCCGGGGAGCAGCGGAGAGGGCCGCGAGGGGCGTCGTGGACGGCGCTGCCACAGCTCCCCGGGCTTTTTCCCGAAACGGCGCCAAAACCTAAGCACGTCACGTCACTGCTGCTTTCCTCCGCGTATTTTGATTTTTGAGAAGATTAACGCTGGTTTTTCCTCCCTCCCCGGGGAAACGACACCCCTGCGGCAGTACGCCCGCCAGCGTCGCAACGGGTGCAGAGCTACGCCGCTAATAACAGCGGAGAAAGCTGTTTCGGCTGCATTTAAGGGCCCCACCAGCGAAGCCGCCGTCTCACACGGTTCACGGCAGCATTCAGCGCCCGCTCCGAGTCCGAGTACTCCGTAAACGTAGGACCGTCACCCGGAAAGCCCTTTCTTCAGACTCGGCCTGCCCGTTTTCAGGGCCCCCGGGGCGAGCTGCGTTCGTACGTGCTCGACGTGGGCTTCCGCCAGTCTTCCCCCGCCGAGGAAACGCTCCTCCGTTCACCGTTGGTCCTCGACACACCGGCACAGCAGGAAACACACCTGTGGACCGGGGACACCATCCCCGGGCGAGCGCCGCAAGGGGCAGGAGAAGACTTCTTCTCTCCTTTTCCAATCCTCTGCTCCACCTGCCACACAGCTAATTCACAGATGCCAGGAAAAGGCCCTGAAATCCCCCTCCATAAACTAAGCTGTGAGCACTAAGTGCTCTTACCTGTTTGGGTTTTTTTTTTTTTTTTTTTTTTTTTCCAAGATGTTATTAAATATTTCAAAAGAAATTACGTGTTCTTCGGTTCAGAATTTGTAGCCATCTCAAATCTGGAGTGACCTAATTATGAGCAGTCAACAACTTCTTATACTCTCAAAATACACCGAACGAAAAAAAAAATCCCTGTCTGCTGCTGAAGGGCTCCAGCCTCCGCATCTTTAAACTCCATTATACTTTTTCCCTTTAAAGCGAACGCAGGCCTCAGGCTACAGCATGGTRAGAGTACTTTTGAGAAATGTTTGCCCTTGCTTTCTTAATTTAAAATCATGCCATCTAGAAAGGACCAAAAGGGAATAAAATAAAATAAAGTAACAGTCCATTATTCCTACCTTTTCTATTTATTCTCTGCAACGGAGAAAAGAAACCACAGAGCTCRAACGATGAGTGTGGTAGTAATAAATTATAGAGGCAGGTAATAAACACATAATGTGTATATATTAATTCTGCTCATTTAATCACCCACTTGCAGGCTGCCTTACCTCCTCCAAGACTACTTCTGGCATTCCAAAGCCCAGAGCGGCCTCGGGTAACAACCGCCACCAAAAAATGCCTTCCTTCCCCCAAAATCGCTCAGTGCCAAGGCCCCAGGTAATCAAAATTCAATTCAGCACAGCAGCAGCTMTAGCCATGTAATATTGGATATCACGAAGAGAAATCAGAATACTAAAAAGATCCCCCCTTTCAAAAAAAAAAAAAAGATAAAGAAAAAGAACAAGAAGAAGAAGAAGAAAAGAARAAGAACTAAAAGCAAAAGAAAACCCACTCATAGGATTTATTCCTACTTTTTCAGGTTCCAAGATATCAAAATTACAGTTTATGAGGTAGGGGAAGAACTAAAAACAGTTTACTTTTATTGTTCATCTCCCTTGTAAATCTGTTACACTTCAACTCAAGGCATTTAGCCTTATGACAAAGTAATACGAAAAGCGTGTCCAGTAATATTTTTTAAAATCTCACAAAATATGAGGAGAGGCTTTTATAGTAATGTCCTGCTTGTATATTACTTGTGAGCAATTGGAAGCCACAGCAGACCTGTAGCGGTATTTTGGCTAAAGTAAGCAATAGGATTTAAATGGATGCTTTGTATTTTTATTCTTAGACATGCAAATGTGTCTTCAGCATCCTTCCCCCTCTTCTTCCTCCTAGCTCCCTCTAGTGCACTTCAGAATATATTGCGTTTTTCTTCTTTAATTAATGCCAACATAAGCATTTGCTAAAGGGTTTTTGTTTGGGGGCTTTTTTTTTTGTGTTTTTTTTTTTTTTTTTTTTATTTGAAGGACCTGCACAAACTCTCACCACCTGCTCAGGCGTTTTTATTGAATATATTCTTCACCTATGCTTTACTCCAGCACTCAAGCAGCAACAACGGCCTCTCTGCTGGCAATACAAAATATTGTGTGTATGAAATATTTTATGTAGGAGCCAGTGTATTTAAAATTTTATACATTTTAAAAACACCTATTAGCTCCACTCTTTCTTCTAAGTAGAGAAAGCCAGCTTAAATGTATCCTACTCCTTGCCCATTCCCACTCCAAACAAGATTTAGTCCCTAAATTGGAGATTACTAAAACCCAACAGCTGAAAATACAGATGTAAACATCATCTGCTCTAAAAAGTCATTTAAGGAATGTGATCAACACATTTTATATGTACTGTGTCCCAGTATAAAATAGAATTAAAAACAGAATTAACAACTTCTCCAAACTGCTTCTATCCCAGCTCTGTATGTTGGACCACTTTAGTAGCATGTTTGTTCTATTCGTAGATTTTAAAATGTGAAAAAGAGAATTCACTTCAGAAGAAATCAGAAAAAGAGCTTAGCTAAAGATATAAAATTTAACCTTTCATCACCAGTGTCACTTACAGTAACAAAGAAACAAAAAGGTTATACATAGAGAAAAAAACCCTGACTGTACAATATATTGGAAGATAGCCCTGGCATCACTTGTAGCATCTTTCTTCATTAGATTTCAAAATTCCTTCATGTGGACAAAAGCATTTATTGCCACTTCCCATTTCTGAAACAGTCAAACACTATTAACGCTGTCCAGTCCTCTTCCAAATACCAAATTTAATCATTGGTTTCTACTTAATTTCAGCAAATAATTTTCTTAAACTTAGCCGCAGGTTAGGACGACAGCATGGGGTCCTGCAAGTTAAGACATTTCCTTTCAACATGCTCACGCGTGCAGGCAGACCAGAGCTGTTCCCTACAACTGCACTGCTGGTGAACGACAGCGGAGCATAACTAACCAGAGCTTCAAACTTCCTCGGAGAGCTTGAAGCTAAAGGCTGTGTTAGTGCATATTCATTCTACTCTCATGGTAATGCGCACTGAAAATATTACATAGAGCAACTTGCTTTTGAAGAGAACAGTTTCTTTATACATAACATGTGCCTCTAGTTTTGAGAGGAGAAAAGACAGTTTTGGAAAACTGAGAAYACTGGATTAAGATTTTTCCTCTTTTCAACCACTCTTAGGAGTCCAAAAAAGTCTAAAGCATTTTTCATCAGATTTTCCTCAAGATGACTGGCAAAAAAAAAAAA
>NW_028187144.1:1800994-1809756 GCF_003343005.1 Rhea americana | reverse complement strand
AAAAAACACCACGCAGGGATATGCACTCTAAAATGTATTGTTAAAGAATGGCAGGAGATAAGAACTGTCACTCTGGATCAGGCCAAAGCTCCGCCACACCCCATCTCCAAGTACAGCTGACTCCAAATGCAAAGTCTATAAAGAAATAGCAGAAGGATCACTCTGGCAATTGGCACATTAGAGATTTCCTGAAGTTTCAACCAAAATCATCATGCTCATTAGCTACAAATGGCTCCAAATTCATTAACTTTAAAGATAAAAAAAAAAAAAAAAAAACTATAGCTGTTCTTGAGAAAACTTGAAATCATATCTGCAGTGCTTAGATGGAGCAGATTGCTTCAGATTGCTGCTTATTCTTCAGCCTGAGCAACCAAAGAGCTCAGAGACAGCTATTTCTCTAGATGTGCATCAAGACACCAATTTACTGCATTCCAGTTAGTTACTTTTTCAGAGCAGCAAAGGCAAGAATTTACCCATAGAAACGTTTTAATTTTCAAGTGACTGCCTCAGATAAGAGAATAAACACCATCAGGAAAGCCCAGTACAGAGGTGGGATGTTGCACTGATTAAGGAATGGGCTCAGAACAAAGAAACCAGCAGTCTGCAGTTGCTTTACACATTTTTACATGAGCTTGAAAAAGCCACTTAGTCTCCTCATGGGAAAATGAATGCATTAAATTATAAGCTGCTTTGACATTATAGTGATGCAAACCAAACAAACATATTGGACAAATACACAGCTTGTTAACATCTCCCTTTCCTGCTAAAGGGGATAATCATCTTATAGCTTCTGTGACGTACATCGCCCCAAGCCAGACCCACAGACAGAACAAGCTTCCAAGTCTGGTCTCACGGAAGTCAAGGGCCCTACTGAAGGAGAAAGGCCGAACCCAAACCAATATTAGGCTGAAGAAAGCATAAACTGCTGCTTTGAGGTGAGGAATTGCAGGCTTTTCCAGTGTTAAATAATGAAACCTAAGCATTACTATAATTTACAAAAAGATAGCTGCTATTTGTAAACAAGCATTGCTCTAAACTGACTTGCCCAAAGTCATACAAGAAAACTCTGGCAATCTCTTTCCTTGGAGAAAGAGAACTCAAAACTTCTCATGACTAGTTATGTCTTGTGACAATACTAGTTTAAAATATGAGATCACGGTAGGGAGCCTCGAGAACAATTTGTCTAGATCATGGTGCACACTGAGATACCATCTTTGGAAATACTCTGAAGTCCTTGTTTTGACCATCAATTAAGTATGCTCATCCCTGGCAAAACTGTAAATACATTTGCCCTCATGTTACAGACAGTGTCCTGCAACACTGGATCCTTGCACTTTTTGCCCCACAGTAAGGCCATAATACGACTACAGTGGGATCGTCCTCTCTCTTATGCGATGAATGATACCTGCTGTCAATAATCCTCTACCACAAACCTTAGTTGTAGAAAAATATTCTTCTGTTCCCAGGATGGAGCCCTCTTGTACCTCTCCAGAAAGTTACATAGCCAAAAGTTTAYTATAATAAGCTAATCAACCTGTATGGTGCTTGTGAAGTTCAACACTGAGAAAGGGACACTGTTACTCTCCACTGGGGAAAACTAAACTACGCAGAGCCCACTCTACTAAAGAGCCATTCGCTGTTTTCTCCATCTGCATGAAATCTGACAGCTTCTTCCTTATGCAGCATATAGATCTATACTCACAAGCATTGCTACACCCTCTGGAAATAGTCCAAGAAATGATAGTTTTCTCTTGATAATGGTAGTTTACATAGTTGCTTTCCTCCATACAATTTTTGTCCTCCTACATGTGTTTTCTCAAACATAAAGAACACCTCACTTTTGAAGTGTAAAACACTGCTACTGTCCAATATGAATAAAAACAGTCATGATTAGCACTGAAAATGAGTAAGGTCTAACCGATCAATTGAAAAAGGGAGCCTCAAACTCTATCAGCCCAGACATGAGAAGTTAGCCAATATTTTTCCAAAGAAATAGTACTTACATCACAGTTAAAGTTATCTGATTTTGAATATCTGTAGAACGCTTTATCTAATTCAAATGTCCATTCAGAACTTCAGTTCTCCCTCTCTCTCATATGACTTTCTCTAATGCTGTGCCCAAGCCCAATGTCATAAGAAGACAAAATTTCCTATCAATAAAACTGAGCAGAGCTTCCCAAGCCCAAGGACTTAGAGATGTAGGCTTGATAGCAGGATTGTAACCAGAAAGTCCCAAAATTACTTTTTTTAAAACATGGTGATCATAAGGACATCAAACTGTCCTGCATTACTGCCAATTTTGGAGTTTCCACCCAATATGAGTGAAAAGAAACTCTTTATTTTCTGAAAGCAGGCATGAGAAGGTCACCTAGTGAGAGACATACCAGGTTAGTTTTCCATGATACAGCAAGACAGTCTCTATGAGCTGCCATCACTAGATGAAACATTGACCAAGTAACTAAAGAGGTAAACATAAGCTATTAGTACTTCATTGTCTAACTCAACAAACACTCTACCTACTTTTACATTTCTTTACTAATTTTATATATATATATATATATATATATATATATATGCTGATAACATGACTAGAAATTTTAAAGCCAATAGGCGATGAGAATCTGTGACAATTTCTGTAGAACTGGTTTTCCTCTCAAAATTGCAGACAGATTCAATGCTTCTTATATAATTACGAATAAAATCATATATGGAAAAAAACTTTGAAATCAGATAATTTTTTCCTTCTTCTCAAAACAAGAAATAAATGTATTTATTAACAACAAAGCATTTCAAAATTTACAGAGATCTATTCTAGTTCTCAAAAAGCATGAATCATTGCCAAGTATAGCTTACCAGCTTCTTGAACAAGAGCAACTTTTATAAAAAATTTATAAAAAATATATAGACCTTTTACAAAAGGTCTTTAATCTAGACTTACTAACTTCAAGTGCTGGAGAATCTACAGAGTCCCTCAATAAGCTGGCGCACTAGTTAAGTGAACATCACTTTAAGTATTTTGTCTTTTATGGAAGGCCACRGCTTTTTCCACTTTCATCTTCCTGTCACTGCACTTCTTTCTATATTTGCAAATGTATGCTCTCTGAGGTCTCTCGATCTTGTCCATTTATAGGTAACATGATCAAGTCACTTCAGACTTAGAATTTACTTCTTATCACTGTCTACAGTAAGTGCATAGATATGTTTTTTCCCATAGCTATAATCAGTACCCATTTCAATTTAAAAATATGTCTTGAAGTACATCCATCAACTTGATCATATTCCAGAAGTGAGGTCAGTAACATGGAAAATTGAGGGCATATTCAATTACTATTATCTCTTGGCTGCTGCTCTGGATAGGGAGTGCTGCTCAAGAGTTTGTTGCCCCAGATCCTAGATATTTTGCATTACTGTTTTCTAGGATGCTATTTCTCATCCCTAAGCTACATCCAACCTTTTTCATGCTGATTAACTTCCCAAAGATTTGGGCCCATCTTTCCAAAGAGTCAGCTAGTAAGCTTTTTAATTCAATCAAATGCATACGTGTGTCATCATTTGTCATTTCTCTATTCTGCACAGCCTAGATAAAATTTTCAGGAAGGATTTTGCATTTTCTTCCAAATGTGGGGCTGGGGATTTTTTTTTCCTCTTTTCTCCAAACAAACAGAAAACATCTGAATGTACAACATAGTATCTTAATTCAATGATTCTTTACTGAATATAACATTTTCAGGGGTCAGGCTTTTTTAATTAGAGTAAGACTAAATCAAACCCTTAATCTAAATGATATATTAATTTTTTATAATATCCATTTTCCATTAATCATGTTGAATGGCATTTGTTACATCTCAATCCACAAATTGTTTTGATAGCTTTACATCAGGCATTAAAAAAAAAAATAATGTCTGGACCACCATAAATTTGGAACAAGAACCTTCAGAAGCGTTCTCTAGATTTTTATTTACTGCTGTAATATGAAGGATTTGTTCATTGTTACACGAATATTTATAATAACCAGCTTTATTTGCACTACAGAACAGAGATATGTAACAACAGTTCTGCCTTTTTGGCATCACTGTTGACAGCTTCAGTGCTGCCATTAGATATGTGTTACTGTTCTCTTTCTTGTTCTCAATATTTTTACAATTTCTCCCTATTAAATTCATACTAAAAAGATCCTCAAAAAAAACTATGGAATTTTGTTAAAAAAAAAAAAAAAAAAAAAAAAAAAAAAAAAAAAAGCTAAAATACACTTATTCCTATATATTGGCAGTTGTCCTTGAACCACTTCTAAATCAGGATGGGATTCCTTCTCTGCTTAAGCCATCTCTTAATATTCAGCTCTGCACATTCTAGAAAGCCACGTGTTCTCACACTTCCTTTTTTCTCTCTATTTTGAGGGACACTCCTGTAAGCTACATGAGAAGGGTACTGATGATGTACCAGTGCATCGTGCAGAATTGAAGATCTGCTTAGTCCCTTGTGTTTCCATCCTCAAGGACAGGACAGTCACATAGTTCCCCAGCCATCTTCTCCCATGACCTTATGAACTGTGATGATGAGATACTCAGTTTACCGGATGGAGAGGAAAAAAACAATCAGCAAAATCTCTTTGCATGTTTGCTTAGCATTTAGCTGCTTCCCAAACTAGAACAACACAAGGATGTCTTGGGAAATCCTCCGGCGACACTCTGCTCTTCTCCTTTCCCTGGCAAGAGAGGGTGGAACACAGATCACAGGGCATGTATCTCCTTACATTAATGTTGATTTTTTGCAGGGAAAACCTTTTCAAAACAGAACATATCCTAAAGACTGCCAAGTTAATTTGACCCCAGAGTTCATTCAAACCTCAGCACCTTTGACCAGGAGCACTGTTTTCTACTTTCACGTTTTGCCCACGTCTATGTTTAATGCTTGCAAGAGTACAGACGTCTCAGGCAGTTACAGATCTAAATACAAATTCTAATATAACCATAGACATCCTATTAATGGGATGATGATAAATACAAACAAAGGCCAACACAATTTCTATGTAATAAACCTGCATTCATGAGCTTCAGCCTTACTTGGCTAATTTGCTTTATTACACCAACCAATTGTGGCGGGGGAGCCACACAACTCTCTTGGAGATTATGTGATATGCAGAATATATTTACCTTAACAGATGACTGCAGCCACCCCCTAATCCTGCCCTCAACCTATGAGGTTCAGTTTTGTACCTTATTTGTAACATTAAATAAATCAGATATTGCTGAACAGTTTCTCCTCTATCCAAAAGCAATCACCAGTTAATAACCGCCTTGGCTTGGTAACCTTTTGCTTATTTGCAGAAGAAATGAAAGGCAGCTGCTTGACTGACACTGAACCATAGAAAATGGAAGTACATGACTACAAAACAACCGGTCAAGAGAGGAAGTTGATACAGTATGTTGCTAGGAGCACCAGAGCTGCTAGAGTGAACACTCTTCCCACATTTTAAACTCTGCTTTTAGTGATCTCTTACAAAAAAGAGCCACACACAGCTTCTTTCCAGCACTTAAAAGCAAGAACTGTATTCCTTGCTGCGATAAATTTGTAYGCATCCCTTTGTCACGTACATGTCTCTTTGCCCACAAAGACAAAGGTCTTTGTACTGGATTGACAAAAGATCTTCAAACATCAGTCAATCCATTAATTGTCACACAACTCTTCTAACACTTTGCAGTTTGGTCAGACAGTGCTGTTTCATAGAATCATAGAATCAGTAAGGTTGGAAGGGACCTCTGGAGATCATCTAGGTCAACCTCCCTGCTCAAGCAGGGTCACCTASAGCATGGTAGACAGGGTTGTATCCAGGCGGGCCTTGAAGATCTCCTGAGAGGGAAACTCCACAACCTCTCTGGGTAACCTGGTCCAGGGCTCTGTCACTCTCACAGGGAAGAAATTCCCCCTCACCTTCAGGCCAAACTTCCTGTGCTTCAATTTCTGTCCATTGCCTCTTGTCCTGTCACAACTGAAAAGAGTTTGTCCCCATCCTCTTGACACTCTCCCTGCAGGTACTTGTACACACTGATCAGATCCCCCCTCAGTCTTCTCTTCCCCAGGCTGAAGAGGCCCAGCTCTCGCAGCTGTTCTTCACAGGGCAGGTGCTCCAGACCTCTGATCATCTTTGTAGCCCTACGCTGGACTCTCCCCAGTAGCTCCATGTCTCTCTTGTCCTGGGGAACCCAGAACTGGACACAGGACTCGAGATGAGGCCTCACCAGGGCTGAGGAGAGGGGCAGGATCACCTCCCTCCACCTCCTGGCAACACTCTTCCCAATGCACCCCAGGAGACCATTGGTCTTCCTGGCCACAAGGGCACATTGCTGGCTCATGGTCAACCTGTCATCCACCAGCACTCCCAGGTCCTTCTCTGCGGAGCTGCTCTCCACAAGGTCAGCCCCCAGCTTTTACTGGTGCCTAGCGTTATTTCTCCCTAGGTGCAGGACTCTACACTTGCCCTTGTGGAACCTCAGGAGGTTCCTCTCCACCCAGCTCTCCAGCCTCTCCAGGTCTCTCTGAATGGCAGCACAGCCCTCAGGTGTATCAGCCACTCCTCCCAGCTTGGGATCATCAGCAAACTTGCTGAGGAGGCACTCTGTCCCCTCACCCAGGTCATGGATGAAAACGTTGAACAGGATGGGACCCAGTACTGAGCCCTGGGGGACACCACTAGCCACAGGCCTTCAACTAGACTCTGTGCCACTGAGGACAACCCTCTGAGCTCTGCCTTTCAGMCAGTTCTCGATCCACCTCACTGTCCACTCATCTAACCCACACTTCCTGAGCTTCTCTAGGAGGATGTTATGGGAGACAGTGTCAAAAGCCTTGCTGAAGTCAAGGTACAMAATGTCCACTGCTCTCCCCTCATCTATCCAGCCAAAAGATACTTTGGCTAAGATTTCACAGAATCAGTAGGGCTGGAAGAGACCTCTGGAGATCATCTAGTCCAACCTCCCAAAGATTTGCTGGTGCTGGTTCACTGGGGCTTGAACCCAGGACCTTCAGCATGTAAAGTACAACCTACTTGCTCAGCATTTTCTTTCATCTTAATCATAATTCCTTAGAAGAGGAAAAATAAGACACARACATCCCTGAGAATTTAAGTTGTTCTAAATTACTGAAATAAGTGTTACCAGTCATTTCTAAAATGGACWATCTAGGCTAAAATACTAAAAGAACAAGAAAAAAAGATCTACCTATGAACACTTTTGGGAGTGAGAGAGAAGGGCAAGTCTGCGATATTTCAATTTTAGTGGCAAAAACAGTTTAAAAAAAATCACACCCCTTCTTCCTTCTTCCTATCCCCAGCTGCAACATCAACTCTTAATCTGCTAATGCACAGGTTTGTAATACTTTGCTATGAATTAATTAACAGAATTAATCTTTGTTAAAAATAATTCTTTACTTTAAATTTAATGTCATCAAACCACAATTCACTTCATTGGTTCATTACAAGTTTGCCAAGTACTGTATCTGTGCACTGAGCTAACCTAACCAGCTGTATTTGGTGGACACTTTTTTTTTTCTCCAGATACCCACAAAATCTGTTTATCTAGCAGCACTCAATCTTACAGAAGCTTTGTGTGAAGACTCACTTCTTTAAAAATTGTAAATTGGTTTTAGTAATATTTTGTAATAAATAGCACATATATTCTCTTTTGCGAATGGAGTGCCAAATCATACACCAAAGTCACTTAAGTTTAGACAACCAGCACAATGATGGATACCTGAAGGACATTTCGTATGAGAAAGGGCTGCAAAGGTTTGGACCCAGAGTTTCATTTGCTTATTCAGTGCTGTAGAAACTGAATTTTCACATACATTTTCAAGCATAGCTTCCTTGGTTCTAGTCACTCAGAATTTTACAACAACAAAAAAAAATAATCATGAAGTTAAATTCAGTCACCCCCAAAACAAGCCTATCCATCTCCCTTATCTATATAAAACAGGAGGGCTTTTTGRTCTAGTACAACTTTGAATGCAGTCAGTCCAAGCCACTGCAAAACTATTCTGGTGCCTAGAAGACCCATCCACAATGGCCTGGTTATAGTAACGGCTCTGCACACACCAGCACTGTGCACATACTAAAGCAGCACTCACACAAAGGCTGGCATAAATGACATTAGTAGTAAAATTAAAGAGCAATCAATCTACCTCCAGATGCTAATTTTTGCCCCTAGGCCACCCCCAATTCCCTTGGGGAAGGAAAAACATCATGTGGCTGCACAGCAATTTAGATTGGGGAAGTTATCAAGATAAAATTAGCTGAGACAAACTTTTTTTTTTAAAAAAAAACTCGTATCAGTTCCCTGATCGCTGAGCAATCACACAAATGAACAAGAGAGGGACAAGAAGCACAAGGAGCAAAAAAAAACCTCTTTTTTTTCTTTCTTCAGCAGTAAATGCTTATTAACAAAGAAAGGCACAAAAACAATGGGAAAACACTGCTCATCCTTGCTTTTATTTTCTCCATGTCTTATTATCAGTTTCCATACCTCTACCACTACAAACAGACCAACACAACTCAGCACAGTGAAACGGATCAGGAAGAACAGTCAACTAGAAAARTTTTTTTACAGTCAAATTAGTTTTCCCACAAGAGACTGGGACTAAGGACTATTTAGTCCAGCAATGTTCTTTTTAAGAGCCCCAATACTGAATTTCTACACTGATCTGCACTGTGACATGCATTTACTGTTTCCTATGGTTGTAGTCAAACTTCTTCTAGTGCATTTGAAAAC